>NC_135939.1:4630000-4953192 GCF_964058835.1 Carex rostrata
CCGCACCTAAACTACCGTAATTGTTTGTGGGGACCGCAACCGTTCCATATCCATATCTATAACTTTTTTTTAAAATAATAATTAGTTGAGACTATATAATATCTTTTTATAATAATAATTAGTGGGGACCATAATACATTATTCCTCTAAATAGAGTTACTGTAGCGCGGGTACTGTGCGGATACTGTAGTGCGAGTACAGAAATAATTATTCAAAAAAAAATATTTGGATCTGAACTATTGAGTCAGTTCTGTATATTTTGAATCGGACACAAAGAGTTAGATTTTTTTATATTTGTTGAAAACGAGACACTCTTTTGATTTTAATAATTTCAATGAATAACATTTTTTCCCCAATATTATCATTGGTTTCTCTCGTGGGATGATCAGAGACACCGACATTTTTACAAATACCATTTTCGGAAAATTAATAAACCAAAACATCCTTTTCGAAATTTTTTATTAAAAACAGCATGGCCGCTTCTCACAGAAGCGGCCACATACAATCGGGCCGCTTTGGAGGGCAGCGGCCACTGGAAAACACAAATTTTCTGAATTTTTCTGAATTTTTTTTTTTTTTTTGAAAACAGAAATTTTTTTATTATTTTTATTTTTTGTATTAAAATATTAGAAATGTTGAATATATTTCTTTGAATATAGATGAAATGCAATATAATTTGATTTATTAGAAAGACTGCAACAAATAACCCGGATCAATATTTTTCAGGCCGGATTTTTCGCGGCTGTAAGAAAAATTAATATATTTCTTTATGTGTTATTGGAAAAAAATAAAAATGTTTAGATTCTGAGTTATTGATCCCGGTTCAAAAGTCACTTCTAGGTAATCCAGAAAATATTATGATCCTTCTAGTACATTTAATTTATAAAAAGTTGTATCTATTTTTGAAAAAAAATAAAAACTTTAATTTATTTAATCATTGTTTTTAAAAAATAATTCTCAAAATAGATATAATTTTTTATAAATTAAATGTATTAGAAAGATCACAATATTTTCTGAATTATCTAGAAGTGACTTTTGAAGCGGGATCAATAACTCAGAATCTAAACATTTTTATTTTTTTCCAATAACACATAAAGAAATATATTAATTTTTCTTACAGCCGCAAAAAATCCGGCCTGAAAAATATTGATCCAGGTTATTTGTTGCAGTCTTTCTAATAAATCAAATTATATTGCATTCCATCTATATTCAAAGAAATATATTCAACATTTCTAATATTTTAATACAAAAAATAAAAATAAAAATAAAATTTCTGTTTTCAAAAAAAAAAAAGAAAGGAAAAATTCAGAAAATTTGTGTTTTCTAGTGGCCGCTGCCCTCCAAAGCGGCCCGATTGTATGTGGCCGCTTCCCACAGAAGCGGCCATGCTGTTTTTAATAAAAAATTTCGAAAATGGTGTTTTGGTTTATTAATTTTCCGAAAATGGTATTTTTAAAAATTTCGGTCAGAGACACAAAGGAAGAATGACAATATAGTAAAAAAGAAAAAAGAAAAGAAAAGAAGGAAGAACAGAGAGAATGCTTTTGTTTCAATTCGGAGCGATGATAGTGATGCTAATGCGGGAAGGTATTTATTAAAAAAAAAATGAGGGAAGGTATTCAATTTCTACATTTCTCCATTCTTGGATTAAGATATTTTGCTTTCTTATACTTTTATAATATACGAGAAGGGAAGGGACCCAATTACGATATTTTATAGTTGTAATAATTTACAATACGATTTTTTAAAGTTCAAATATTCGATTCAAACCGTTTAACATGATCTCTATATTAAAATGTAATTGGAGATCATATTTTATATTTTTCTTATTTTATTTTTACTATTTATTAAAATGGGTATAATATTCAATGATATGAAAACAACAACAATTTTGTGAGTGAATCCCTCCTCTTAAATATATAAAATTTCAATTCTTACTTCTCCACTGAAAGGGAATGGAAATTTTATAAAATATTTTTTTTATCAAATTGAAATAGCATTTATTGCGTCATAGCGGAACAGATAAAAAAATAACGCTATGTCCATAGTTTTCATGGTCCAAAAACACTATAGCGTGTTATTTAAAACCTTGAAATTACATAATTTTTCAAATTGTAAATGATAATTTTCGGGGTACCTCTAAAATCCAATAAATTGAATAACATTTTTGTATTCGCATTTTAGTTGTAGTTAATTTTAAAACTTTGACTAGTATCTAATTATCGGTTACCAGCTGATGTGATACTTTTAATTAATTTGGAAATTAAATACGAAAATTAATTTCAAATTATATTCGAAAATAATTTGAAAATTAAGTCCAAAAATTAATTTAGGAATTAAAGACATGGGTTAAATGAACAACGTTGTAGCACGCTAAAGTTCACATATGTAATTTCTTACTGAATTTTTAAAGAATTTAAAAAAGTATTACCTTTTCAAATGTAAAATATTTTGTTTTGTATGCAATAATACAAGGATCCTTTAAATGTAAAATATTCCTTAGCCAATATCCATTTCCTTTATGAGTAAAAATAAATAAAAATGAATCGAGATAGAAGGACCCGTGCTTATATTATTACTTCATTACATAAGAAGCATGATATTTTATATTTAAGAAAGTAAATTTTTTTTTTTTAAAAATGGCTAAAGATAGAAGGATCCGTGCTTATATTATTACTTCATTTGCATAAGAAGCATAAGAAGCACATTGAAAAAAAAAATGTAATTTCAAAATATTTTACATTCTTATAATAATAAGGATTGCAGTTATCAATCATGTATAAAAATAGTTTCTATTTAAAGTTGCGTAAAATTTTTGTACGTAATTATGCAAAAAAAAAAAAAAAATTCATACGTACCAATTAGGAACTGATATGTATGAACAGTTTCTTTAAATATGCTAACTTAAAATAAAAATGTGCTTTAATCAAGTACCCTAGGGAAGAGAATCTTTTGAGGTAACGTATCTTGATCATACGATCTGTTTTAAGATTTGTGCAGATCAGATTTTCACTAATATTAAAGAGTCCCCTATATTATAGACGTGAGCTAAATTGACTCCGTTTAAAATCAGACGGTTGTGATTCATTAACTCAAAAGATTCCCTTTTGAGTTAATGCAGAGGATACTCATTCAGGGAAGAGTAGGAGGGAAGAGGGAGGAGGAAGGAGAAGGTAGGGAAAAGTGGAATCTACGGGGGTATTTTGTCAAAGATTTTAAAAGAGAAGTATTTTGTTTGATGATTTAATAAGGGAGGGTATTTTATAAAATTTGCTTGATTTTTTTTTTTCAATTTTCCATCTTGTAAAATACGAACTCAAATTTATAATCCTTAATAAAAACAAATAAAACGTGATCATGATGAGTAAGGAAAAATAACCATTTTTAATACTTTTTTTTGGGTGACAAAACGGGGGATGGAAAAGAAAAATAAATGGAAACTGACCCCCAAAATTAGGCGGGAAAAAATAAATTATATTTGTGTTTATAAAGTGAAATTTATTATAACAGCTTCCAATTCTACTAAAGAGTTCAGTTCATACAACACACATATATTACAAATCACCAATAAAAATAAAAAAAATAAAAAAAAATCAGAGCCCAGCCCTAATCAATATACAAACCCCTCCTAATTCCAAAAAATGCTTGAAGGCTCATATAGTAGGCTAATAACAATTCATGAGTATCACAGCAATAAAACAAAAATCACAAAAAAAAAAAAAAAATCTGAAACTCAAAAACATGAGGAAAAAATAAAACCCCCAAATGTGATACCATGTAGAGAATATATAATTTTTTTTTTTTTTTGAGAAAAAATGTGGAAGTTTTTTTTTTTTTTGAAAAAACTGATAGTGGCTAAAATGTGGAAGTTTTTACATAACCAAATGTGGAAGTTTTTTGAAAAGAAACAAAAAAGAAAAGAAAATTAGTTACATGTCCAAAAAAAAAGGAAAAATGAAAAAAAAAGGGAGACCATGTGTCTTTTTATTGCCTATAAAAATGTTTAGCGTACTTCTGAACTGGTTCAATAATTCAACGTAATATCATCAAGCTATTTACATATGGAATGTAATTGTTACTTTTAAAATCCCAAATTGATACATAAATAATTCAATTTTAGGTCCGTATAAATTGCAAGGGGAATTTTTGTAAAATATTCTTCCTATCAATAGTTCATACAACATTCTTTCACTCCTAACATGTATTCAATCCTTTAAAATTCATTTTTCTTTTTCGCTCCCATTCCTTTTTCTTTTACTCTCATTATTGCCAGATTTCATTTTTCAGAAATTCAAATTTTAGTTTTATATTTACAATTTTGCAATTTCAATTATTAATTTACCTATTTAAGGAAATTAACTATACATTTAACATTGTCGAAAGACAACTTTTGCTCAGGCAGACAATTTAAGATACGTAATTATAAAAAAGGAAAAGGGCAAAGTCAATGAGGACTGCAAACGAATTGAACCGAATCAAACATAACTCAGTTTCAGTTCGAGTTTGAATCAATTTAGAATCGAACTGGTTCAAAATTGAAGTAGGGTTTCAAATTGAAAAGAAGAGTTTGAGTTTGATTCAGTGTAATTCGAACTAGCTTCGAACCGAATTGATTCGAAATTGAAGCAGTGTTTAGAACTAAAAAGAAGAGTTTTGAACCAAATCAGACTCAGTTCGAGTTCTATTCAAACCAATTTCGAACCGAATTGGGTTAAATTTGTTTTAGAATCGAGCAGATTTGATTTATTTCGAACCGATTTTTTTTTTCAAATCGAAATCAATCAAATCACGAGCTACGAGCTTTTTGTACACAGTAGTACCTATTTTTTTAATTCATTGGTCACATATGTGAAACCTAATGAATTGATAGATACACATGGGCCAATTCTAGGCCTTCTTTTTTGGTCTATCTCTAAATTGCAACAACATAACCGGCCATTAGTAGCTAACTTTAAATGGTCAATTATTATTAGCTGCTTTTTCTTTTTCTTTTTCCTTTCTAAGTACTACATTCTGCACTGCTCACCTTTTTTTTTTTTTTTTTTAATTTGACAGTGGGTGCTTTGTTTTGTTCTTTTTCCTTTTTAAGTACTACATTCTCCACTGCTCACCCTTTTTTTTTTTTTTCTTCTTTTAAATTTGACAGTGGCTGCTTTTTGTGTTGTTTTTCCTTTTTAAGTACTACATTCTGCGCTGCTCACCTTTTTTTTTTTTTTTCTTTTTAAATTTGACAGTGGCTGTCAAGGAACACATCCTGCACACATGATAACGATTTTAACGGTGTCGATTTGACTTGATGTCAGGCAGAACCAATAAAATTAAGGGGAATTTCACGAAGACCCCTCAAAAACTCAAATTACATATTACCTCCTCTAAACTTCCAAAACTTACAAATTTACTCATTTTATTATCTTTTATATTAAAACTCATTCTAAATTTATAAAATATCCATTTTGCCCTTTATTAAAAACATAAAATGCCCATCATACTCAAATTTGAATATGAATGATTCATCTACTGTCCAAACTGCTTTAAGATCCGTGTACGTTAGATCAGCACGAATCTGGAAGCGAACATGCATGAATATTGAAGCGACGTGCACATATCTTAATGCAATGCATGCGGATCAGGATTGCCTTAAGATCTGTGCGCGTTATATCAGCACAAACATTGAAGCGAGCACGCACGGATGTTGAAGCGACACAAACAGATCTTAATGCGATGCACGCGGATCGGACAGTACATGAACCCTTCATATTCAAATTTGAGTTCGATGAGCGTTTTATGCTTTTAAGAAAGGATAAAATAGGTAATTTATAAATTTAAAATGAGTTTTAATATAAAAGACAATAAAATGGATAAATTTGTAAGTTTTTGAAGTTTAGAGGGGGGATACGTAATTTTAAAGTCTTAGAGGGGGAATACGTAATTTTGAAGATGTCGATGGGTATACGTGAAACTCCCCCTAAAATTAAATTGAAATAATATATGATATGTGCGCTTCATCAAGCCAAATCAGCATTATTAATATCATTATCCTATGCAAACGCTCTCAAATTAAATTTGTAATTTAATCCTCGTAGATTTAATTTGATTTGAGCCTCTTCAGCTGGAATCTATGATATTACTATTTATTGCTTATAGGTTCTTCTCCTTCCTCTCATAGTCTCCTATTTTCAAGAAGTACAGTACAGGCAAGGCTCTAATAAATCATAAGTTGGAAATACAACTCATATTTTTACTCTTCCACCAAGCATTACACAAGATCCTTGATGTAATGAATTTAGTCAGTCGACACTCTCGCGATCATGTATTGTAACTTGTGTGTGGAAACTTTGGAGAGTTTTGGGTACCTAAGCTACTGAGGTGGAAATTTGATTTATTTCAAAATCAAAAGCTTGAGATGTAGACGAGCTTTTTTGACATCAGTGACAATTACATGCATCAAGAAACAGAATTAAGAGGAAGATTCCTTGCTTGACAATTGACAAGGATGTAACTAAAGAGCAAACTACTCCAGAGCCTTTATTCTCAAACAGGATTGGGGTAGGCTAGAAATGAAATCTAACCGAAATCAGAAACATATGAACTTCCCACGAGGTCACCCATCCCAGTACTCTTGTCTAATTCACGAGAGTTTCATTTCCATAAAGAGGCTGTACTACTTTTGTCCAATTCATGAGGGTTTCATTTCCATAAAGAGGTTGTTTTTTTACCGCTGACCCACCAAGTCTATCACGACTCCTCATTTTTCCATAAAGAGCAAACTACTACAAGCAAAAAATAAAAATTACAAAAATTACATCATCCATTACAATACACAACATATCACAAACAGAACAAAAGGAATAACATTGCTCTATTGAAGAGAGGAACTATAAATTCATTTAACTGATGTCAAATAACACTATGATATAACCCCAATCATCTTGCATTTGTTAAAATCTAACCACAATTGTACCTATTTATTACTCAATAGTCAATATATCAGACATACCCTATTCCAATCTTGTCCACATCTTGTTTCATAATCAGAAAACAAACATGTATAGTAAGCTTAAGCTACAGTTGAGCTCTATCCAATCTGTATCTGCTCTGTATTTATCCCTCAATGCACCAACTTTACCAAAAAATTTATAATATGGCCAAGTTGCATACTGGTCTGATGATACAAAAGAAAAATCGGAAAACTTCTGTAAATTGAAGCAAAAATACTTGGTAGAGTAGGCAAAATCCTAACAATATACACATTTGATTCCTATACAAAAGCATCATTCCCTCATTGTAGAAGGTTAGCAAAATAAAGAACAAAAGAAAAGATAAACCAGTGCTAAGAGAAATTAAGAAAGATAAACATCTATGTACATATCTCTTAACCTTCATCCCGTTTACAAGAGACCCGTTTCAAAAACTCATATGTTGTGATCATAGTAGTTGCCGAGACTGACATAGAAGCCCATCTCGGCCCAAGCCCTCGAAAGCATGCTCCCCACCCACCTTCTCTGACAAGACTCCTCACAGTCCGATAAACAGTCACACGTCCACCATCCCTCTCATCCATCACCTGCATTCTAGTTTTTATTGTGTCTAGAGGCATTGTTACCAGTGCTGCTGCCCCACCAGCAATTGCTGCACTCGCTGCTTGTACAACCACAACAGTCCTTTGATCTGGTTTCAGAATCAAATCCTGTGGGTCTGATTCCTGGAGCCCATACTGGTATCGGCAGAGGTAGAACCCAACCCCTTCCCAAATGGCCTTTTGTGAGAGGGAATAACTCGCCCACCACACAGCATTTGATGGCGCGTAAGTTAAAATTGACATGCCGAAGCCACGGTATAGACCATAAATTCCATCTGAACATAGAATTTTCCTAAAAGCATCTAATCCACCTATGTACTTATAGTGTGTGCTGTTTCTACTATTACCTTGAACCATCAGTCTCTGGCTGACAACATCAATTGGGGTCCACACGAATTGGGCCGCAACAGCAGCTGACACCCCAGCCGCAGCACTTGCAACAGCTGAAGCGGTTGGGTCAGACATGCCGAGTTGGAGTGCGGCACGGCCGACAGTTGATTTGGTGAGCTCCAGTGCAGTCATGTACAGGGCCCGTGCCGGGACGGTACCGGCAAGAGAGGTAGCAAAGCCACGGTAGAAGGCAAGCGGTCCCTCCTGGCGGAAGATCAGGAAGGTGGCAACGGTGGCCGACGGGAACGGCGGTTTTGCTACCTGAAGGCGGGTCTTGAGCACCACGGTCGGGTAAAGCGCGGTGGAGACGGCAGAGAAGAGAGCGGCGCCAAGGAAGAAGAAGCGAGACTTGTCGAGTCTCTCCCAGTCGATTTCCGCAGGGAGTTGAAGAGAAGGCGAGGGCTCGTCGGAGTCGTCTGCCTCCGCCATTTGAGTTGCGAGCGGAGCTTGTTTGTTTCTATGGTCGCTCATTCATCTCCATTAGGGTTAGCGGTTTCTTCATCTTTGTACAGCATTAGTAGAGGAGAATTTCATCTTACAGAAGTGTGCCTATTGGGAGGGGGAGAGGCCATCTCAGCCATTGATAGATCCAAGGGGTAGGAAATCGAAGGTCAGGAAGGATAAAGGGTGGGAGAACAACTGAAAGAGGGTTTAATGGGAGAGGATGACGTCGACGGACAGGAGAGATTTGATTGGCTTGGCGTAAGTCTTGGTTAGAAAATGGTGTAAATAGTAGTTAGCAACTTAGCATCTTTTTGTTGATCAAGGATCCCCTCCAATATTGTAAAAGATTTCCTTCACTTTACGGTTTTAGATTAACTGCCATCCGCTTTGAGATTGGAGCTAGAGCAGAGGGCAGTATTATTGGACTTTGAGATTCGTGTCAATTTAAAAGAAACGGTGCGGATCCAATAATTGTAAAAGATTTCCTATTCGGGTACCGGGCAGGATCTGAAGTCCTTTTTGTTTTCAGTGGTATAATTTGGCACGTTAACACTAAACAGTTACAGCCTCCAGTAGTAGAATTGGAAAGAAGGCTTGCAGAGCCTGGAGCGACGGAGGCGGTGGATAAGTTGGAGTTTCAACTTATTTAAATTTAAATTTATACGTAAAGAATTTTAAACCATTTGATTTTGATATGGATTTTAAAATTAGGTGATAATTGTACCCAAACAAAGTACCTGTGCGCATCCCCCAACCTTCTAGAATATCGCCGACAAAAAGATTAGATTTTACTTCATATAGCGCAATAACAGTACCAATATTTCTTTATTGTATAGAATTTCGCTGCATGAAGAGAAAAACGCTATGTTAAACAAATTTAACAAAAACACCATCAAATGTAGCGAAACAATCGTATAATTTAAACATATAAATAAAAGCGTTTAATTTACTGCGTTCAAGTGTTTAACTTTCATTGTAAATGAGTTAAATTTTCATTTTTAAAAACAAAAACAAATCTCCGAATTCGTCCCCGAGCAAAAATTTACAGATCTAAACTGGAACCAATCTCCAAGCGCGTCCCCGAGAACGGAATTTACACCTCTATATTTGTACTTCGAGGGCGTCCCCCAGCACAAATTTTCTTCATTTGTGCAGAATGTGCCAGGAACAATACATGTGAACAAGTAAAACATGTAAACCAATATGTACTAGCAAGCAAACAACATAAACAAAGCATTGAAAATTTGTGCATATAAACCTGTGTTTACAAACACATTTTAAAGCATATAAACCTGTGTTTATAAACACTGAAAAATGTGTTACAAACATATAAACCTGTGTTTACAAACACATTTTAAAGCATATAAACTTGTGTTTACAAAAATTAAAAAACCTGTGTTACAAACATATAAATCTGTGTTTACAAACACATTTTAAAGCATATAAACCTGTGTAAAGCAAGTAAACCAATATATACTGGCAAGAAAACAACATAAACAAAGCAATGAAAAATTTGTGCATATAAACCTTATTTACAGACATTGAAAAATTTGTTACAAACATATAGACCTGTGTTTACAAACACATTTTAAAGCATATAAACCTGTGTTTACAAAAATTAAAAAAATCTGTGTTACAAACATATAAACTTGTGTTTACAAACATTGAAAAATCTGTTACAAACATATAAACCTGTGTTTACAAACACATTTTAAAGCATATAAACCTGTGTTTACAAAAATTAAAAAATATGTGTTACAAACATATAAACTTGTGTTTACAAACACATTTTAAAGCATATAAACCTGTTTTTACAAAAATTTAAAAAAATCTGTGTTACAAACATATAAACCTGTGTTTACAAACACATTTTAAAGCATATAAACCTGTGTTTACAAACATTGAAAAATCTTCATTTAATGGATTACTTGTTCAAAATGGAGACTGTATTTTTAGTTATTAAATATCAAAAACTGTTAATTTGCATAATTAAAATTAGAACCAATCCCCCATCACATCCCCGAGCTAACTGGGTTTAAATTGTACTTTAAAGTACTTTAAAGTACGTTCAAGTAAGTAGTTAATTAATGATTACATGACTGTTAATAAGTTGGGGGGACTAGCTCGGGGATTAGTAATTACAACTCCTCCTAACAGACTGTCCACGAAATTAAAGCGCAAGACAAAACCGTGCAAAGCTAACATTTAAAGCAATCAATGTAAAATAGCAATGCATTAAAACATCGATGCGTTAATTAATGACAAATTAATAAATTACCGTTATTAGTGGACGGTTAAACCTAGTTAAACTAGTTCGGGGACGGACTCGGATTTGGTGGCTAGGGGTACAGGAATATTTCTCTTTAAAATTATTCATTTTTATTATGTTCAGTAAAATTTTAAATTAATCCGATTTAAATAATCTCAACTTTTAAATTACCGTAATTCCGCAAATGATTATTATTTTTAAAATAAAGCATATTAATGCCCGTTTCATTAAATATTGGTAGGATTGTAAAGAGTGCGTATCCTCTGAGATATCTCATATTTTGCGGGACCGCCGTGTCCGATGCCTATTTGGGGTAGCGCAGAGGGGCAGTACTATTTGAACTTTGTGATTCTTGCAGAACGTACTTTAATGGTTTTGATTTCCCCAAAAAGTCACGCAAAATATGAGATATCTCGGAGATGCCGAAATTTTTATTAATAGGAAAAATATTAATTAAATTTCGAGATTGAAGAAAGCTTTTGTATTTTTTTTCAGAAATAGAGAAAACGGGATGGGAAATCACGGCCCTTGGCCGTTATGGTTTATCACGGACATAGTTAGTGCCTAATTACAGTCCACTAAACTCAATAACTGATATAACTGATGAACCGGAAAAAACCAAACCGGTCCGTTATGGCGTAATACGGACACTGTCTGTGATGGCGCACTACGGCCATGGATTAAGCAGCGAAAAAAAAATTAAAAAACAAAGCTGTCCGTGATGCGTAGTAACAGACATAGGAAAAAAAACAGAAGCCCGTGATGGCCCATCACGGACAAGGGCAAAATATCACCCCATCGCTCCCAGACCCTTCTCCTCTCGCTCTCTCGCTATTTCTTTCCCTTTCTCTGTCTCTGTCTCCGCCGACCACGCCCAAAAGAAGAAAAAAAAATCGGTGGCCCTCACCAAGTCAAGCACGTGCACAGGACGTTATAGAAAGTAACGGCCAGGACTCCTCTGCATTTATTTTCTCTCAAGTGAGTTTTTTTTTCTTTTACTAAAATTAATAATTTCTCCATAATTGATTAATTTGATTTGTTGTGAAAACCATTATTAGGTTTAATTCGGTGAAATTATAACCAATTAGTAATTTTGGAAAATTATTGTTAGATTTAATTAGGTTTAGGTTTAATTCGGTGAAATTGCAACCAATTAGTAATTTTTTAAAATTATTGTTAGATTTAATTAGGTTTAGGTTTAATTCGGTGAAATTGCAACCAATTAGTAATTTTTTAAAATTATTGTTAGATTTAATTAGGTTTAGGTTTAATTCGGTGAAATTGCAACCAATTAGTAATTTTTTAAAATTATTGTTAGATTGAATTAGGTTTAGGTTTAATTCAGTGAAATTGCAACCAATTAGAAATTTTTTGAAATTATTGTTAGATTTAATTAGGTTTAGGTTTAATTCGGTGAAATTGCAACCAATTAGTATTTTTTTTAAATTATTGTTAGATTTAATTAGGTTTATGTTTAATTCGGTGAAATTGCAACCAATTATTAATTTTTTAAAATTATTGTTAGATTGAATTAGGTTTAGGTTTAATTAAAATTTAACAAATATTATGTACAAAATTCATCATATTATGTATCTAAAAAATGTACAGTTGAATCCAAATTATTTAAAATATTATTCTTGCAGGATGGCAGAAAATTTTAGCGATCTGTTATGGATGCCGCATGCACAACATAAAATATCGTTATTCTCTGATCTTGTAAGTTACTCAATGAATCTTGTAAAATTCAAATTTCACATAATTTTTTCTATGATGTATAAATGTTTGAATTACGATATTGATTTTAACCAAATTGTATATCAATGACAGACTTATCACGGATTGGATGTTCGACACCCCCGGGCTGTGATTCCATACCACGAGCGCTGCGAGCCGTACTTGCTGAGGCTAGGTTTGTTTCAGGTTGCTAGAATGAAAAAAATAAATATTGACAAATGGCTCCTCGCTGGCCTCATTGAACGGTGGAGACTAGAGACGCATACGTTCCATCTTCCAGTGGGAGAGATGACAGTCACATTGCAAGATGTTTCATATTTATGGGGATTGCCAATAAAAGGGGCTCCTGTGACTGGTTTTGCATACGTAAAAGCATCTGAATTAGTGGAGCGGCTTCTTGGAGTTGGGCTTGCAGCTCCGCTGCTTAAAAAGACGAAGAGAATGGGGCCAAACGAACAAGTCGTTCGCACGACTTCTGGATATTCCATACCGTAAGCCCACACAGCTGCCTTAAACAACCTTTCTGTTGGATCGTCCGTGGGTTCGTGCGCAACTCCAAATTTTGTGCCAGGGATAGCTCTTTTAATTGCTTCCAACAGAGGGGTGAGAAGGTTGTACGAGCCTGACCAACTACCGAATAATTGTGCGATTGCCAGCTCTCGGCCACACCACAACTTGTTATATTTGGGAATAATTGCCTTGTATTCTTTATGGACTAGCCCTTTAATGGTTTTAATGGTCAATGCAACATTTTCCCTAATATCTTCTCGTATAACATCGGCGATCATTTCTGCAGTTAATTGTGCATGGTCAGTACGAGAAGCATCGGCATTGCACGTATGTGGTCCTGAAATTGTTCTAATTTCCAACTTAGACGAAAAAAATCCAGACACGGCATACAAACGCCACTGACACCTGGGGTCCCTGCATTCGACTATAATGCTGGTTCTATTGCTACCAGTAGTTTTTATTTGAATATTGTTTTTTATGTGATACTAATATATTTTATGTTTTAGAGCCTCTTTCGAAGAGAATTCTTGACCTACAACAAGTGCATCACAGAGGGGTTTGGTCCTACCAAAGTAGCTGACGTCTGCTTCTCGGAATGCTGAGGTGTCATTGAAACTTGCCACAGGGTGACTCATACCGCGATCAGATATGGGAAAATGTTGAGCCTGAACACGGGGTTGCTGCGATTGTCTAGAGGTATCAGCAGGGATATCTCCTTCTGAATCCGCTTCATTTTCCCAATCTGTATCATCCTCACACAAGTCAACGTCATCTTCATCATCACTCTGAGGCACATCGTCATTAGGACAAGAATTACCTACCCTTGGGGGTTCAATCCATGGACTGTGATGATTACTGTATTCCGTCCGACCCATATCTGTCTGAACAGGCGGAGACAACCCGTTTACATCGGGATAAGGGTCACGATAAAGGTCTTGCCTCTGGATTGGTTGTGTCTGATAGGGTTGGAATAAACTGGGACCCGCTTGTTGAACACTGTATTGGGTATGTATAGCTTCAGGTTGTGTCTCCGGTACCATACTATCAATGAATAGCTCTGGTTGCATTGAACCAACAATTGGAATCAACTCAACGTATAAATCAACATAATTAAATTGGGTACTCGTTTTCACACTTTGGGTATAAATACCTCTCCAAGTCTGGTCGCAAACGATTTCTAGTATCTCATAATAATGCCGAGATGTTGTACCAACATTGACCCGTGCAAGTATTTTTAGATTGTACTCACTCTCAGAATATCCAAGCTGACGATAAATTTCACCTTTCACATCATACCAGCCAAATTCATCAGTTGCCGTCAATGAGAATTGAGGACCAATGTTATATGCCGCTCCTTTACGACCGTGTCGTACTTCACCACCGAAATGAATCCTTAGCAGGAGCATGATTAGTTGTTTTGATAAATTAACCTACACAATAATAAATAAATTAGATATAATTTATTATTATGTTAATTAAAAATAAATTGCATATTATAAACTACTTTATTTATTTACATATTGCATATTATAAACTACTTTATTTATTTAATTCGAATGCTATATTTAATTTCCAAGCAAAGAAGGTTGTTACAATGACTTCTTTTTTTTTTTTCCATAATCATTTTGTTTGTGATTCCATTTATTAGTCGAAGATGAACTCTATTAAAAGTTAAAACAAATATCATAAACCGTACAAAATAATAAAAATTTGTACGTTAGTCATATAAAGCCTAGTTCGCTAACATACATAATAAACTTCCCAGCATTAAACCTAAACCTAATTCAATCTAACAATAATTTTAAAAAATTACTAATTAGTTGCAATTTCACCGAATTAAACCTAAACCTAATTAAATCTAACAATAATTTTCAAAAATTACTAATTAGTTACAATTTCACCAAATTAAACCTAATAATGGTCTTCACAACAAATCAAATTAATCAATTATGGAGAAATTATTAATTTTAGTAAAAGAAAAAAAAAATCACTTGAGAGAAAATAAATGCAGAGAAGACCTGACCGTTACTTTCTATAACATTCTGTGCACGTGCTTGTTTTGGTTAGGACCACCGATTTTTTTTTTCTTCTTTTGGGCGTGGTCGGCGGAGACAGAGACAGAGAAAGGGAAAGAAATAGCGAGAGAGCGAGAGAGAAGGGTTGGGAGGGATCGCTATATTTTTTTTTCCGTTGTCCGCGATGGCCCATCACGGGCTCCTTTTTTTCCCGTCCGTTATTACGCATCTTATTTTTTTCGCTGCTTTAACCCCTGCCCGTTGTGCGCTATCATGGACAGTGTCCAGTTTACCCCATAACGAACCGGTTTTTTTTGGTTTTTTCCGGTTTATATCAGTTATTGAGTTTAGAGGAGGGTAATTAGGCACTAACTATGGCCGTGATAAACCATAACGGCCAAGGGCCGTGATTTCCCATCCCGTTTTCCTTATTTCTGAAAAAAATTCAAAAGCTTTGTTCAATCTCGATATTTAATTAATATTTTTTCTATTAATAAAAATTTCGGCTCGGAGATGCGAATTCGAGTGTCAACGGGTACGAAAAAAGGTGGGTGGGCAGAAGTATTTTCATATCCTTATTTATTATGTTAACAATTTTTTTTTTCTTAAATATAGGTATAAGATAAATGAAAAAAATACTTTATCAATATCGGTCTTATCAAACACACGATGTGGATCGGAAAAACAGATCAAAGAGTACTTAAGCTATGAATAAAACTATATCATATTATTCATCACCGTGTAAATATAAATATATATGATTTCATAATATTTAGTTTTTAGTTATTACTGTATAGGATAGGGTAACGGGTAAGCAATATTCTTTATCCGTACCTTGTATTCGATAAGTTAAATGAATTTTTTTTTCTTTTATCTGTAATCATCATATCAAATACGAATCAGGTAAATGAATAAAAGAGTGTCATTGACGTCCCTAGTTATCGGTTACATAGTGCTACCAGTATCAGTCATACATTAGCAATTCCAAATAATACTCACCTAAGAAGGTGCCCATCACTGCAACTTTATACTCTTTCAGTGCGTTCATTTTCGCCGCTATTTTTTGTTGCGATCGAAGACTTCTTTTTTTCGTTTCAGATGATTCATCTTTCTGATAATATTACAACTGCTGACACTGAGATGATTACCAGAATCACATATCAAACACAGTGCATTAATTAGATAACTGATTCTGTTGCAACTACTTTTAGTTAAGCCTTTTCTATTTATTTATTGCTATATAATCACAAGTGTAATTGTAATTAGTGATATCAAGAAATACATAATTCAATATTCAAAGTCTCTATTTCTTGATTGCATCCAACTGTCTGGATCTAAATAAATATGATATTTTCCTGATAGAGACTTTTCCTTCAGTTACCTAGCCACTTACAGATCCAAAACATGGGCGTTTTGCACCAATCGAGATAGAGATACAATACAAATATGAATCTGTGTAAATATATAATTATAATATGAGGTTGGCTAATATACTAACGTTGGTATAAAGCAATTTGTTATATCAATTGGGTTTTTATGATTTCGAAGTACAACAATCGATTTGAAGTGCTCAACGTGTTCTCCATATTAAAATGTGCTTGGATACCAAATTTTAAATTTTTTCAAAACATTTTACTAATTTGTTTGGATTTTTGAAAATCCCAGTTTTCAGATTTTTTTTACCATATTAAACATTGAATTTTAAAAATCCGAAAAAATAGTAATTTTTTTTCCAAAAAATATAAAATTTGGTCTCTAAGTACATTTTTTTTTAATATGGAGAACACGTCAATTCTTCAAATTGATTATTTGGACTTCGGAATCACAAATGCTCTGTACCATCGTTGATATATTAGCCAACCTCATTATAATATCTCAATTAGTGATCCATGCATAATATGGTGGTCTTCTGACAGTTGGTTAACAAGTTAGATTTTAAACATAAAAACAATCTGTAAGAGTTCAATTCAGTTTAACAAAAAGGCAAAAGTAATTTGAAATTGAATTTATTTAGAGTTTTACTCATATGCTCACAGTAATGATCCGATGTCTTAAAATTCGCAAAAATATATTTCAATGACAATATTATCACGGTACATAAGTCATATCATGTACACAAATTAATTATGCTAATTGAAATTTACAGTTGGGAATAATTATCACAAATTGAAGAATTTGAGCGGCTAATTATTAAAATTAAGAGTTTTTTAATCTTTTAATTATGCTAATAGATTAATTTTTAATCTTATTTAAGAATTCAGAGTTAATATTTTGTTATGAAGACCAGACGAATTAAATAAGAGAATCAAACAAAAACAATTTCTACTTGGCCCTCAAGCTCTTCATTTGAGACTTAATACACTAAAAAAGGTAAGCTACATGCCATTCCAAAGTGTTGATATATCATGCCATTATGTAACAATAGCATACCAGAAGAGAAAAGGAAGCTTGGGGAGGAAAGAGATCAGGCTTTGAATTGCCACTCGCGACGGCACATGGGGCAGTGAGGGGTTGAATTCTGGCTGTTGACCCACTTGAGGATGCAATGGAGGTGATACGCATGGTTGCATACTCCCCATATCAGTGGGCAGTCGTCCCCTGGGAATTTGCAATCCGGGCAGCACCCATCAAAGGCCATACGGCATATGCCACATGTCTCGTCCTGCGCGTCCCACGTCCATGAGCCCACCACATGCCACTGCAGTATCTTCACCTTCATTCTCCTCCTCTACCTTCCTTCAACTTTCAGAGAAAAATATATGGATGTAAGTATGAGCCGAGGTTCTGATGTAAGAGTTTGCAAGTTAAATCAAGAACTCTGATCTTATTGTCTACACCTACCAGTAATCATGGCATGATACTCAGATTGGAATTTTTGGAAAAATGACAAGAACCCCAGGAAGGTTAATATGACAATACTGGTACTGCCGTACTGGTACAGATCCAGTGAGAAAGGTTTCCTAAAATAGAAGAGAGCATGAGAGACTGATACAAACAAGAGAGAACAATAGTCCTTCTGATTTCATCAACTTCCTAAACAAGTCCTCACATCAACTAAAAGCTGTATGCCTGTACCAGCACAAAGGAAAAACACTAATACCGACTCAAAGAGTGTCCAGAATTGATTTAAATCATCACATAAGAGGGCAAATGCCCAAAAGTGCACCATAGCCAGACACGGTTTACAACTGGTACCGAACAGTACCGGTTTGGATTTCCTTAAAACTAGAAATTACCAATTTTCCATCAAAAACACTTCACAATTTCTCAGATTTTAATAGATAAAAGGCATCAGAAATTTAATCAAAGCAGCTCCTCAAAATTCATGTTTAAATCCATTCAGGAACAATCTTATTCACCAAAGCGGCTTCAAAGCTATACAGAGAAAGGGGAAAAAGAAGAGAAGAGAAATATCACGAATCCTTTGAAACCCTTTCTCTATGCAAATTCTTGAATAAAAATAATCAATCACACTTCAACAGACGCACACAAGCAATTTGAGAAAATTGCAAAACCCTAAGAGCAATGAAACTCTGTAAGTCGTAATACTAACCTTGTAAATATTTTATTGACAATTCTGCCCCAGAGAGCTAACTGGTTAACTTTTCTGTACTTTCATTATTTGCTGTAAAAGTTTAAAAGCAGAATAACTGTCTAAGGGCAAACTGGAATCACTGTACGATTTACACCCAAACTAGTTCTCAAATTCAACAAAATCGGAATAGCATTTTCCTTTCTTCACAAGGAAATGAAATCAGATCTTATTTTTCTTCTGTTCCACTTTTTATAAAGTACAGGAACAATATATCCTGTTTCCCAAAAAAAAAAAGAAAAAGAAAAACTATGCTTAAATTCGGATGCATTCGCCTAATTAACTAACCAGACAGTGGAGAAGAGCGGAAGGGGCGGGTAGCAGAGGCCGGAAAGCCTCAGGGACGGAGAGCAGCAGGGGCGGACTGGCGGTCGCGGAGACGTGCACGGGGGAGAGAGAAGAGGGAGTGATGATTAGGGAAGGCGAAAATGGGCTGGGCTTTTCCGACAAGGAGAAAGAGGGATTGTTCGCGTAAGTGCAGTGGGCTGGGCTGTCACAAAAATTTAGTTGGGCTACGCGAAGAAATTTGGGCTGAAGGGTACGCCTAATTTAAATTTTCTAAATCCAGGACAAATAGCTGCTGGTTCTATCCGACATGGACCGGACCTGATTCAGTTCGATATCATTTTTCATGAAGAGCAAAATCATTGTTGAAAGAGAATAGGGTTAAAATGTATCATTGTTGCTGTGTTTCGATCATATTTCACATTCTTACTTTTGTTTTTAAAGTTTGAACAATTGATCCAAACTGTTTAATATGATTTTCATATTAAAATGTGATTAAATTTTATATTTTTTGAAATTTTTTTACTATTTTTTTAGATAGTTACAAAAATTAACTTTCTAAATAGGTGACGTAAGTCCAAGAATTACGTGTGTTTTTCTAAATTGCATCAAATTTGATTTATATATGTCATAACTTAATAATTTATACAAGATGTACATGTAATTAATTTTGACATTTTGACATCTATAACTGTACTTGTCAAATAAGTTTGTGTTCAATATAATTTCCAACGAAATTTGCTCGTATATATCGCTGCTGTTTCTGGAGATGATATGATAGATAGTGATGGATCAACGGCTATTGATCAAATCGCTTTATATTATTCCCATTCTTACATGGAAGTTAACACATCACTGTTAACATGTTTTTATTAAACTTTTTTTTAGGTTTTAAATTACATAATCCTTAACCAAAATCACCCTTTTTACAAAGTTATTAATTAATTTGCGTTGGTTGACACTTAAATTGCATTTACGGAGGGAGAAGCAGTGGGACGTGGTTTTTACCCGGAAAATACTCTACGCCTCAATAAATAAACGTACGTACAGAGAATCAACTCATGTTTTGTTTATAATTTTATATGTAGGGACCGTCTTAGTACTACAACAAAAGTAAAAAAAAAATATTACTTCTGGATTGTTCACAGTTCGAGTGTACTGACTTAATAAAGCCTATTTAACAAGAGTTCGTACCAACGCTAGATATGATTACGAACCATGTGCCTTTTTCTGATAACACCTGGTTTCACTGTTGTAAAATGCGGCCACATGACTAGTATATGTTTATGCAATGGTCTTTTGCATATAAAATCTCATGCAATCAAATTTATGCAGTTTTGAATATACGGGCACATATACAGTCTATGCGGACTTCAAAAAAGTCTAAAAATTATTTTGTGTTAGAGAAGATTAGAATCTATAACCTTTATAATATGATAAATAATACAAATTACTAAACTAAACAAGTTTTTAAATATAAATTAGTTTTATTTTATCTATATTTCTTTAACAAAGCATAGTAAAACCGCATATGTACTTCCATATATAAATCTGTATATGTGGCCGCATACCGCATATGCGATATGCAGTGGCCTTCCGTATGCATAAACAAAACTACATTTTACAACTCTGCCTAGTTTAACATTTGATATGTATAAATCAAATTCTCATTCAAAGTTGATATATAATTGATGGTTCAAGTCTGCCATGGATAACCTGTAACCTATTGACATAAAATACACAAGCTCTACAGAGTAAAGTGCTTTAAAAAGAGAAGAATTCTTTAGAATTGTAAAAGAAAATAATGCTTACAAAGTCTAAAATGCTTTTAAACAACAAGTGTTATCAGAAAAAAAAAGGAAAAATATTCAAAAAAACTAGCTAGAACTCATTTTTATGCATGTTTTGGCATTTAGATCAAATCTAAAGCCTCATATCATTAGTCGGATCATGCCTCAAATATTCAAGTTTGGAACCGAACCACACATCTAGGGGTGAAAACGGACTGGATAGTGGTAAAACCATATTGGTATCCGTTTTTTTGGAATACATCTACAAATTGGATATTAGATGGATACATATGAATACAGATCAGATATCAGATATTCATAGATATATACATACATATTTTTATAATATATATTAAACTCTATGGTGTATATCTACTATTCGGATACAGATAATTAAAATTCAAAACCATATTCGTACCACTATCTGCACGGATATTTAGATATCGGATATCTGTATCAAATTTTTGAATATGGATCCAGATTCGGTCAGATAATATCCGGTCCATTTTCATCCCTACACACATCCCCAGCTGGCAGTATACAAATTAAACCCAAGTGCAACAAAACAATATGGCTTGCCATGCAAATTAATGAGCAAAACCATCCACATTTTCTGTTTTCTCTTACCAAGTACTAACCCAATTGCTCATTGTTATTAAATTTAAAACCCTAGCATGTGAGAGGATGTATATATTTTAAACTCTAACAGGCCACTAAATTTAAACGAACATGCTTTTCTTGTCCAAGAACAGCTCTACCATGCTAGCTGGATGCTATTTATAGGTATCAACAGGCATTTGCTTTTATTGCAAACTTATTAGGTTTCTGACTTTAATAAGTTGAGTTTAGTTTGTACTCTTTAGGAGTAAATATATAATTGGGCATCTTCCATAGAAAGCGATCGATGCGAATGTAATGCCCTTTCTATTATAATTTGGCACTAAGTAGTAATTGGTTTACATATAACTATATTATTTCAATGGATATGATCATATGACATGTTATTCTGGTATCCCTCGATCATATCTTTACAAGCTAGTGACAAAGGAAGAATACATGCATGAAGGAAAATAAATAAATAAATAACATTCTTCTCCATAGGAAATTTCATGTGCACTAGTATATATGTTGGTGTATGTAGAAAATGAGCCAATTATCAGAAGAAAATAAGTAATTAACATTTAACAAGCAGTAATTTGTAAAGACAAATCTAATTTATATGATTACCATGTAATAAGTAGTAATTAATTTGTAATAATATCTCTCTTATTGATAAAGTGGACTACAAGTACTGCCACAAACAACATCGTAATTCGTAAAATTACACTGAGAGGTTTTCTCTGGTATTGTTGCTATCAGAGATATATAGTCATGTTATCTATGTACAGATACTGATAAACTTCTCCATACTTCATAAATTGAACAGAGTTTGAAACTTTGAATTTTAATATTTTTTGGGGTTTCTTCTAAATTATTCAAATAGGCTAGCTGTGCTAGTCAAATCTAGCTCTCATAGGATACTGCTACTTTCAATTAGAAATAGAGAAAAAAAAAATTAGAGACACTGCCAAAAGTATATGTAGATAGAACAAGGTTCACTGTATCCTGAACTGAATAATTTCTTTCAGGTTAACACATCTATATTAAAAAAAAAAAAGGGATCAGCATTTATAATATATATATATATATATATATCTTGAATTTAGTTCATGGTAACATGCCGCGAACTTGGCGGAATCTTTATTTACTATATTCTATAAAGGTTTATTTGATTGGAAGGATTAGTTATTTAATGTTTATTTTGGTACTGTAGTAAGCAGATTTGTTGTGCATGGACCACAGTAGAAAAGATAATAAAAATAAGGAGCATGCTTTACACAGAGAAGAGGTCCTCACCATGTTGTGCAATAAAGGAAGCTCAAAAATAAAGAATGGTTATGTATGATACCTAACTGGTGGTTTAAGTTAAGCCATTATACAGCTGTCCAGTCATCCGTCGTGCAAACTCGAGCTTTTCTTCAGATGTACTCACTACTTGCATATTAATTAATATTTTGTTTTTTTTTTCAACTTTTAAGGTAATATTTTATTTTTTCATGTGAAAATCTTTAACTGACGTAGTCAGATTTGCTTGCATTAGCAAATGGTAATCATATTATATGTATACATAAGTTTGTCGTATTAAATTTGCTCTCCGGTTTGAACAGCACCATTCTTCTTTTAATGGGGCCATTGGATTGATGTACAGACTTGCTGTTAGAAAGCAGAAATTGACATTTTAGACTAGCTGTATACAGTATATATAGTATATAACTGGTAAAGAATAAAACCAGAAAAATATATGTACAACTCTGTCTTGCTAAGCAACTATATAACCAGATAAATGAATATCCATAGATTTGAGTTTACATGGATTTAGAGTAGCTGATTAGCTGAAACTGAAAGAACAAAGCTTGATATATACCATTATTGTCCAAAAATATAAGAAAGTTTGGGGTTCAATTGAAAAATCAGATAGAATCACCTGATCAGAAAAGGTTAAAATCCTAAATTATTCAGGTATACTAGGTATATTTATATAGATCAATCTACATGTCCCTCTCCTATTGTCCCTCTCCATCAATATAAAATCGTCTACTCAAAATCTACAAAAGATAATAATTATAGACACCTCTGCTATTGTCCCTCTCCATCAATATAATTTTGGTTACTGATAGAATTTTTAAAGGCCTTAGAATTAGGTCAAAATGTACCAGCACAGTCTCTTAATCAATGGCTGACATAAATTGAAAGTTTCTCTAATAAATGGAGAGGAATTGAAACTGTTTGTGACTAACCACACCTTAGGCCTGGCTAGCTGGCATATGTCAAATTGAATACTTCAAATAGTCATTCTCTTGTTATAGAAATGGATGCTTGATGGGTAAGCTTGTAACTATTTTTATATTGTTAAGTAGTGTGATCAATAAATTAATAAATAAGATCCGAATGATTAGTACCAATTTGGTTTTTTATTATTAAACAATAAATAATAGAAACCCTTTACGCTGTGCCAGTGCCAGGGATTCCCTGTTGGTACCAATAGGAATTGGAATGAAAAAGGAGGAGGCAGGCTATTCAATTCGTGCTCTCCAATATAATTTAATTAATACATAAATGAATTTGCATATAGAAAAGTTGTTGTTTGAAGGAAATAAATAAAAATATAAAGAAACTTACGAAACAGATTTTAAATAATTTTTTTTGTCAAAAGATTCTAATTTGATAGGCGATCTTTTTTTTTTCTTTTCTTTGAGAGTCAAAAACCACAAAATTATTAGAAGACAGAAGAAATATGAACATGAAGTCAGTAATAAAGCAAACTAAAGGTCCAAGAATTTCTAAGTGAAATGATTACCGTACTGGTTGCGATTTCAAAATTCAAACAGTCGATTCAAACTACTCAATATGATCTCCATATTAAAATGGATTTGGAGACCAAATTTTATATTTTTTGAAACTTTATTTACTATTTTTTAGAGAGATACAAAATCACTGCTTTGGATGGTCCAGAATTATCTAAAAAACAGTGATTTTGTAGCTATCTAAAAAATAGTAAAAAAATAAAAAATATAATATTTGATCTCCAAGTACATTTTAATATGGAGATCATATTGAGCGGTTCAGATCAACTTTTCAGAATTTGAAATCACACCGAATGCATATTAGTCACTCTCTCTCTCTCTCTCTCTATATATATATATATATAGAGTTAGGCTGGGGTGCTATGGATAGCATAGTGGCCTCTATGCTACGGCTCAATATTCGAGTTTTCAAAATCCAAACGGTCGATCCGAACCGTTCATCTTATTCTCCATATTAATATCTACTTGGAGACCAAATTTTATAATTTTCTCAATTTTTTTACTATTTATTAAGCCACTTTGAAAATCGCTAATCCAACGGTTTTACTGTTTTGTGCAGCCACCGTTGGATCAACAATTTTGTAAAATACTTAATAAATAGTAAAAAAATTCAGAAAAATGTAAAATTTGGTCTCCAAGCAGATATTAATATGGAGAATAAGATGAACGGTTCGGATCGACCGTTTGGATTTTGAAAACTCGAATATTGAGCGGTAGCATAGAGGCCACTATGCTATCCATAGCAACCCAGCCTAACTCTATAGAGAATATATATATATATATATAGAGAGAGAGAGTGTGACTAATATGCTTTCAGTAGCACTTCGGCCGAAGTGCTACCGGTCCAAATTTCAAAATCCAAAAATTTGATCTGAACTGTTAGATGTGATCTCTATATTGAAATGTGCTTGGAGACCAAATTTTACATTTTTCTGAATTTTTTTACTATTTATTAAGCTACTTTGAAAATCGCTGATCCAACAGTGGTTTATCAAGAAGCCACTATTGGATCAACGATTTTCAAAGTGGCTTAACAAATAGTAAAAAAATTCAGAAAAATGTAAAATTTGGTCTCCAAGCACATTTCAATATAGAGATCACATCTAACGGTTCAGATCAAATTTTTGGATTTTGAAATTTAAAATTTGGACCGGTAGCACTTCGGCCGAAGGGCTACCGAAAGCATATTAGTCACACACACTCTCTCTCTCTATATATATATTTCTATTCGGGTAAGGCTACGGTGCTATGGGTTGCATAGAGGGCTATCGTACTACGGCTCAATATTCGAGTTTTCAAAATCCTAACGGTCGATCCGAACCGTTCATCTTGTTCTTTATATTAATGTGTATGGAGACCAAATTTTACATTTTTTGAAAATATTTTACTATTTTTTTAGATAGGTAGAAAATCAGTTGATCTAAAAAATTCTACTATCATTCAGATATTTAATTTTCTACCTATCTAAAAAAATAGTAAAAAATTTCCAAAAAATGTAAAATTTGGTCTCCAAACACATATAAATATGGAGAACAAGATGAACGGTTCGGATCGACCGTTAGGATTTTGAAAACTCGAATATTGAGCCGTAGCACCGTAGCCCTCTATACAAACCATAGCACCGTAGCCTTACCCTTTCTATTCTTATATTAAGCACGATGATGTCCTGATCTACCAACGGCTACGATTGAAAGATGAAATTTCAAATTTAATATCAGCTCTCCAATCACATAATCTGTCATCTTTTGATTAAATGCATCTCCTTTATATGTAGAAGTTTAAATTTAGTTAAAAGAAAACTCGCCACACGTACGACCACACTATATGTTACAATTAAATTTGAGTCACAGTTCGGTTTTTTTATGATATATATCTACGTGAAATATGTTTCCTTATTTTTCCTACACCGAATTGTGCAGACAATAAAGACATGTTTCCTTATTCTCCTATTTCAATTGAGCATAGTTGGAATTGATATATTTTTTTCCTTAAATGAGATATCTCCTTATTTATTTTTATACGACAGAATGAAAAAAATTCTTTAGCTGGTTGATACAGATCTTTAGATTTGATATTTTATAAATTTATTTGACAGAATGTTCTTTTATTTCAATAACAAAATTTGATATTTCTGCTACGGTCATTTCATTTTATAAAAATTTTACACCTGTCATTATAAATCTAATTTAAACTTATCATTTATAGCGATGTAATACCTCAAGCAATGTAATGTTTACCTTTTAATTAATAAAAAGATCTCTATGGTTTGAAATCAAAGAAAAAGTTAACTATGTTAGTGTGGTTTCAGTTTCTATTGTATTTGGGCATTAGATATTATTATATACTTTTGTTCGTCTCCTATGAACATGTTGTTTTAACATCAAGGATTTGGATTTTTTTTTTTTTTTTAATTAGTAGGCAAAAAATCTTGAAAAATATGAAATATGAGCTGCCTATTTCAACATCCCTTTTGTACTTTGGATTGTTTGGTTGAACCGAACAAACTGAAAATTTATTTTAGTTCGGTTTCAATCAGTTAATAAGTTTAATTCGGTGGGTTATTTTCAAACAAATACGATATAATGGTCTTCTATGAATGGCCTTCTATGATCATATAGGAAATACCACATGTGGTCTTTGTCATATTAGTTGTTTTTAATTTTCTTTCCATGAATACAGATTGCTCTAGACGTAGAGGCAAAAATAATGCTTCAGCAAGGGAATATTATTGCTACAAACTCCAGATACAAAGTGACAATAATTTTCTTTTGTTGGATGGTAGGTTGCTACAACAATTTGTTGTATACTTGTACATAAAAATATAAACATCTTGATTTGATTTCAAGGTATCGTTGATAGTGTAATTGCCAGTGAAGGTCAAACACACATCATTGATCAAAGCATAGTGTTGCCATCATCATTCATAGGTGGCCCTAGAGACAAAGTATAGGTTCATGGATGTCATGGCACTAGTTTCACGGTTTGGCCATCCAGATATTTTTCTGACCATGACTTGCAATTTATATTGAAATACAATACATCATGAGTTACTTCCAAAGCAACAAGCAGGGTGAGATATATATATATATGAGTTGAGCTACGGTGAGTTGTGAAGTAAAGCGATTATTTTACTTCACGCTCATATTTTGCGATTTTAAAGTTCAAAATGTCAATCCGAACCGCTCAACATGATATCCATATTAAAATGTACTTGGAGACCAAATTTTATATTTTTTTTTACTATTTATTAAGCCACTTTGAAAATCGCCGATCCAGCAGTCCAGAATTTTTTTTACTGTTTTACTGTTCATCCGAATTTTCAGATTTTCAAAGTGGCTTAATAAATAGTAAAAAAATTCCAAAAAATATAAAATTTAGTTTCCAAGCATATTTTAATATAGATTAAACATCTAACGGTTTGGATCGGCTATTTGAACTTTGAAAATGAAGATATTGTGTGAAGTAAAAATGTGTTTTACTTCGCAACTCACCGTAGCCTTACTCATATATATATAGATAGAGAGAGAGAGAGAGAGAGAGAGAGAGCAAAGCTAAGGTGTGATGTGCTCACCAAGAGGGTTTGGTGAACACAACTTCAAAAGTATATTGAATCAACTTTAAATACCGAATCTAAACCGTTGAAATCCATGTACTTCATGAGTGATACATGTACATGCAAAATTTTGAAAGTTTCGAGTTTATTTGCTACAAGGTCAAGCGGTCAAAAAAATGATAAAAATTAAATATATAAAACAATTTATAAATTAACTTATAAAAAGTTCATTTATTCGACAGCTTGACCTTGTAGCAAATAAACTCGAAACTTTCAAAATTTTGCATGTACATGCGTCACTCATGAAGTACATGGATTTCAATAGTTTGAATTCGGCGTTTGAAATCGATCCGATACATTTTTGGAGTTGTGTTTACCAAACTCTCTTGATGAGTACATCACACTGTATATATATATTGATTATATTAGAGAACATATTTTATTTTTTTCTTAAAGCCAAAATAGATTTGTAAACTATAAAAAATGAATCATCGGATCACTCTAGTGATTGGTATTTTTGCTAAATGAAGAACATACCTAGGAAATGGAACTTTGATTGGTGACATCAGTGGGGCTATGAAAGTGGAGATATTTATTATTGAAAGTAAAGATATTTATGATTGGAATTTTCTTATTCTTTCTTAATTTCTTTCTGTACTAATTTTTTATTTTATTTTGAAAATGATTGTTATCAGGAGTTGAATTGCCATCTAGAATGGTTATATTTTAAATAAAGATAGGGTAAGTTACATTCGTTTGCTCTTAAAAGATATTAATAAACGAAGAATAACTTTTTTAACTTTTTTCCTAAATAAAACCAAATTTAATATATATTTTTTGAAACAAGCACTATTGATTTGGATTCTATAAAAAACGACTCCACCGATCTTGCAGATCGGTGAAGTTATTTTATGAGCCATCTATACAATATGACCGCAAAAATCATTAGTAAATCGCTCCACTAATTTTGCAGATCGGTGGAGTTGTTTTTTTATAAAAACCAAATCAATGATACTTGTTCTGTTAAAATATTTAAAATTGGTTCTATTTAAAAATAAAATCAAATTTGGTGTAAGATGTAGTTGTATCTTGTCTTGTGCATACAGAAAATCATTCTGTGCTAGAAAATAAAGAAAATGTGATACTTGAAATACATTCATGTTCGTTTAATTTCAATTGTGTTTGGTTGAGGATGGGAGAATAAATAAAATATTAAAAAGATAAACAAAATTATAAGAGGAGCTTCATTAGAAAAGGTATGGCAAAAATACCTTTTCTGTTTTACTGCAATTTTATTATTATTTGGACAGTTTTCCACACAATTATAAATAATTTCTTTAATTTCAGCTCCCGAACTGTCTAATTTTATTATTATTTGGTCATTTTCTATAAATTAAAAGCTAGGTGCTCCCTCTGGTCCAAAACCTTTTACAAGTAAAATCTTACATGAACTATGTTTAAAGAATTTATAACAAAACTAAATCGAATTATATATATGTTCGCTTCTCAGAGTGTGCTTACAAAGTTCCAAATACAACTAATTGTACTTGTTTTAAACCTTGAATCCACTCACGTCTAGGATTGCAAGTGTACAATCCTATCCGTGTAGTAAAATAAGGTATCGATCCTCAGGGACGGTTAAACTCAATTCTAGACTTTCACAAATCCAAGTTAGGTACTAGAAGTTTGAAGAATTGGGTTTGATTTGTTTATGTTTCATAATTTCAAAAGACAATTCAATTAAAGGTAAATGAAAGCGATTAAAAGATTTGGTTTTGAATCAATTATAAAAGGTGTTCTTAGGGTTTCATACTTCATCTCAAACTTTTCCTTCTCTGGACCTATCATACAACTCGCATCATCTCTGATGCGACCTGTGTGATGCGACTCGCATGGCCCTCGAGCAGAGCTGACATGAGTTCGTATCTAAGTTGATTTCTTGTGCGAGGCTTCAACCTGTGGCTCTCGCCTACTGGTATCTATCCTAAATTGATTGTCTGGTTAACTAGAAGTATCTATAACCTCTCGATAATAGAAATTTTACCTCTCGGTTACTATTGATCTTAGATCTACTTCAAGTGCTCAATTACAATTGCAAGATACATCAAGGCCTAATTACTAGAAGAGATGCTATAGACATCTAACAGTAGACAATCAAGAATCAATCAAGAAATCACAATCAAGCAAACGATGAATACTCAAACAACAATCACACAAGTTCAACATTAGATCAAAACATCATTCAACTCAAAGAAAAGGTTTGGAGATTACATCTTAACCCTAAAAACTAGAGATCTACTCAAGCATAACAAAAG
The DNA here is from genome assembly GCF_964058835.1 of Carex rostrata. NCBI lineage: Eukaryota > Viridiplantae > Streptophyta > Magnoliopsida > Poales > Cyperaceae > Carex > Carex rostrata. Next base: position 4,659,881 of record NC_135939.1, read on the forward strand.
TAAACATGAAAGAGAGAGAGAATAAGCAAATCATGATGGAGCTCGAAGATCCAAAGTAGATTGGAGAGGATCTTGAAATCTTCCCTTCTCTTCTTCTTCAATCAAGCTCCAATCTCCTCTTCTCTCTTGATCTTCGCTCTTTTTGTGTTCTGGAATGTAGAGGGGGAAAAAAGCTCTCCAATTTCTGGCTTAGGACCTCTTTATATAGGCATTAGATCTGACTTGGAGCTTATCAGGTCGAATTTGAATTGGGCGGCAACAGTTGATGCGACTCGCATCAGATGGTCTTCAAGAGAGAGCAGTGAGGGTCGCATCGCAGGTCGCTTTGGGCTTGGATGCGACTCGCACCAGGTGAATGCGACTCGCATCAGAGCTTCCTGAAGTCTGCCTTTTGCCTGATTTCACCTGATTCCTGCAAAGTAGGAACCAAAATATAGCAGTACCACATTCAATGTAAAAGGTGCTATTTGTTGGTTCAAAATATCATTTTCTGTATGGAAACAAGTCAATATAATAGGTCTAATAATGTGACATCAAATTCCCCCAAGCTTAACCTTTGCTTGTCCTCAAGCAAAAATCTAAACATTGGTACCAATCTAAATTCTAAATGCGAGTTTCCTAAATGTAAGAATTTATATGAGTTGTTTCAATTGGGAACTTTAAAAATCATGTTGGTATAACTTGGACTTTCCTATTTAACCTTGATTCTCCACACAAATCGACCAACCAAACTTCAAATTCTGAAATATTTGAATACTTGCAAAGCTGAGCACTTGAATCAATCAAGTTATCATTTATCTATTTAACTATTGTCCTCATTTGTGGAGATTTTCCCTTTTCAACCCCCCCCAAGCTTGGAACAAGCTTAGGTCAGAAAGTTGCAGACTTCGCGTGTTGATATGTGCAAAATTTTCTTTCTTTTCTAAGTGGGAGACGAGCTCAAAGGCGCCCTAAAAGGACTTATTGCCAGTACTCTTATGTTCTCCGTCTTTTCGTTTCTTCTCTTTTCGTTTCTTCTCTTTTCGTTTCTTCTCTCTTGGTTTCTCCATCTATTATTATATTTTTATTCTTTTGCACATATCATGAATACACACATCCTTTGATATTCATTCATACCAAATGATATCCCAAACTTTCTTTATCAATAACCCCCATTTCCCTATTTGAGAAGGCACAAGTCAATTTCTAAATGAGTTTCTCAATACATTTCAAGTTTTCATTATTACAAATGGTCAAAACATTCGTCCTCATCAGTTTGTTGGTCAATTATGGGATAGTTCGAATCTCCTAGGGTCATCCTGATCAACACCAACAATTATTCAAAAAGTTTCCAATTTACACAATCACACAAATTCCTACCTAAAAATGCAATAAACAAGTAAACATGGCCTAAGTAAGAACGAATAAATCCTAAAAATCCTAAAGTCACCCCCCCAAGCTTAGTCTGAGCATTGTCCTCAATGCTTCAAGACTCTAGGATAAAGCAAAGGGAAGGGGAGAAGAAAAACAAACCTGCTCAGTCATCGGAGGGGTCGAACCTCCAATCGCGCAGAACATCCTCAATGTCTCCCACCCGGCGCTGTAAGTCGTAGAGAATGGCACCCTGCTCAGACCTCATGTCATAGACGAGGCTGTAGATATCCTGGATAGTGGGTGAGGGAACTGGTGGTGGATAGGAAGGACCAGCATATGAAGTGGAGGGGCCAGCATGATAGGGAGATGGGCCTGCCTGGAAGGTGGATGTGCCTGCCTGAAATGTGGAATCAGGAAAGTGCATAGGAGAAGTGTAAGGGTGGGCAGGAGAGCGAGGGACATCTGGCATGGCGACATCCTCCTGGGCTGGAGAAGTGGTCTGGATAGGCGGAGAAGGTGGTGCTGGCACGTCTGGTAGTGGCTCAGTGAAAAACCATGTGCTCTCATCCTCAAAGGATAAGGGTGCAAGACGGAGAGGCATCAGATGCGAGCCATGACCCTTCAAGGTCCAGAAATACCGAGAACGGTGGCCAGCAGGACCGCGCTCAATCTTGAGAAAAGTGGCCCGCTCGTATGCCCTGGCATCCAGGGTGAGATGGCCAGTGGAGAGAGTGAGGCCTGCGGTGGAGATGCCCAGCCGATCAGCGATCAGGGTGACATAGGCGCCAATGCGGACAGCGCCACCCACCTTCGTGTTGCGCTGGAGATCCACCCAGTGATGGACCATGAACAACATCAGGTCCGGTCGCACCAACTCATCCTCAGGACGGAGCATGTGGTCCATAAGGCAAAGGTCCTCCTCATTGACTCGGACTGCAGTCTCCCCGCGTGCGAAGATAGAGCAGCCGATGGTGCGCTGGATGCACCGCAGTACCGGGTGAGAGATGGCAATGCTGCGGTACTGGGCACTGGTGGCACTCATTATCCCAGTGATCAGACGCCATAAATGAGCCTTGTCGAACCCCACGCGATGGTCAAGGAAATCGGTATCGGGGTCGCTGTCAAATCCGAACCACTCACGGAGTCGGACCAGAGTGAGCCGGTGCGTCTGGTTGAGCATCTGGAACTTGATGTAGTAGTTGCCATGCACATCCTGACGCAGCTTGAGAGAGGAGAGGAACTCGAGGGTAAGCTCGGTGTAGCAGTTACGCTCGATTGCCCAGAAGGCGGGAGTGAACCCAATCCTTCCAGTGAGACGAAGGAATTCCTCGCGAACCCCAAAGGCATCCAAAGTGTCGAAATCGACTCGGCGCGTGTTCTCATAAGTGCGCTGCCGGAGGTAGAGAAAGCGTTCCAGCATACCATGGCTGGAGAGAGTGAAGTGAGGGGCTGGGTAGTCTGCTGCTCGGGGGGTTTCCCTACCCGAGATGGGGTCAGAGTCATCAGAGTTGTACTCTATAGTGCCCAACCCAGCCCCTGCTTGTGCGAGAGAAGGGTGATAGGAAGACTGAGAAGAATGAGAAGAAGAAGAGTGAGAGGAGTTACCACTGGTGCGAGCTGAACTGGCGCCTAGCTGAGACCAGTCGTGGTCCTCAGACTCTGAAGGAGAGGGAGTAGGGTCCGGTATCCCCTGTTGGATACGGAGATCCCTCTGTCGGCGAAGCTCGCGTTGTAGGCACTCTTGGTTGCGCTTGGATCGGAGCTCGCGGTTCATGGGTGATTCTGGTTCACTCATGATGGCTGTGATGCGAGTCGCCTGACTGTTGATGCGAGTCGCACTGGGTAGCGATGCGAGTCGCACTGGCTGGTATCTGGCGGCAGAGGCGATCTAGCAGAGGCGGAAGAAGAGAGAATGAGAGGGTTGTGATCGTGGTGAAGAGGGCAATGGAGAAAAGGGAAGTGATAAGGAGGTTTCGGCAGGGAGAGATGGAGATGGGTGTGATCGATGGAGAGGAGGTGAAGGCCGGCGGGTAGAGAAGGGAGAGGCTAGGGTTTTGGGTTGAGGGTTCGGTTGAGGCTCACACGGAGTTGATTCGAGTCGCAACGAAGAAGAACGAGGAAAAGTGGAATGTGGGGTATGCTGGGCAGAGAAAGAGAGAGGAAGAAGAAGAAGATACGGCTTTAAAAAGGAAGCCGCACCATTTCGATGCACCTATTCAGTGCTGCGTCGGTTCGCAGCGATGCGAGTCGCATCATGATGATGCAAGTCGCATCACGTTGGTGCAAGTCGCATCAAGTGGAAATTGGCAGTCCAAAACAGTAAAAATAACTAACAAATCTAACTAAAAGTAAAAGTAAACTAAAAAGGCTTGGGTTGCCTCCCAAGAAGCGCTTGTTTCAGGTCTCAAGCTCGACCTTCCTTGTACTAATCTTTTGGTGAGACTGGGTCGGAGAGACCCTGAACAAACCGTTCCTGACAGGTATGATCAGCTACATAATGCTTGAGACGCTGACCATTCACTTTGAAACTCCCACACGCGTCGTTTCCAATTTCAATTGCACCAAAATGATGTACCTTGTGCACAACAAATGGACCAGACCATCTAGACTTTAATTTCCCAGGAAAGAGTCGCAACCTGGAGTTGAACAAGAGAACTAGATCGCCTTCCTTGAAGTCGCGAGACATGATATGCTTGTCATGAATTCGTTTGGTCTTGTCTTTGTAGATCCTTGCACTCTCATACGATTGCTGACGCATTTCCTCCAATTCGTGCAAGTCGAGGATGCGCTTCTCTCCAGCTGCCAACAAGTCCATGTTTATAGCTCGAGTGACCCAAAACGCCTTGTGCCCAATCTCAACTGGCAGATGACACGACTTTCCATACACCAGCTTGAAAGGGCTCATCCCAATCGGTGTTTTGAATGTTGTACGATAGGCCCAGAGTGCGTCACTCAATTTCAAGGACCAATCCTTCCTTGTTCGTGCCACGGTCTTCTCCAAGATATACTTGATTTCTCTGTTGGAGATCTCGGCTTGTCCATTCGACTGAGGATGGTAAGAGGTAGAGACCTTGTGCGTCACTCCATGTCTTCGCAGGAGATTGTTGAATTGACGGTTTATGAAGTGCTTTCCTCCATCACTGATGACAGCTCTTGGCACTCCAAAGCGAGGAAAAATGACGTCATTGAATAGTCGCTTCACCGCGTCTAAGTCTGCTCTTCGACAAGCCACTGCCTCGACCCATTTTGACACGTAGTCAACTGCAACTAGGATGTACTCATTCCCAAAGGAAGCTGGAAATGGTCCCATGAAATCTATGCCCCACACGTCGAAGATCTCGACTTCGAGAATGGAGTTGAGAGGCATCTCGTTACGATTGGTGATGTTCCCAGTGCGCTGACACTTATCACATGCCATCACCAAGGCTTTCGCATCTTTAAAGAGAGTTGGCCAGAAGAAACCACATTGCAAAACCTTGGCGGCTGTCTTGGAGAACGAGGCATGTCCTCCGTATGCGGACGAATGGCATTGATCAAGAATAGAGCGTGTCTCCTCGTGTGGTACACAGCGTCGGAAGATGTTATCGACTCCTAACTTGAAAAGAAAGGGTTCGTCCCAGAAGTAGAATCGTGAGTCAGATTTCAGCTTCTTCCGTTGCTGATAAGTCATGGTGGTTGGAAGAAACCCAGAGGCCAGGTAGTTGGCAATGTTTGCATACCAAGGGTCTGAATACCTGCCTATGTGGGTTGCAATGGGTGTAATGCGAGTCGCATCATGATGAATGCGAGTCGCAAGGCACTCCATGCGAGTCGCATCAAGGCTATCCAAAGTTGAAGTCGAGAAGAGCTGCTCGTCAGGGAAGGAATCATCAATTGGCAAGTCGGCAGATTTCTCGTCATCTAAACGAAGTCTAGAGAGATGATCGGCGACGGTGTTCTCGACTCCTTTTTTGTCTCTGATCTCGAGATCAAATTCTTGCAGGAGAAGAATCCATCGTATCAATCGAGGTTTTGCGTCCTGCTTCTTTAACAAGTACCTGAGAGCAGCATGGTCAGTGTAGACGATGATTTTCGAGCCAACGAGATATGGTCTGAACTTGTCGAGGGCAAACACAACAGCAAGAAGTTCTTTCTCGGTAGTCGTGTAGTTCATCTGGGCAGGGTCCAGCACCTTGCTAGCGTAGTAGATGGCACACGGTATCGTTCCTTTCCTCTGCCCAAGAACTGCTCCTACTGCATAGTCGCTCGCATCACACATGATCTCAAAGGGAAGTGACCAGTCAGGTGGTTGCAGGATAGGTGCTGAAATGAGAGCTTCCTTCAAGTTATGAAAGGCGTTGACGCATTCGTCAGTGAAGACGAAGTCAGACTCTTTGACGAGCAGATTGGTCAATGGCTTAGCGATCTTGGAGAAATCCTTGATGAACCGACGGTAAAATCCAGCATGTCCTAGAAAGCTTTGCACTCCTTTGACGCTTGTTGGAATCTTCAGTTTCTCGATCACCTCAATCTTGGCCTTGTCCACTTCTATCCCTTTTGAGGTCACGACATGTCCCAGGACGACTCCTGACTGAACCATGAAGTGACATTTTTCCCAATTCAGAATGAGATGGACCTCCTCACATCTCTTCAGGATTTTGCACAAGTTGGTCAGACAAGAGTCGAAACATGTTCCATACACCGAGAAGTCATCCATGAAGATTTCAACCTCTTTCTCAATGAAGTCTGAAAAGATGGCCATCATGGCCCTTTGAAAGGTTGCCGGTGCATTGCACAAACCAAATGGCATCCTTCGGTACGCGTACGTACCGTAAGGACAGGTAAAAGTGGTCATTTCTTGGTCTTGTGGGTGAATTGGTATCTGGAAGAAACCAGAGTAGCCATCCAGATAGCAAAAATAGGAATGTTCTGCCAGTCGTTCGAGGAGTTGATCAACGAATGGTAAAGGGAAGTGGTCTTTGCGTGTGGCCGCATTCAGCTTCCTGTAGTCGATGCACATGCGATGCCCCGTCACCACACGGGTCTGGACTAGCTCATTCTTCTCGTTTTTTACCACAGTTGCCCCTCCTTTCTTTGGCACGACATGGACTGGGCTCACCCACTTACTGTCAGAGATAGGGTATATGATACCGGCGTCCAGAAGCTTGAAAATCTCTTTCTTGACTACCTCCTTCAGGTTCGGGTTGAGCCGTCTTTGGTGTTCAACAGATGGCTTGTGATCATCTTCCAAGAAGATTCTGTGTGAGCAGATAGATGGGCTGATCCCTTTCAAGTCGTTGATTGAATACCCAATCGCGCCTCGATGAAGCTTCAATTTCTCCAAAAGCTTGGCGGTTTGTTCGGGATTCAATGCTGCATTTACTATAACTGGGAGAGATCGATCTGGTCCAAGGTATTCGTATCTGAGGTTGGCTGGTAGAGGCTTAAGCTCAAGAGTGGGTTTCTCTGCTTGGTCTATGATGCAAGTCGCATCATGCTCCTTGCGAGTCGCATCACACTCCTTGCGAGTCGCATCAGGTGTACTTGAGTCGCCTCCACTAGCTCCAAATTCTTCAGACCTTGGGATGCGACTCGCATGGGGTTGATGCGGGTCGCATCCAGTTTCTCCAAAGTCAGCTGTTTTCACATCTGCTCCACATACTTCCGAATTCTTTATTTCAACTTGCATTTCAGACAGAAATTCGAAGTGCTCGTTCATACTCTCATTGGTCCGCTCAAGAAGATAGTCTTCTACCAAATCCGTTAAACATTCTTCGATCACATCTACTCGGAAACAAGATTCGGTTGAAGGATACTTCATGGCGCGGTCGATTTGAAAACACACTTTCTCTCCTCCGAAGTTCATGGTCAGCGTTCCTTGAGAGACGTCGATGATTGCACCTGCCGTTCTGAGGAAAGGTCGTCCCAAGATGATGGGGACTTCCTTATCCTCTTCCATCTCCATGACAACAAAATCGACAGGTACGAAATACTTACCGACTTGAACTGGTACGTCTTCCACAATGCCAAGTGGTAGTCGTACCGAGGAGTTTGCTAGTTGTAATGACATTCGCGTTGGTCTGAGCTCGCCTACCCCCATTCGTTCATAGATCGTGCGTGACATGAGACTCACGCTTGCTCCCAAGTCACATAGAGCTTTCCTGATTGTTGCCTTTCCTATGATACAAGGAATGGAAAACTTACCTGGGTCGTCTAGTTTGGGAGGTAGGTCACTCTTCAGAATGGCACTGCATTGTTCCGTCAACTTCACTGTCTCATTCCCCCCCAAGCTTCGCTTGTTGGATAGGATATCCTTCAGGAATTTGGCATAGGAGGGCATTTGAGTTAGGGCATCGGTGAACGGGATTGTGATTTGCAAGCCTTTGATCACCTCAGTGAATTTTGCGAACTGTGCGTTTAACTTGTTCTCAGCTAATCGTCGGGGAAAAGGCACAGGTGGTCTGTAAGGTTTTTCAACTCCTTTCCCTTTCTCTCTGTCAGACTTGTCAGATTCCTTTGATGCGGGTCGCACTGTACCAATGCGAGTCGCATCCAGAGGTTCTTCTGGAGTCGATGCGAGTCGCACTGTGGTGGTGCAGGTCGCATCAGGGGTGATGCCAGTCGCATCAGGGGTGGTGCCAGTTGCATCAGGTGGAATCTGATCAGCTGGGAAAGCTGGTTCATCGTACTGGGCCCCACTCCTCAGTGTGATAGCCTTAGCTTTCCCTCTTGGATTTGGTTCTGGCTGCGCGGGCAGCTTGCCAGGTTGAGGTTGGCTAGATGTGACGATATGACTCAGTTGTTCTAACAATTTGCTTTGGGTGGCCATTTGAGTTGCCATCGATTGCATTTGCTCCCACATCATTTGGTTCATCTTCCCTTGCTCGTGTGTGAAGTTCGTAGCATAGGGAGGCACATAGGGTCTGGAAGGGCCAGCTTGAGGAGCTCGGTTGTTCTGGTTTGGGAAGGAGGTGTTTTGGTAGAAGTTCCTGTTGTTGTTTCCCCCAGAGGAATTGTTCCAGTTGTTGCCAGATGAAGGATTCACAAAGGAGTTGTTGTTGTTGGTAAAGTTGGTGAAAGGGGGTCTGGGAGCATTGTTGAAAGGTGCAGGGTTGTGTTGACTCCTATTCCAATTCTGTTGTTCTATTGGATCCTTGGAGTAAGATCGGTTGAAGGGAGGTTTCGGAAAGAAGGAATGTTCATTGTTGATGGAGTTGACTTGCGCATCCTCCTCTTCATCTTGCACCAATGGACACTGCTCGTAAGCATGCCTCTCGTCACCGCACATGACACATGCTTGCGGTTGTTGCTCCACTGCCTTCACACTCAACTTATCCATTGCTCGTTGCATGGCGTCCAACTTGGCGGTTAGAGCAGTAATTTGATCCACTTCATACTTTCCTCCTCCTCCTCCTGGTCGGGTGTTGTCACGGCCGGACCATTGTTGATTCTGCGCCATGTTATCAATCAGGTTCATGGCCTCCAGAGGTTCTCTCGACATCAATGCTCCACCTGCAACTGCATCAACATTGGTACGAGTACTTTCGGTTAAACCATCATAGAAGGTTTGAATCAACAACCAGTCAGGAATGCCATGGTGGGGGCACGAGTATTGCAACTCTCTAAATCTTTCCCATGCCTCATTGAGGGGTTCATTTGACCTTTGCCTAAAACTGGTTAGTTCATTCCTTACCTTGGCAGTTCTTTTGTGGGGGAAAAACCTAGTGAGAAACAACTTAGATAATTCCCTCCAACTGGTAATGGAATCCCTCGGTAATGATCCTAACCATTTCTTTGCCTTGTCCCTAAGAGTAAAAGGAAATAAAGCAAGTTTGGTGTAATCAGCTGTGGCCCCATTGGTCTTAATGGTTGTGATACACTCGAGGAAGGTTTGGAGGTGAGCATGTGGATCCTCGTGATCCATGCCATTGAAGACATTTTGTTGAACCATGTTGACGACTCCTGGATTGAAGTTTGGTTGTTGTCCGGGAATCCTTGGTAGTCTGATTGCACCTCGGACATCTCCTGCCCTTGGCACGTTAAACTCTCTCAAGGTCCTTGGCATGAAAATATCCATGTCGTCGTCAGATTGGTCGGTCAAGTCTTATCTTTCTCTTTCTCTGTCAGCGTCCCTGTCCTCCCTGCTCGGATGTTCTGACATTGTTTCTATGATGCGAGTCGCTTCAGTCTTGATACAAGTCGCTTCAGGTGTGATGCGAGTCGCTTCAAGCTCGATGCGAGTCGCTTCAGTTGATGTCTGAGCAGGAACTGTGTCTTCTGGAGGTGTGTCGTCGAAGAGTGGTCCTCTGCTCCTCAGTTGATAAGTCAGTTTGTATTTACCTGCAGGAGGAGGGATGAAAGCCAGTTTTTAGTGATAAGGAGGTAAAGCAAAAGAAAAGATACAATTTAAAATCTAGATTAACTAAGAAAAGTAAAAGATCTAGAAAGGAATTGATAGCCGTCCCCGGCAACGGCGCCAAAACTTGTTCGCTTCTCAGAGTGTGCTTACAAAGTTCCAAATACAACTAATTGTACTTGTTTTAAACCTTGAATCCACTCACGTCTAGGATTGCAAGTGTACAATCCTATCCGTGTAGTAAAATAAGGTATCGATCCTCAGGGACGGTTAAACTCAATTCTAGACTTTCACAAATCCAAGTTAGGTACTAGAAGTTTGAAGAATTGGGTTTGATTTGTTTATGTTTCCTAATTTCAAAAGACAATTCAATTAAAGGTAAATGAAAGCGATTAAAAGATTTGGTTTTGAATCAATTATAAAAGGTGTTCTTAGGGTTTCATACTTCATCTCAAACTTTTCCTTCTCTGGACCTATCATACAACTCGCATCATCTCTGATGCGACCTGTGTGATGCGACTCGCATGGCCCTCGAGCAGAGCTGACATGAGTTCGTATCTAAGTTGATTTCTTGTGCGAGGCTTCAACCTGTGGCTCTCGCCTACTGGTATCTATCATAAATTGATTGTCTGGTTAACTAGAAGTATCTATAACCTCTCGATAATAGAAATTTCACCTCTCGGTTACTATTGATCTTAGATCTACTTCAAGTGCTCAATTACAATTGCAAGATACATCAAGGCCTAATTACTAGAAGAGATGCTATAGACATCTAACAGTAGACAATCAAGAATCAATCAAGAAATCACAATCAAGCAAACGATGAATACTCAAACAACAATCACACAAGTTCAACATTAGATCAAAACATCATTCAACTCAAAGAAAAGGTTTGGAGATTACATCTTAACCCTAAGAACTAGAGATCTACTCAAGCATAACAAAAGTAAACATGAAAGAGAGAGAGAATAAGCAAATCATGATGGAGCTCGAAGATCCAAAGTAGATTGGAGAGGATCTTGAAATCTTCCCTTCTCTTCTTCTTCAATCAAGCTCCAATCTCCTTCTTCTCTCTTGATCTTCGCTCTTTTTGTGTTCTGGAATGTAGAGGGGGAAAAAAGCTCTCCAATTTCTGGCTTAGGACCTCTTTATATAGGCATTAGATCTGACTTGGAGCTTATCAGGTCGAATTTGAATTGGGCGGCAACAGTTGATGCAACTCGCATCAACTGGATGCGACTCGCATCAGATGGTCTTCAAGAGAGAGCAGTGAGGGTCGCATCACAGGTCGCTTTGGGCTTGGATGCGACTCGCACCAGGTGAATGCGACTCGCGTCAGAGCTTCCTGAAGTCTGCCTTTTGCCTGATTTCACCTGATTCCTGCAAAGTAGGAACCAAAATATAGCAGTACCACATTCTAGGGATATTCAATGTAAAATGTGCTATTTGTTGGTTCAAAATATCATTTTCTGTATGGAAACAAGTCAATATAATAGGTCTAATAATGTGACATCAATATATATTAGCCACGTGTCGTTGTATCAGTCTAAACTCTAAATAACTTAATTTCTATATGAAAGTTATACCGGTAATTGAGGAGTATTTGTTCAGTAATTCAGTTCCATTAATCCAAACTTTCTTTGGTTTTCTGCAGCTGATCCTGTACACCGAAATGTGTTGCTTATTGTCTTCTTATTTATTTTGGTTCTCTTTTGACCCGCCATAGTAATCTAATTGCGATTCATTTTTTTGACGTTTTCGTATCGAATACCAAATAAAATGCTAAAAAACGTATAATACGTTTTATTCACGAATAAAATGCGAAAAAAAAATTTGGTTTTTTTTTTTTTTTTACTTCCTTGTAGTACCGAATCATTTCCGAATTATATCCGAATTATTTCCGAATCACAAATTTTTTATCCCGCTTAACTGAATCCAAACTATTCATTTGTCACTGTAGCCTCCGCCACTGGAAGCAAATCTGCTCCTTTTCTTGAGAAAAGGAGGACCCTCTCTCCAACAAGAATGAGACACTTTTCGCGAGGATAAAAAAATGACTTTTTGCGACGGACTACTCTTATTGTTCAGTTTTTTCTTTTTGCGACGGACGACCGTTATAAATGCGTTTTTTCCCTCGCAAAAAGTGTCTACTTTCTTGTAGTCATCCGAATCGTTCAAAATCGATTAAACGGCTTCAATTATATTTTTCTTTTATATCAATATAATCTATTAAAACAAATTAGATGTAATTGAATCCGTTTGATCGATTTTGAACATTTCAAATTAGAGAATAGGAAGCTCCAAAAAGAAGCAGATTTCATTCCTACGCCACCTCCCACCCACACACTTAAATATCCACAAACCACCTGTCACTAGACTTACTGCACCAAGCCAGCAACAAATATCTACGAAATAATTTATATATAAATCATGACCCCCCCACAAATATCTACAAAAGAATTTGATATCGTTCACATACTTCGATATTTTCACACTAATAAATAAAAGTATTGAAATAAATGATAGTTGAACAAAAAGTTATCTATGCAAAAAAAAATTTAGTCCGAGGGCCTCATAATCAAAGTTAAATTCTACATTTTTTCTTTTAAGATCAGTTGGCGATTGTCAATCGAATGCGTAGGAGCTAACTCCGCTGCACTCTAAATAGGAGAGTAGGACTATTATTTCAAATTCGACTGTTCATCTATATTGAGATTCGGGCATGAAAAAATTTAACGGTTAGATTTTGAATAACAGGATCCTGCTCTCCTATTTGGAGAGCAGCGGAGTGGCATCCCGAATGCATATCCTCTGCATTAACTCAAAAAAGAATCTTTTGAGTTAACAAATCTCAACCGTCTGATTTTAAATAGAGCCAATCCGGTTATGTTATGAAGGGGCTCTTTAGTCTGCACGAATCTTAAAACAGATTGGATGGCAAGGATTCATTAACTCAAAAGATTCCCTTTTGAGTTAATGCAAAGGATACGAATTTGTGTCAATCAACATATAAAGATCACTTTTGTAAATAACGGTATGCGGTCGTCGGACAGACATGATATTGCCAAACGATTAATCAGAAATAATCGGGTATAATTGGAAATAATCAGTTGATTAGTCGAAAAAATCCATGACAGTTTAGTCACCGTCAAGGACTAATTTGTCGATTAAAATAGACGTTTTTTACAGCACTGATAAAGATATATTCCAATATAAAAGAAATTAATAAAACTCAAAGAAGCTGTAAAGTATAAAACTACGTGTCTACATCCGTCATTAAACCACAATCCGCCAAATAGATATTAATATTTGTAAATAGTTTTTTCCTATTTCCACTCTATGAATCTTTTCATAATGCCCAATATACAACAGTTCAAATGTTTGATGATTCTAGTTTGCCGAAACTTTTATTTTTACCATATTCTAAAAAAAAAAAAACTAAAAAATTATGTTTTATGGAAAATTCCAAAAATACTAGGACCGCTTATTCAATATGTGGCTCCATTTTGGGATAATTTAGGTTCTTGGGAGACCTCCAATTCACTATACGATCCTCAAGAATAAAAATACAAATTGAATTGGAGACCCTGGTATTTTTCAAATTCTCTAATTTCAAGGGTGTTTTGATTTTTTTTTAAATGTTATTAATAAAAATTTCGGTCTAATTTGTTGCATCTTACAACAATTTATGACATAGTTTTCACTTTACTGAATAAAAAATGAAATAAATCACACTTGAACGAGAAGCTTACCTACTAGTAAAGGCCTACAACACAATCACCTGATATTATTATATTTTTTTTTTGTACAAGTAAAGTTGAATGTTAACTGTTTTAATATTAAAAAAAATTTCATCCGGTTTTCAAACATATAACTTTTTACATGGAAAATATTATCTTTGCTACTAAAAGAAAAGCTGATTTTTGTTACATTTACAGTTTTGAACATATATATATCTCGTTTAATGTTGCACTCATCACTACAAGGCAATTTTAGTTGTATGAGTTCTTGAATAGTTGAGGAGAAAAAGAAAATTATATCTAGAGATGAATTATTTGCAAGTAATTGCTTCCAAGAGAAAAAGAAGTTCCACCGAAGAAAATTCAGAGATTTAATTAGAAAGAGAGGAGAAAAAAAAAATAGACGAATTCATTAAATTATAGACAAATTGGTCAAACTGATTCAAATGAAAATAAAAGCTTAGAACTCAGGTTTAAACAAATAATGACTAACCATGATTAAATTGAACAGTACTGTGAAAAATAAAGTACCAAATTTTGTCGAACAAATATTTCTTATATCTCTTATTAAGTATGTAAATGTTCGAATTCGTAAACGACTGTGATTAAAACGAGCCATTTACGAACATTTTTCGAATTTTGTTGACTTAACCACCAAATAGTAATGTGTTTTCCCAGCCCTAATTGAAATGGACGAGTCCTACTCATCGTCACTAAAATTGGCAATTACAATAAGAGGAGGGATCAAGTTACAACAATTTTTAAGTTACAACAAGTTACAATAAGCATTTTCTACAATTTCAAAATCCAAATCGTCGATCCAAACCGTTAGATGTGATCTCTACAATAAAATGTGCTTGGAGACCAAATTTTACATTTTTTGGAATTTTTTTACTATTTATTAAGATGGGTACAAAAACTAGTCAAATTCATATCATTGAATTTTGTACCCATCTTAATAAATAGTAAAAAAATTCTAAAAAATGTAAAATTTGGTCTCCAAGCACATTTTATTGTAGAGATCACATCTAACGGTTTGGATCGACGATTTGGACTTTGAAAATGTAAAAAATGCTTGTTGTAACTTGATCCCTCCTCTTACAATAAATGTCATCGACAAATTGTCTCTTAGCTGAGATCATAGTGACAAGATTCACATATAATTTATGAATAATTTGGATTTGAGTGGTTGGCAAATTAATGCGTGTATTATTTGGTTTCTCTAATTATTGGCGAGCTTTACAAATTATTCGTGGACTATTTGTGAACTTTTATTTTTGCTCTCTTGTAGGAAAGTTTGTTTTTTCTCTTAATATATAATTTTAAATTATTATCGAATCATAAATTTTTAATCTTGTCGATCCTTTCTCGAATCATTAAGTTGTCACTATGGCTGTGACTACTCGGTGATAGGACTACTCATGAGCCGAGTTGAGTCTGAGTTGCTAATCAAGTTTCGAGTCAAAAAACTCGACTTGATTTCAACTTGCGACAACTCGAGTCAGCTAGAGTCAACTCGTGAGATAGTACATCAGGGGCGGACCCATGTGGAACCAGAGGGGGGCAGGCCTGGATTTTGAGTTTTTGTGGTGATTTGTCGATTTCGATTGACTCTGCCCCTCCCTGAAATTTTTTTTGTCCCTCTCTGGATGTTTAATTTCTAATTCGGGTTAAATATAGGGGTAAAATCAGAATAATTTTCTTAAATTATGATTGGTAATTAGAATTATAAGTTAGACGATCAGAAATTACAAGTCAGATTATTAGAAAATATAAGTCAAAGTATTATTTTTTATCAAGTACCCAATTAGTTAATGGATTTAAACCCGATTCGATAATTTTTTGCCCCCCCCCCCCCTGACGAGAATCCTGGATCCGCCCCTGTAGTACATAGTTTATCAAATTAAAAATTACATACATAGTTTATCAAATTAAAAATTATCAAAATAAAGTCTAACAAAATAAATAGTATATAGTTTATCAAAATAATACATAATTTAAAACTTTGCACAGTAGCAAATACATAATTAAATAGTACAAAGTTTATTAAATTACTAAATAGTATAAAATCTAACAAAGCATTATACAGTTTACCAAGTTAGTGAATCAACTGAATTAATTTTGAATCGAATTAAAAGCAACTTGAATTTAACTCGTGAGACAACCGAGGCATGAGTTTTTTTGTGCACCCCTACTCAGTGGCTCGGCACCATGATGCCACAGGAATATACACAAGAATCAGCTTACTGGGGTTCCGCAAAAAATCCAGGTCAAGAGTAGATCCCTTACATCCAATGTGGACCCCATCCGTGACGTAGCTATTTGGAGAATCTATGGAGAATCTCCTAACCCAATTATTCCAACTTATTTAATGTGATGAGAATTTTACAATATTGACCCTGTAAAATTTTACAATATTATGCTTGGTCCGGAGAGTAAAGGGGAAATATCTGATAAAGAGGTTTAGAAAGAAACTTTGTTTTTTGTTGGGGGATTGGGGGAGTGCGTATTCTCTGAGATATCTCAACTTTTGGGTGACCGACGTGTCCGGTGCCTATTCGAGGGTAATAGAGGGGGTCAGTATTATGTTTGCTTTGAGATTCGTGTAGAACGTATTTAAACGGTTGGGATTTTCCATAAAGTCACGCAAAGTTTGAGATATCTCAGAGGATACGAATTCGGGATTGGGGAGGGGATCTGTAGATTTTTTTTTTTTTTTTTAAAGTATCACTAAATTTTGAAAATTTATGAAAAATGATCTTCACCAGAATTGATGCTCGGTATGAAAATTTGAAGATGCTCGATATCAAATTTGAACACATATGAGCCTACCTCCTCTCATCATTGCCACAAAAAAAATCAAATAAATAAAAACCGGATCCCAATTCCGGTTTGGTGAGAAAATAAAACCGGACTCCAATTTCGATTTTCCACTTTAATTATTTTAGGTTCCATCTCTCTCACTTTCTTCTTTTCTTCATACAATGGATTAGATATTAAAAAAAAAAAAAAAGGCAAAAAAATCACAGCTTAGTTTAACAAATTGTAAAAAAAAAGAAGAGAAAATTGACCATCAGGTCTGGTAATGCAAAGAATAAAAAATTGGAAAAATGAAAACTGGCTATCAAATTCGGTTTCTCAAAATACAACTTTAAAATTGAAATGGGTTGTGCTCTGTGTAACATTGTGTGGCATGTGATACCGAAAATCGTATAAGGTTTTCAAATTTTCATACCGAGTACCATTTTCGGTGAAGATGGTTTAAAAAAAAAGTTGTAATCATTTTGATTTCCTAAATTTGAAAGATTTAGCGATATTTAAAAAGAAAAAATTCGAATCCGTATCCTCTTAAGTACTGTAAAAGAGAATCTTTTACAATCAGTGAAACCAGATCGTTCTTTTAACTTTACACAAATCTCAAAGCACAAATAATGCTATGCCATCTTGAATAAACATAGTTTTTGAGTTAATTTGAAGCCGTAAAGTAATGGATTCCACCGTTCAATAGTTAAGTGGATAATTGAGGGGAGAGGGAGTAGGGGATGAAGAAAAATAGATACATAATCATATTGTACACTTGTACAAAAATATACAATTTTACTTATTACACAGAGTTTCATAATGCTAAGTGTGTGGTGAGACAAAATTTCACAATTATTTCATTAGTCATTACATGCATAAATTTTTATTCATTATGAATCTCTGCAAAAAAAAAAACACTATATTTTTTGGCTAGGATGGAACAAGTACCGATTTTTTTATTTATATCCAAAAAAATAATTAAATTTCAAAAAATAACCGAAGTTGAACGACATTTCGAAATCTACCCAGACCGGAAATTTTTTTTCCGGTAATTCAGTCCAAAACCGGAAAAAAAATTTCCGGTTTCAACATTCCAACAGCGGCTTCAAAAAAAAAAAAAAAAAAGAAACCGGAAAATTTTTTCCGGTTTCAACATTCGAACAGCGGCTTCAAAAAAAAAAAAAAAAGAAACTGTAAAAAAAATTTCCGGTTTCAACATTTTTTTCTTTTTTTTTAGATTTTTTTTTATTTAAATAGAAATATTTATAAATTATTTATTTTTTTGTATTGAAATATTATAAATGTTTAATATATTTCTTTGAAAATATATGGAATACTATATAATTTGATTTATTAGAAAGACTGCTACAAATAACCCGGATCAACATTTTTCATGCCGGATTTTTTGCGGCTGTAAGAAAAATTAATATATTTATTTATGTGGAAAAAAAATAAAAATGCTTAGATTCTGAGTTATTGATCCCGGTTCAAAAGTCACTTCTAGGTAATCCAGAAAATATTGTGATCCATCTAGTACATTTAATTTATTAAAAGTTGTATCTATTTTGAGAATCCTTTTTGAAAAACAATCATTAAATAAATTCAAGTTTTTGTTTTTTTTCAAAAATAGATAAATTTTTTAATAAATTAAATGTACTAGATGTCTCACAATATTTTTTGAATTACTTAGAAGTGACTTTTGAACCGGGATCAATAACTCAGAATCTAAGCATTTTTATTTTTTTTCCAATAACACATAAATAAATATATTAATTTTTCTTACAGCCGCAAAAAATCCGGCATGAAAAATGTTGATCCGGGTTATTTGTAGCAGTCTTTCTAATAAATCAAATTATATAGTATTCCATATATTTTCAAAGAAATATATTAAACATTTCTAATATTTCAATACAAAAAAATAAATAATTTATAAATATTTCTATTTAAATAAAAAAAATTTGAAAAATAAGAAAAAAATGTTGAAACCGGAAAATTTTTTTACGGTTTCTCTTTTTTTTTTTTTTTTTTTTGAAGCCGCTGTTGGAATGTTGAAACCGGAAATTTTTTTTCCGGTTTTGGACTGAATTATCGGAAAAAAAATTTCCGGTTTGGGTAGATTTCGAAATGTCGTTCAACTTCGGTTATTTTTTGAAATTTAATTATTTTTTTGGATATAAATAAAAAAATCGGGAACAATTATCTATCTTTGGAATATGCCTCTGAGTATAATTTTTTTTTAACAAGTATCCGTCTTTGAAGGTTTAAATTAATCATTTTTGAAGGCCACTCCTGTATCTCGCAAGTTAAAACCATTTGACATTTGCAATATATATGTAATATGAGCAAATTTTCTCCTTCTAATTTGTTGGGAATTGACTTGACAGCTCTTTAGAGTAAAAGCATGTGCCTAGCATATATTCTCCAAGTATATGTGAAAAAAGAGGAGGGTTTAAATGCACTATAATTTTTATGTTTCAATATACGCTACATTTTTTTAATCTTTGTTTTTAAAGTTTGAACAGTCAATTCGAACTGCTCAACAAATTTTTTATAATAAAATATGTTTGGAGACCATTTTATATTTTTTTTAGATAGATACAAAATAACTGTTTTAAGGATATTCTGAACCATCCGATAAAGTGATATTGTACCTATGTAAAAAATAGTAAAAATATAAAATTTGGTCTCCAAAAATATTTTATTATGAAGATTATGTTGAGCAGTTTGGATTGATTGTTTGGACTTATAAAACAGAGATAAAGAATGTGAAGCATATTGGAGCACAAAATCATGGTGCATTTGAACCCTTCTCGTGAAAAAAATGCTGAGATAATTTTCATGTATTTCAGGGATTTACACGACCTATTTTCTATTTGACTACTATTATGGATGATATTCCTCATTTTGCATGCAGGAGATGAAATAACATTTTGAATTTGAGTATTTTCAGGGTCTGAAAGAGAATTATTTAATTATTAGATAAAAATATCTCTAAAAAGCACCACTATAATCTTCTACGAGGGGGAAGCTGGCGTGGTCTATTAGGTGGGATTAAACATTATTTATTCTTTAATTGATTCGCCATTTTCTCTTTATATTTGATACAACAAGAGAGAGAAAAGAGGATAAAGGATTTAGAGCAAGAAGACATGCTTCCCTAAAAGGCTCTTTCTCTTTTAATTGGTATCTTTCTTTCTGATTGTACTGATAACTTTTGCCATCCAGTAGGTTTTTACTAGTATAGCACAAGCATCAATTAGTGCAAATTGAGACAGCTTCTTTTCTTTTCTTTTTCCCTTTTTTCAGGATTATTTTTGCAGTATATATTAATATAAATGACAATGAGCCAATTTGTTTTTATTTTTTCCCTTAGTGTTGTACCAGTATAGTTTGAAAGAATCAACTTTGTCGATGAAAACAAAGGATACTTGTGTATTTTTTTTCCCTCCCTAGCTAGCTTCTCTATTATCTCAAGAATTGTACCAGTATCAGACTACCAATTAACATAAGTGAGTTAGCTTGATTCTAATATATCTTTCTTTTAGTTTTTGAATGCCAACTATTTTCTTGCAACAATAGTAGGCGATTGCCCACTAGCAATAATAGAAAGTGAAAATCATGGCACAAGCCATTTTCAAAATAAGAGAGATCTAATCAGAACAACTAACATTAAACTTCATTTTTTGTTTTTTTGTCGACTGCCAATTTGCTCTTTTTCCTTCCTCTTCTTTTTTTCTAAGCCTTTATTATGTGTTGTTTCTTGGTGTCGTGACTCGTGAGTATCTTTCTTCAGCTTTCTTTGTTTATTGGCTTGTTCTGATCTGATTACGGCTTAGTGCTGTTTTGTCTTATTATTTTTCTTTTTAAAAAAGGAGAGTAGTGTTATCTTCCAATTTCCTGTTTTTTTTCAGGAACATGTTTTCCGAGTAATTAAGTAGCAAATTCCAGGTATTCCATTTTGATTTATATCATTAATGTGTTCAGTTTGATTAAATTAGTAGGTATCCTGATTTCATAGGTTTCATTGTGCAACTATTGTTCATTTGAACATTTTTTCAAGTCCTGTATTCTGATCAATGCAACATATTATCTTTAATTCTTGTGAATAGTCACTGGTATACCTTCTCTCAAAGAACAAAAAAAGGATACAACAGAATTTTTTTTTATTTATACTAGTACAATTTCCTGATAAAACCCCTCTTCCATTCTCAGCCTTGCACAAATTTAAACAAGCCAAGTATCAAGTATGCAAATACAAAATACCATGCTGAATTTGGACTCCTATCCTGGTACGAGTTGCTTGTCTTGGTGGAATGGTGGCTTGCCTTTGACTTCCGGGCGGGCTCAAGAAAAGACCCTCAATAGTGAAATGGGAAACTGTAACAGGGTAACTGGTGTTGATTCCGTATCTAGTCATTCTCGACATGACTTGGAATTGAGCGATTCTAATTTACATAGAAGGTGCACCTCAGTACAATCAGGTACTAATCTTATGGTTCTTTTTCTAAAAAAAAATTGTTGTACATTTTTATTCTGGAATTTTAACATATTTTATACTTTAGTTGGTGTAATGTCAATCTGATCTGTGCCGAGCTTGTCAAGATTGCATGGTCCTACAATGATTCATTGCCTGTTCTTACCATTGAGATTTCACTAGCAATTAAATATTAGGTGTTTTCACACAAACACACAAACTTCTGTATAGACACACACATAAATTGAAGATAGGAAGAGAATGAAGATAATTAAAGAAAGGGAGAGGTTTTGGATACAGACAGATATAAACAACGAGATACTTAAAGCATGGTGCTTTGATTATTTTCAGGTTTATATGGCATATGACATAGTAACAGTACTGCTGCAAGTTCGTATAGATATACAATTACTTGACTACCTTTATGCTGGTGTTTTATATCAGGTGATAGAAATAGCAACTATGTTGCTAAGATTGATTCCCAGTCAAAGCCGACACGTTCTGTGGCTAACACTGGAGTTCTTTTTCCCCATCCGTGCATTGACTTTTGCCAACCATTTGTAAGTTTTCACCCTACAAAATGAACCACAATTTGAGAAAATTATTCATCGCTTATATAGACATCGTCAAAAGTGCAAAAAGTTAAAAATTGTTGTACAATACATCCTTTTACTTTCATATGGTTACTCCAATTTTACATAAACATAACATCTTTTTACTGTGATTTTTTGGGTCATTATCAAGCTACCGTTTTGTGTATTATATCCAACTTCATTATATATTTCCCTGCTTTGACATCTTGCATAGAAATTCGGTTAATTTTAGGGTATATTAGTCAATGCATCAATGACTCTAAATTGACTGTTTTTTTTCTTTAAATGACCATTTATCAAAGCTGAAAATCTACTCCTGAGTTGTTTACTGTTATAGATCATATAAAACTAATTTCATGCATCATTTCATTATTTCTTGCCTTGTAAATCATTTGATCACTCTTATATGAAATTTCTCAGGCTTGTGTACCATATACTTCTGCTGAATTATACTCTGGCAGGATGTTCCATTCATATGGATCACATGCTGTGGTATGTATTATATAGAGTTAGGCTGGGGTGCTATGGATAGCATAGTGGCCTCTATGCTACGGCTCAATATTCGAGTTTTCAAAATCCAAACGGTCGATCCGAACCGTTCATCTTATTCTCCATATTAATATCTGCTTGGAGACCAAATTTTATAATTTTCTGAATTTTTTTACTATTTATTAAGCCACTTTGAAAATCGCTAATCCAACGGTTTTACTGTTTTGTGCAGCCACCGTTGGATCAACAATTTTGTAAAATACTTAATAAATAGTAAAAAAATTCAGAAAAATGTAAAATTTGGTCTCCAAGCAGATATTAATATGGAGAATAAGATGAACGGTTCGGATCGACCGTTTGGATTTTGAAAACTCGAATATTGAGCCGTAGCATAGAGGCCACTATGCTATCCATAGCACCCCAGCCTAACTCGTATTATATATATATACATTTTTACAATTACTAATGGGTTCGTTTCTCTTGGAATTAAAGACCAGACTTACTAAAACCCTCATATTTTGTTTTGGTGGACCCGTAGGCTTTCCATCCCTCATATTTCTCTTAAACAGAAAATTAAATAACTTGCCCCAGCACATAAGAAACAAAAATGAGAGCAATCTCCATGCTTCTGTCCTGTTTAGATGCAAAGTGCTTGCTAAGTTCCTTAGTTAAAAGACCCTCAAGTAATGACAAAAATGACAATATATATATTTCATTACCACACCTGCTGATACTGAAACACAAAAAAGGTACATTGCTGTATGATATGAAGAGAGAAGAGAAATTTATTGTTTTAATTTTAATGAAAGATATGTTTGACAAAAAGTTACCACTTCAACAGTTAAACTCCAATGTTTCTGGACTTGCAAGTCCTCGGGTCCCGCTGCCTCGACAGCCTTATGATGAAGAGCTGATATATGTAAATCCAAAGCAGTATCATGGAATTCTCCGAAGGCGACAGCTACGTTCTAAACTTGAGGCCAAAAAAACGCTCACCCAGGGCCGCAAGGTACTTCTATTTTGTTGTTTTAACTTCTAACTTAGTTTCCTTTCTTTTTTTGAGTTTACTTTTGAGAGAGAGACTATATTAATTAATCCCTTTTTGTTGTTGATTTGGTACTCAACCCGTAGCTAAAGTGTGCCAGTGGGTTATTTCCTTTTAGCTTTTACTATTTTGCAAATTTAAATCTTGCATTGATTAAAAAATAACAGTCAATAGTTATAAAATACTTGTGAGTAAACAACTTGTCTGAGATATTTTGAATAATTAATTTCCAAATATCCTGTGATGTAAAAGGTGCATCCCTTAAATGTTCACAGCATGGCCCCTAAGTGTAATGCCAGGTGTCAGTGGCAGTGGCAAAAAAATGTTGTGTTTTTGAAAATGGGATAAGTTTCAAATCGGAATCGGTAAATATCCGTGTTTTCCAAGGAACAATATTTGCAAAATATCTGCATTTTTCAAAGAACTTGTCTCCTTTTCTGGCAGCCCTACCTTCATGAGTCACGGCATCTCCATGCAATGAGGCGAGTGCGGGGATCAGGTGGTCGATTCGTAAACACAAAGCAGCTTCAACAACACTGGGTTCCATTCGAGTTATAATTACCCAACCAGGTGTTTCATTTCGACTATAATAACGAACTTAGCAGAGAACATATGCATCACTGGGTTTCAACTTTCAACGGCATTACCCTAGTAATCTCCGGCAATTCATCCTTGGCTTTCTTCTTCTAACGTTGAAATTTTCTTTGATTGTGCTTCTGGTCTCTGGTTCTGAAGCTTAAGTTTTATTGCTTTGATCCTGTGAAAGTTGGTTATTATGTACTGTTCTGGTCTGTTTTTGCTTACATGAAAACTATGGACTTTGGACTTCTGTACTTAGATTTTGCATGGGAGACTCCCCTTTTTCTTTTTGGTCATTTGATTAATGGAACCTAACAAGTGTAATATGAGTTAAATTGTTTCTCCAATAATCAAATTCCAAATTATAAATTTTGGGCTTAATTAATGGACCTATATATAGATGCACTAATAGTTTTGAATGTTTTATAATTATTAGGCAGGCATGCTTGAACCCATATTGCAGTGAGCAACTTAAAAGATAGACAAACACTAACATGGGCATCAACCAAATTTGATTCAATGTGTGCTGATTGAACATTAACATTTGTAGGAACAGTTTAGATTCACGGAACGGTTGAAATTAATACCAATCTAAATGTATGTGTAAATCTCAACACAGACAGGTGGTTTAGACTGGACATCAAATCGAATTTGATCTGCCCCCCCCTCCCTGGACGAATGTGCCCTCATTTTGTCTAGGGGTGTCAATGGCACCCTTTTACCCGTTTACCTGACCCGTATCGTATCCGCAAATATGAGTTTTCCGTTATCATATCCATCCGTTATTATATAAATAATTTTTAAAAATAAAATTATATATATATATAGATATTTGTATGAAGATGATACATGATATAATAAAGTTTTGTATTTTATTAAATTTTCATAATACAAATTAGTTGTATTCATTATTTTTTTTTCTTTTATTTTTTGTTTAAAAACATATTTTATCGAAAGCACAAATCGAAATGTCAATGGCATTTTTTTATCCGTTTACTTGACCTGTACCGTATTTGAAAATACGGATAAGGGTAAAGATTATTTTTGTTATCATAACAGGTACGAGCATGAAAATGCCTCCACCCGACCCATATCATACCCGTTGACATCCCTAATTTTGTCTTTTATGGTAAATAATTAATAATTTTATTTTCTAATTTAGCAAATACATAACTACTCATTAATATGAAAATTCAGTTCCCTTAAAACCCACTCCTTAATTTGAAGCAAAAATGTAGGCTATATTCCATCCCATTATGATACATAAATAGTGGGACAATTAGCATTAAATTAAATTATGTCAGCAAATATGAAGCCGAAAGGAACTATACAAAAATTTCATGATGACATTCTTGTCAGAAATCTACATATTTGTTGCAAATGTTTGATGTTGTGTACCACAACTGGAGATTCCTGACAGAGTGACAGTTCCAAAATAATGAATGGGCCTTTCCACCTTAATAAAGGCCTGACACCCCAATCCTATGAATTCACATCCCCTCAGGTTACTTCACTGAGTACAATTGAATCGAACGGTTCAAAATTATTCATTTAAAATTGGCACGAATCTCAAAGCACAATTAATTATTCACATCCCTGCGCCATCCCAAACCGGCATCGGCTGAGAGTAAATATGGACCGTCAGTTTTAATTGTGTTGAGTGAGATACCTGGGAGGATACCGATCCCCAATCCTTCCTCTGCATTAACTCAGAATAATGCATCTCGACCGTTCAATTAGATTGCTGGCCAATCCGACTTGAGGTGGAATGCACGGAGCGGTCGGAGCCCCTTTAATATTTAGGCGAATACGAATGGAACTTTCGGAATACATTCTGTATTAACTCAAATTTTAGTAAATGCATTATGCATACAATACCAATTAGTTCGCTAAAATCTGGCAAATATGAAAATGAAAAACAATATGATCAGCCCAAAGCCCAATATGAAGAATATATAAAGTAGGGGTTTAATGATCTGGAAGTTCAGAAAGGAGCCCGAAATATAAATACATTTAAAAGCCCGTAGATTGATACATAAGATTACACAGCTTCAATGAAAAATAGAAAGCCCAAACAGCCGAAATTTTTATTTCTACTTTTTTCTGAAAAAAAATAAACCAAAAAACCCCGGTTTATGAGAAATTCGACATCTACCACGGCCGTAGAACGTCGGTGCGGATCCAAATGTGAGGTCCGCACTATGCTGATGCAGCTCCAAATTGGTGTCCGCATCAGTGTTTTGCGGTGCATCATTTTTTTTGTCTAAAAGAATTTATGTTAGTCATTGGAAATCGCATTCTCTGAGATATGTCAAAAAAATTTGGTAACAAAACTTTGAATTTCAAAGTTAAAATCAGATAAAAAAAAAGAAAAAAAGAGGGGCTACATCGGCATAGTGCGGTCCCCAGTATTTGAAGCCGCATTCATATAGTACAGTCATGATGGAAATGAAATTTTTCAGAAACGAGATTTTCTTAGTTTATTATTTTTTTTTGAACAAATGGTAGATTTAAAAATTTCAGCCCAAACAGTTCTCTGTTGCAGTATTCTACAGTAGGTCTGTCAAACGTTCTAGATAGGGTATGTAAACCCTATGTCGATTCCTCCATGCATATTCTTCTCTTCTTTTCAAGATAATCAGCCAATCCGTTTTGACTTTGGATATATAGATACAAACAAGATGAGATTAATAAAATATTAAAATTGATTTTTTTTTAACAATTTAAATAGACCGTTCATTAATTTTGATGCATACTAAAAGTTTGACCACATGAATTATTCATTGTTGAAAACATGTTTATAATTGTAGTCAGCATTGATTGTTTGATTGTTATAATTATCAAATAAATTTCTAATCAGTATTAATTATTTTATATTTAAAATTTATCCTGAAAAATGTCAACAGATACTGTTCTTATGTTTATAATAGAAAGGTCCGGGAAAGTTCTTTTTGACGATTGACGAACAAAATTAATTTATGAATAATTGTTGTATTCAAGTTTTTTCTAGAGAAATCAGGCATTGCTTGACTATTTTATTATGGTTCATGCATTTGATAGCATCATTACTTTCACGTGTTGGCACGAGAAAAAAAAACCAATTGACTTTTTAATGGGAACGGAATCAACGGATCATGAAGAGGAATATCAAGAGAAGAATAGCGGTTGAAAAGGTTAGCACGGAATAACTGCTAATCTAGCTAGATACCTCTTAAATCTTAGTCACTGAAAATAAACAAAGAAATTTCATGTATATACCTCTTAATTTTTTTGTTTGAAGAAGACCTCTTAAATATTTTAAATTGACATTTTTTTTCTAAAGTTCATAGTATCATATTTATCCTTTAATTCAGAAACTCATATATTTACTCTATTAATTTCATTTTCTATTAAAATAAGTTTAGATTTACAAAGTACTTATTTTACCTTTATTATATAAATAAAAAATATGTATCATGTTGAAGATAAATATATTTTAAAACCACTAACTTTCAAAAAAAGAAGCTGAATATATTTTTTAAATGGTCGGTTGTGAGAGGAAATGATTTATTTTCTTACTTATGATGCATATACAGTTACTTTTAGACATACGCTTGAGTGCGCATCGCAATTAAAAAAAAAATAAACAATTCACCATTACAATCAACCAATTAAAAGACATATATAACATTTCTCTTCAACATACTACATGATTTTTTATTTTTATAATGTACGATAAAATGTGTAATTTAAATTTGTGATTTCTGAGTTTTAGAAGAATAAATACAATATTATTAATTTTAAAGTGAGAAATACGTAATTTAAATTGTTTTTTTTTTGAAGAGTATACACGAAATTCTCACAAATAAGGTGTAATTAATTGCTTGCATTTATTGGAACTGTAAATGGTTAAGACACTGACATGTAAAATGAAATTCAAGGTTGTATTGCTCAGTATAGATAGCTTTCTATTGAATTCTATACTGATTATGTACAACTGATGCAATATTAATTATCTAGAAAGTCTTAACATTCAAACTGTCAAAATTTATCAATCATTCTAGAAGTCACATATATATCAGGCAAGTTGCCGAAATTTTTATTTATACCATAATAAAAAATAAAAATAAATCAAAACACTCCGGTTTGCAGGGAATTCGAAAATTATTCAGGTCGTCAAATTATTTAGCAGCCCTAAAGACTGAAGGCCACCTAATGATTCTACGGCTTCAATCTATTGGGAATGAGGGGTAAATAATAAGGTTGTACCACACAAATGCTTATAAGAGTAATTTCTTCGACCACCTTGTGTGCATACACCAAATCACAAAAAAATGGAGAAAGTAGATAATCACACAAGATACCAACGATAAGCAATAAGCAAGCACAATAAATAAGAGAAGACACATGATTTTACGTGAAAACCCTTTTAGAAGAAAACTACGAAAGCACACGGCACAACTTGACTATATCAAAGAGTCTTTACAAATACAAGAGATTATCAAGTATAATAATACTCTCTTACAATTTCAAAAAAAAAGAGCAAAATCTAAAGAAGACTTGAAGGAAAAACAACAGAGAGCTGCACAAAAGACTCACTGAGGGGGCTCAATGAAAAATGTCACTTTATAATATTTTATAACCCCGCAGTGTTTAATGATGGTTCTTTACAGAAAACAACCACTAACAACTTAGTGGTGGTTCTTTAGATAAAAACAACCACTAAAGTTGTTGACCATAAACCTCTCTTTATTTTCAATTCCCATTCCGAACAAGATATGGAGTTGCATTACTATGGATTTCATTAGGGGCCTCCAAACCATTTAGCTACCCCATTTTTTTTATTTTACAAAATTTTTATTAACTATTTGGAATTCATCCAATTGTGTATAACTATTTGAAAGTCATTGGCTGCATGAGCAATTGATATGTCATATCTTACAAAAAAATCTTACTGCATTATTAATTTTTGAATTTTCACTAAATCAGAGTGTTTTAATTTATTTTTTGTGTGATTATGGTACAAATAAAAATTACGGCGCAATTAGGTTACGCAAAATAAGTTAGATTTCAAATTTCAATAATTGCAAGTCAAGTCGCGTATATTGCTAACACATATAGCCAAGAAACCTTATGAATTGTTTTAATATGGCACGTTCCGTGTTTATCGCATGATGGAATAAATTATATATTCTATATTATCCGTAAAAAGATAATTAGATAAGCATGAGAGCAATGTGTTATCAGTTATGTCTGCGCAGCCACAATATGAAGTTTCTTACCATTCAAAGCTGCCTTTCTTAGAGGTACTTGTGAAAACGATCAAGGCATCAAGCTGTCAAATCTCCTCTAGAAGAAACAAATTGTATAATTATTATTCTCTTTTAAATTTCATTTGCGTATATAAATTGAGAGTTAACCAACAATTTTTCCTTACGCTTAATTGAAGAAAGCATGATAATTTTACATTAAATAATGAGTGAGTCTATGGTACTATGCATATCACGGGTTGTTACTGTGCTACAGCTTCGAGTTGTCAAATCTTAATGGTCGATCGGAACCGTTCATCTTGTTCTCCATATTAATATGTGTTTGGAGACCAAATTTTATATTTTTTGAAAAAAATTTACTATTTTTTTAGATATTTAGAAAATCACTTGATCTGAAAATTCTGGACCATCCAAAAACAGTGATTTTCAATAAATCTAAAAAAATAGTAAAAAAATTTAAAAAAATGTAAAATTTGGTCTCCAAACACATATTAATATGGAGAACAAGATGAACGGTTCGGATCGACCGTTAGGATTTGAAAACTCAAATATAGAGCCGTAGCACGGTAACAAATCGTAATATGCATAGTACCATAGACTCACTCTTAAATAATTTATAATATTAGAGATGACGAAACACGGCATCAAGTATAACTTGTTTTATATTCCTTTTGCGGGAATTCTTGTGGGACTGATTGTGTTATTTTTATTCTAAATAATTTTATTATTTAAAAAAAATCTTTTCAAAATTTGCTGAATGTAAGACATTTATAGATCTTATTTTAAAATTTTCATGCCACATGATAAAAGCCAGGCTAATTAACCAGACCGTTTATCATTTGAAAAGGACTGAAGTTATTTAGCGGCGGAGCTAGAAAATTTGAATAGGGAGCTAATCTATAAAATACATAATATGTGAAAAAGATAACAAAATTATGGTTACTCGGAATTGATGACCTTACAAACACTAAATAAAACTCTTACCACTAGACTACAATCACACATTTGTTTTTTTTATGAGGAAGGCTAGATTATATAAAAACTTAACAAAAATAAAAACTAAATTAAATCTTAATGTACATAATTAAAAAATTTAAATCATTGAAGTGGCTTAGCACCTCCTGACATACATAGATCCAGTCTCTAGAAGTTATTTAGAACTTGACATAAATTTAAAAATTAAGCATGTACTTGAGAATTTGCTCCCTGAGTTGAGAAGAAATTGAAAGGAAATAAATAAACACGTGGAAGAAATTAAATTTATATATGCTTCAAATTAGGACCAAATCTTGACTAGATATGCTAATGAATGATTCTCACCATATATTTTTTTTATTAATTACCTTTCTTTAACACAAAAAAGAAAGGACAGTGATAACAATCCCCGCAGGTTTATCCCCGCATTTATCCCCGCAGATACTGCCAAAAAAAACATGGGGGGACCGCCCAATCATTAATGAGCGTTTAAAAAACTGCGGGTATTTAACTTGAAGCATTAAAGTATTTACCTTGAATTTGTCAGGTATTAAACCCTATGCAATGATCTCTATTTATGAAATAATAAATCAATCTATTAATTGTCCCCGCACAAAATTTCCTTTTTTTTTGAATCGTCCCCGCACAACTGGGGACCATTAAATATGGGGGGACCGCTCAATCATTAATGAACGTTTAAAAAACTGTTAGTATTTAACTTGAAGCATCAAAGTATTTAACTTGAATTTATCAGGTATTAAACCCTATGCAATGATCTCTATTTATGAAAGAATAAATCAATCCATTAATTGTTCCCGCACAAAATTTCTTTTTTTTTGAATCGTCCCCGCACAACTGGAGACCATTAAATAAACAATCCTCTCACCCAATGATAAATACTCTGAGACATAATGATAAATACTTTATGTTACATGGGTAAATACTTGACATTATATGGATAAATACTTTATGTTACATGGATAAATATTTCTCAGGCATACTTGCAACTTTCAGTAAAACATAAACGATAAATACTTTATGTTACATGGATAAATACTTTGTATTGCATAGATAAATACTTCTCAGACATAATTGCAACTTACAGTAAAACATCAATGATAAATACTTTCAGATATAATGATAAATACTCTATGTTACATGGATAAATACTATATGTTACAAGCGTAAATACTTCTCAGAAATAATGATAAATACTTTTTTGAATATCAATTAACAGATAAGCATTTATTAACAGTGATTGTTATTAGATAACAGTATAATTAATGCGCAGATTATTTTTAAAGCAATAATTAACGCGGGAATTGTTATTAGAGGAATGGATAATTAATGCGGGGATGGGAGTGGGGGGTGGGGGGGGGGGGGGGGGGGTTCTTATAATTAGTGGGGGGATAAAAAGAAACTTTTAGGAAAATTAGTGGGGGGATAAAATGAAACTTTTAGGGAAATTAGTGGGGGGATATATGGCAGTTAAGGAAGAGAGAGAGTGCGGGGAAAATGGGGGGATGGGAGTGGGGGATTTGTTATAATTATTCAAAAAGAAATATTAATCTTCAAAACAAAAACACCTAAATATTAAAACTCTAGAAAGATGCTCTATTGCAACACATAACTTTCCGAAATTTTTATTTGTAGCACAAAAAAATAAAGATAAATCAAAAGACACTAGATCTGGGAGATTTCCATATTTATTTGGGCCGCACAGTCGATCTGCGGCCCATTTATGAGAGATCGCAGATTGGCTTAGAGGTCTCCAAAAGCACAAAAAATGCACTGTAATATTGAATATATTTACGTTTTGGGGACTAGTTCTAAGCCAATTTGCGGGCCCCCATAAATGAGCCGCAGATTGGCTGTGCGGCCGGGTAAATATGAAAAATCTCTCAAATCTAGAGTCTTTTGGTTTAATTTTTTTTTATTATGGTATTTAAAAAAATTTCGGCATAACTTTTGGAGTTCAATTAATGATTCATTAAATTTGCTTGGAGAAGAAAGAATGGAGAAAAGGACATTTATCAAATCCGAAATAAATAAATAATAAAAAGGTTTCTTGATCAAAGAAACAACTATGAACAGTAAACAACTAATGATCTGTTGGAAGGAAAGCTACAAAAATTATTTAGAACTATCAAAGAACATTTAAGCAACGCATTAAGCTATATATTTTTATATGAGATTGCTTATATTATATATCAGTGCCCTGTCACTATTAAGTTTCTCCCTCTCGAGTTGTCACAATATTACGTTAACAACTTCTCAATTAATATTTAATATCTGATGATTAAGAAAAGTGGCAATAATTTTATGACAACAACTTCTCAATTAAAAATTTAAAAAAAATTCTAAAAATGTTTTGGCCCTGAGCTATCAAACTCGAGCGCGCTCCCAACTAGTTTAACATAAAAGAAATTTCAATTTTGTCTAACTTTCATTTTCAGCGCTCATATTCAACTTTTAAAGTTTTGTCTATAATATTTTACAATGCTACTCAAAAGTATTTAAACCTCTATCTGTAAACATTATAATTCTAAATTTGTGTAGTTTTAACTTCTAACTACTTTTGTCTTCAAGACAAAAAATGAAAGATTTCTTTTACCCACTCTATTTTTTATTTGTCTCTGGTCATTCTCGTCTATTTTTCTGACGATCCATAATGAATTTTATGAATCTAAAAATACAAATGTTTTCTACTCGATTTTCTCTTTCAAATGAGATTCATTAAAAATTACTTTGAGTTATTTTGAAGTCATTTTTCTTCTTCTTAAAAGTAAAGTTTATGAGCACTTTAAATTTTCAATCTTTTAAATCTCAGTCTACAACCATTTAAACCTTTGATATCACCATTTAAAATATTATGTTCAAGTATTTAAACCTCTGATTTCGATCATATAGTATAACGCATTTAAAAATCTATATACAACCGTTAAAAGTAGTTGTGCCAAACATTTAAATAGTTTCCATTTCAGGTTTAAAAGGTCGTTGACTAAGATTTAGAAGCTTGAAAATTTAAAGTGCTAATGGAGTCATGGGCTTTACTTTCAAAAAATAAATAAAACTAACGACTTGAAAAAAACTCAAAAGTATTTATTCATGGATCTCATTTGAAAGAGAAAATCGAGTAAAAAACGTTTGTATTTTTAGATTCGTAAAATTCATCACGGATTATCAGAAAAATAGACGAAAATAATCAGAGAAAAATAAAAAATAGAGTGGGTAAAAGAAATATTTCTTTTTTTGACTTGAAGACAATATTTAGAGTAAAAACTACACATATTTAAAATTTTAATGTTGGTAGACTAAGATTTAAATGCTTTTGAATAGCATTATAAAATTTTATAAACAAAACTTTAAAACTTAAATATAAGTGTTGGAAATGAAAGTTCGATATACATACTTGAAAAGTGTGCTCGGAGATTTATTTGAGAAGTAATTATTAGGCTACTATATATTATATTATATGTTGTTTAGAAGAACTCGATCGAGCTTCTCTGTTTTCTTGCGAGAGAAAATCATAT
The DNA here is from genome assembly GCF_964058835.1 of Carex rostrata. Classification (NCBI taxonomy): domain Eukaryota; kingdom Viridiplantae; phylum Streptophyta; class Magnoliopsida; order Poales; family Cyperaceae; genus Carex; species Carex rostrata. Next base: position 4,693,048 of record NC_135939.1, read on the forward strand.
TTAATTATGACAACATCTTCTCAATTAAAAAAGTTAAAAGTAATTCTCAAAAAAAAAAAAAAAACGCAATTGCTACGCAATATTTTTTGTAATATGTTTATCCGGTATGAAATGATAATCTGTAAATATTACTTACTGCTACATGCGTATCTTACTTCTTAATCTATAAGTAATTAATGTTTTTTTGCACTTACAACTATTAATTACTTTAATAGTTATACATATTGAGGAACGGAACCAAACTTTCAGAATATATATGGATGTCAAATAGATCAATCATATAATTTTTTTCTGCAGAAAATGAAAGTCAATTGACTTCATTCTTTTTTCCTCCCTCCACCTCTGTACATATCCCTTCGTTGTTATTGGGTTTCATCCAAAAGTTAATTATAATATATTAACAAATAAATAAATAAAAAAACACAATCCGGAATAAGGAAAAATTGTTGTTAGAGAAATTTAAAGTGTCAAAGAGTTTAAATTAAAACAGTACACAAATTGTAGACTTCTTGTAGGCATAATTAAATTAATCATGTCCTAATGTCAATTTCGCCTCTATATAATGGATTCAAAGTTAATAGCCTTACTTCAGAAAGGAAATTAAAATCAAGGGCGAATCCAGAGTAGAATGGGGGCAGCTATTTCTCTCTGGATTTCGAATTTTAGTGGTGATCTATTAGTATCGATCGACTTTGCTTCTCTCTGGAAATTTTTTTGGCCCCCTCTGGATGTTTGATTTATAATTCAGGTTAAATTTAGTGTTAAAATCAAAATAAATTTCTTGAATTATAATTGGTAATTAGAATTATAAGTTAAAGTATCATAAATTATAAGTCAGAGCATTGAAAAATATAAGTAAAAATATTTTTTTATTGAGTATCTAATTAGTTAATGAGTTTAAATCTGATAAACTATTTAAACTCGATTCGATATTTTTTTGCCCCCTCTGACGAAAATTCTGAGTTCACCCCTGATTAACATCATTCACAAAAATCTCACCACAGAAGGAAAATTTTCACAAGAAGTGGCATGAAAGATATGATGGAACAAATTTTTTTTTTAAAAAAGAAGCTAACAAAATATTTTTATAATAACAAACACGGAGAGCCACTGTACAAAAGATGATAAAAAAAAAATGCTCATGCATGCATGTATGTTCCTCTAGTCTTACCAGCGGAAACGGCTAAGTTCCTAAAAGGAATTAATCCACTATTATGTATTACAACTTTTTTTACCTAACTAGACATGACATCACCGAATGAAACCCATAACAAAAAACCAAAGAAACAAATACAGTCCCAATCCATATTACAGAAATCATGAAACAATAAAATAATGCCCTCCAGTTCTAAGAAATGGAGCTGTCTATTTTGTTTTGAAGAGAACTCTCTAATTTGAAGTCAAGTCAGCCATTGATGTTAATGGTTAACCCACCCAACTTCTTAATCTCCATTGATTGTACCAAATTTAGAGAATAAAAATAAATATATTCAAATTTTTCAGCCCCCCTAATATCCTAATTTCCTCGTCTCCAAATCATCTTCTTCCTCCTCTGTTTTTCTGACCAAAGGAAGGTAATCCGGCTCCTCGACGTATAACTTTGTCAAATACACATAACCTAAAATGGCCAATACCACTGTACCGGTCAAGTACCAACTGAACTGTATATTCACCAGCGATTTTGCCCGATCATGCGCTTCAGTGGTATGGCACCGTACCACTTGATGATCTTCCTCTATATTTAAAAAGCATCCCTTCGATATCAAGCTCGGTGTCCATAGCATTATCCCCATAACTATGAACCAAATCCCTTGAAAGGCGATACTCACTGACCTTACGAAACTAACCATGATGCTTCTCGGATAAGGTATGCTGAGAAGTGTCGTGGCTAATGATACCGCAATCACCGTTTGTAGCAACCAATGGTATTGCCCCTCTACGCCCATGTGGTCGGCTGAATGGAGGTGAAATATCAACAGTTGTTGTGCAAAGGCTATGGCACCCAAGAATTGCGACATCGCATCCCGTTCCTTCATCTTGATACGATCAAAATAAATGGTAAATGCCGCATAAATTAGGAAAGTTAAGGAGATGGACGCGTGCTCAAAGTTGTGAAGGTGGTTGGAAGGAATGGTGCCATCATCATCGAACGGTTGGTGCTTCTCAGGACCAATAACTAATTCCATAGAGATCGATCCGAGACTACCGAGAATTATCAAAATAAGCTCTAGGTGTCTCATGAATGGAGACGGGAACCATGGTGGTGCGACGTACGATTTCGGTTGGACAGAGAAAAGCCTAATGTGGTTGAAAAAGTGCCATACACCGATTAGGAGGAAGCCGAAACCGGGAGCAACATGACCTACCAAGGTGCCCATGTAGCTACTTTGTGAAGGGAAAAAGAGAGGAGGAAGAGAGAGAGAGAGGTTAAAGGGCTTAATTAGGATAAGTAGGTTTGATGTGAGATGTGAGATCGATGTGAGGGTTTGGGGTTCAGTTTCGGTTATATATTTGCGGGAAAGGGATCGTCTCTAGAGAGTTCTGAAGAGAAAAAGTTTGAAACTTCATTTGAATTTGAATTTTCAAGTTAGAATTCTGAACAAGGGACCTCATGACTGACCTCAATTCTTCTCTGCTGGGAACTGTTTGGAATGGCTTCTTCAGCAAGGCTCATTTGTCTAAATATTTTAAATAACAATGGTAAATTGAGAAACTAAATTTATAGCAACCCTGAATCTAAATTTAAATCATAGAAAAGAGGGATGTTTATTTTCTCATCCTTATTTTTTTTTGACACAAGTAACCGAAAAAGATTAAGAAGCGAGAGATTTTAATTTAGTCCTAAAATGTTGCTAATAGAATTCACCGTTTTTCGAGTAGAATAGAAGCAAAAATGTATACGATCACGAACAATATAAATTGTTGATTTTGACTTCAAAACAACTGATCTAAACCGTTCAATTTAATATCCATATTAAAATGTATTTGGAGATCAAATTTTACATTTGAAAATTGTTTGCTTTTTTTTTAGAATTTTTAAAAATTAATGTTTTTCTATGGTCCATAAATTTTTAAAAAAGAATGATTTTCAAAAATTATAAAAAAATAATAAATTTTTTCCAAAAAATATAAAATTTAGTCTTAAAGCACATTTTGAGATGAAGAAGTGTTAAGTCCTTTAGATCAACTATTTGAATTTTAAATCTAATATTTTATAGTTCAATGTACAAGTGAAAATACACACCATAGCCCAATTCTATCTCTACAGTAAAGAAAAACGCATAAATGTGCATAGCACTATTAACTACAAACAGCCTACAGTGCAAAAAGGTCGTTAATCTTTTTTTTTAATGAAAAAAAAAAAAAAAAGAGAGTAAAGCGCAGCCTACAAGTCGTTAATTAACTTGTCAGACATAAACTTAACTCGTAAATCTTTACGCGCATGCTCTCAGCCACAGAAAATCTGATGATTAAATGTTTAAGCCAAATGGTTTGACTATGACTGTTCGATCATATATTTGTGGGACCGACTGGTGTTCTAGAGAAAATTCATTCCCCATTATACCCTCTCAGGGCTCTAGTTAAAATTCGCCTATTCTGAAGGCGTGAAATAAATCTGTTAATCATTCAAAAAAAAAAGAAATAAATCTCCAACTTTTACTTTGATTAGGACCAACTCTCACCTCCTAGCAATGTTTAAAATGTGGTTTCTATGTATTATGCGGAAGGCCACTGCATACCGCATATGCAGTATACAGACGCATATACAGATTTTAATGCAGAAGTTATTAAATAAATTATATTATTATAAGTATTCATTTGCAATTTAGTGATTAAATAATGAGTAAATTATACTATTATAAATTTTAAATGGGCATATATAAAATAATCGATAAATAAATGGATAATTAAAATAATGGATAAATAAATCACTTTGTTAGCATTATTATTAAAATATTTTTGATAAGTAATTCAATTTGTCAGTACTATTATAATATTTTTAATAATATTCTAATATGTAAGATCCATATCAAAAGATGTAAAAATAGCGCCCAATTGATGTTAAATGTGGCATTGTTCTTCAACTCAAATATTATATTGATTAAATAATGGTTGAATATGAATATATGATACAAACTCAGCGGCCCAGTCAGCCTACTTAAATTGCAAATCTGCGCAGGTGAAAGAAAGAAACCGTCTAGATGAGAATCTACACAGAGTTCCTTCTTTAGTCCCACATCTTCTAATTAAAAGAAGCACCTCTCCACAGTCTATAAAAGCACCTCTTTAGATGAGAATCTACCCCGCAGTGACTCTGGGAGCAGAAATTTCCTGTATCCCAGGGGGCAAGAGATTTGATTCCTTAAAACACACTTGATTGGACCTTGTCCGAATGAAAATAAGGATTTTATTTCAGTTATTACTAAATATATGATTCATATATGTTAAATGAAATTATTCGGATCCAATTAAAATTGAGTTTTTTTTTGTTATTACCAAATATATGATTCGTTTATGTTAAATGAAATTATTCGGATCCAATTAAAATTGAGTTTTTCTAATAAAATATTCGGATCCAATTTGAAACTGCATATTGATTTTCTATACGGATTGGAACTGAATACATATAAATTGCATTTTATTACACTGCGTGCTAGTCGCTACCTGAATTAAAAAAAGAAAAAGAAAAAGGAGTAGGATCAACTCTGAGGTTGGCCAGGAATTAAGGTAAGGGGTATTTTCGTCATCCCGCAAATTAAATTTCAGTTTTTTTAAATTTCCGTCCTTTTCATAGGACGAGCGTGCCGTGTACAACAAACATGCCTTTTTGCTAAGTTTTAACTTTTCACAAAATAAAAAAGGAAATGTTTTGCATCACCCGACAAGATCGTCTAGGTACCAAATAAAAAACAAAATTTTGCTTAACATGTAAAACACATGGTGCCTACATTTAACTTCATTGGCATTACTATCCAAGGTATATAATATTTAAGATTTTGCATAACACATCCAAATTGTTAGACAATTACTTATAATTTAATGAGTAGTTTATTTTTGGAAATCATATATAATTTCTAGAGTAGAAACAAAATATTTTTAAGCTAATTAATTTTTTTATCTTCAGAATCTATTGGATTGACTTAAAACAATGAGCCCAAATCATTGAAGCCGATCTTCTTCAAAGATGATGCATTAAAATTAACATATAAACTTTCTTTTTGGACCGCTTGACTTTATACTTAATATAAATGCATCACTCATGAAGAATTTCAACATTTTAAATTTGTAGTTTTAAGTCATTCCGATAGGTTTTAAAGTAAAACTCACTAACAGACTTAATGAGCTTAAAAACACTCTAGTTTTACTCATAATTTCTATACTTTAAATTGTATTTTTTACCAAAAAAAAGAGAGTTAGCATTAGCCTTTTTTATAAAATAAATTACATGACATTTGTTTGGCTCTCTTTTTCTCAATTTCAATTTTCTGATTTCGCCTCTAGAATATTAATTTCATCCTTTATTATATATCTTCTTTTTCTTGTTTATTGGATCCATTAATTCTTGGTTACCTTGTCCCAGCACCTTGTAACACGCAGGGTCCGGATACCCTAAAGTAACTCAATTTTGAATTTTAGATTGGGATCGTCCGTATCAAATTCGTCATTTGGGATCACTTCGGGATTCAAATCCACCACTTGAAATGTGTGCACTCTATTTTATAATGAATTATCACGAATTTAAATCGGACGGTCCCGATCTAAAACCCAAAATTTGAATTACTTCACTGGATGAATTCGTAACACGCATGAGAAGATACTTAGCAGCTCTCATTAAAAATGGATACGTTGCTTATGATATCGCTGACGCCATAACTAATACTGGCTAGAAGATAAGTATAAATTATTTTCTTTCAATAGCTTAGCAAGGTGTCGTATAAGCATGACGAATTGACGATCGATAAATTAACAAAACTGGTTGGTAAATGAGAGTCCCACATATTTTCATATTTTTTTAAGGCAAAGTTTCATATGCTTATGTACTTAATAGACAGTATTTTTAAGATAAAATTATTTGACGATTTGATAAATGATAAAGTGTGTGTTAAAGTTGTGTATATATTATTATTGTTCATGTAAATTTTGTATCAAATTTCATATATTTTTAAATCAATTATAACCTTCATTAATTAAGTGATTTAAAAAAAATTATTGGTTTAAATTTGTCAACATTTTATTGTGGATCAAAATATTCTCAAATTACACTGAATTTGACCCACTATTGATTGCAATAGTTGCCTTATTTTGGTCTTATTAATTTTTTGTAATTAACCGTGTTATATTGAAATAGTTATCTAAGTTATGCTTATCAAATACGAAAGGAAAATAATTCTAATTATTAATTATTCAACACCAAACCATACCCATAGATCGTCAACTGATATTTATAATTCAATAATCTGATTTAAATTCACATTTAAATTTCAAAAATGTATTTAATAATTTATTGAATATGCATGTAAATTTATTAAATTCCACCAACGTCCCCCCTTTTTATATAAATTTATTTATGTGCATTGTATTATCAGAAAAAAAAATTGTTCTTTTTGTATATAATTCAAATTACCTATTGCTGACAGTCCACAATTTTTGACGACATACTCAGAGTCTCGGACGAGAAAGTGAGCCGAAGTGCGCATTAAAGTTCCTTAAAAAATAAAAAAATTTAAATATCATTCGCTTTTCATTTGAGTCCTGAAGTTTTAAAAAGTGTACATCGAACCCAATTAATCACATGGTGTTAGCAATTGGCATTGATAAGAAAAAAATAAGAAGAGGAAATCCACGATGACATTTCATATTGTAATGAGCAGGGACGGAACTAGAAAATGTAAATAGGGGGGGCTAATATATAAAATGTAATATATGAAAAAAATTAAAAAAAAATGTGGCTAGTGGGATTTAAACCCATGACCTCACACATAACAACCAGAACTCAAACCACTAGACTACTAACAAATATTTGTTATTTCATGAGGGGTGCTAGACTATATAAAAGTTCAAAAAACTCAAAAGGTTAACTAAAGTTTAATATACATAATTAAGAATTTTAAAATCACAGGGTGGCTTAGCACCCCCTGATCTATACATAAATCCGCCCCTGGTAATGAGGAAAATAATTAGATGGAAGAGAATATGATAAAGAACAAACTAATTTTTTTTTCTTTTAGTTAAAGAGAATGTGATAAAGAGAATATGATAAACTTCAATTTTTCTTTTCTTTTAGATGTCTATGCCATAACTTAAATGGTACAAACTTAAAATTAAGTATAAAGAATGGAATTCCTTCGTAGTTCGTAAAAAATAAGAAAAAAATTACAAACAAATATTCCCTTATGGACCAGTTATATATATATAAAAAAATATACTTTTTTCTGTCAATAGAATTTACCCCTCATATATCATGAATTAAATTAGTCCATCTATCATGAATTAATTTACTCCTCAATCAAATATATAAGAATATTTTTCTGATCTATGACCGAAATTTTTATTTTTACAAACTTAAAAAAAAAACTAAATAACCATTCTTTTTGTTTTTCTCAAAATTTGATTTTTTTTCTCTGTCCGCACTCTGCAGTTTCAAACTGTGGATCAAATTTGGGTATCCTCAGTTTGAAATGACGGACCACGTGTTATGTTGGCAGGATTTTCGAGACCATGGACCTCCAAAATTGAGTGTTTGCAGTTTGAAACTGCCGACGGGGAAAAATCAAAATTTTAGAAGAAAAAAAAAAATCAAAATTTATGATTAATTTACTTCTGAAATAATTATATAAATAAAAATATTTCTCCGATGTAAGCAGATAAAGAATTACATATTCCATCTATCTTGGATTCATATCCTCCCACTAACTGCAGAGCTTCTCCTTCACTTTACGGTTTGAGATTAAATCTCAATTGGTTTGTGATTCGAGTTAAGCCCACTGGGCGCGGAGGACAATATTATTGGACTTTGAGATTCGTGCCAAGTTAAAAGGAACTGTCCGGATCCACTAATTGTCAGAGATTCCCTTTTCAGGCAATGGAGAGGAAATTAATTAATCTATCCTAAGGGCTGGAGAAATCGAATTAACCGGATAATCAATTTCTGATCACATGATCAATGTACATAACGACACTATCACCGGTTGAGACGCAACCTTAAATTCTGACAGTAACACCTCCAGATTTCAAAAAAAAAAAAAAAAAAAAAAACACCTCCAGATTTGACCAAATGGATTGCCTTGTTGGACAAGCACCTCTGATTCTAGAAAGGCAACCAGAAAGAATTTAATTGGCACACCTAATTGGGCCATCCAATGAATTTTTTCCAGATCCTGTTCAATTATCTGAAATAGAATTTTTTATTCTGTTAATGCATGTTTGAAAATTGACAAATATTGAATTACTAGAATTAATGTTACAGCATACATGACAACATATTATTATTCAATATATAAAAATAAATTGAATCATCTCATTAAATATAAAACCCTATTCATGTTGATATCTAGTGTAAATATCTACAAATGTTTAAAAATACCATTTTCTAAAAAAAAATAAACAAAAAAAATCATCATTTCTTAACAATCTCAAATCTACCACGTCCGCATCCCAAATAACCATACTATATAATTTTATTGTATGGTTATTTTTCACCGAAGATCCTAGAAATTTATTTGTTGATAACCCTAAATTAATTTTTATTACAAAGAAGTCCAATAACATATATATTATTTTATTTTATTTTGTGATTATTTTTCACCGAAGACCCTAGAAGTTTATTTGCCAATATCCCTAAATTTATTTTATTACAAAGAAGTCCAATAGCATATATATTATTTTATTTTATTTTGGTATTATTTTTCGCCGAAAATCCTAGAAGTTTAATTGTCGATAGCTCTAAATTAAACTTTTAGAGATATCGACGAATAAACTTCTAGAACCTTTGGTAAAAAATAACCATACAATAAAATAATATATATCTAATTGAACTTATTTGTAATAAAAAATAAATTAGGACTATCGGCGATTAAACTTCTCGGGTCTTCGATGAAAAATAATCATAAAATAAAATAATATATATCAACTTCTTTGTAATAAAAATTAATTTAGAGCTATCGGCAAATAAAATAAAATAATCCATTTAATTTATAATATCTTAAAACAACAATTCGTACCCTTTGAGAATCATTCAAATTCGAGAGTTTGAAAAAAAAATAACGCTAGGAAAGACAACAAGAACGATAGGAAAATATATCAATTAGGAATTATCAAAGATACAAAACGAGCAACTTTAGGGACAATGAAATGGAATTATAATAGCTGTATTGAATTGGATATATATAATTTTAGATTTTATAATTATCCTATAGGGTAATGAGTACAAAATGGTTATTACTCATATCCGTACTCATTTATTTAACAAAAAAAATTCTTACCCATATCCATATTCAATAAATTAATGAAAAAAAATCTTACTCATATCCGTCTTATCAGATACGATACGGGTCAGATAAACAGCTAAAAGGGTACCATTGACATCCCTAGAGGTGCCTGAAACTTTGCATCAATTTAAGATAGAGATGCTTTTCATTATTATTTTCTCACCAAAAAAAAGGCATGGATTAGTTTGATGAGATTTTATATTCACTAAAAACAAAAAAGTTTGGTGGGAACATATTCTTTTCTTTTTGGCGGAATAAATTCAAATAAAAGGTTTTAGGGAGCGCGTATGCTCTGTGATATCTCATATTTTGCGTGACCGACGTGTCCGGCGCCTATTCGGGGTGACATAGGGGACCAGTATTATTTGAGCTTTGAGATTCGCGCAGAACTTATTGCAACGGTTGGGATTTTCCAAAAAGTCATGCAAAATATGAGATATCTCAGAGGATGAGAATTCTGTTTTACTCGTTGTTGTGGAGACGAGGAGAACTTGAACTTCATTAATTTAAATTTCGAAAAGAGGGCTAGACAAGACAAAACTGTTAGGTATGTGGATAATGGAATTTGCATCTTATTTAAAAAATAATCTCTATTTGGTCTCATTTCTCATAACCAACCAAAAACAATTGTCTTAATTCTAGAAACCAGTGTGCTACCCATTAAGACATGTTTTTGGATAAGGCTAGAAAGTAGAAACCAGTGTGCTACCCATTAAGAAACCACGGTTTGGTTAGATATGTCAAGATGCCCTTTAAATGGTGGTTTTTAATTATCCTCATATAATTTTTTGAAAGTACAAACAAACTGATCCACACACATTTTTGTACTTAAATCCCTTGTCCAATATTTAGTTCAGAACTAAACGGAGAAATAAAGAGTTTAGTTTTCACTAATTAATTCGTCAAATTCATGTGATATAATTAGATCAGCTTAACATAACGCCAGTTTAATTGAAGCCTCAATAACATAGGTATGTGGGGCCTACTGTCAGTGAAGAAAGTTTTTAATAATTAGCTTTCATGTTTAACTTAGTCTTTCATGTTTATGTAGCCTTCATAAAAAAATAGTTTAAACCAATCTAACTTTAAATAATCAACTTAAACCTTCTTAATTTTAAGTTTCCACTAAACATGGCCTTATTTGTGTCAAAATTTGATTTCAAATTAAAATCCTATCATACATAATAGGGGAAATTTCATTTATATCCCTCAAAAACTTCAAAATTACGTATTCCCCCCCTTTAAATTTTGAAATTACGCATCTCTCCCCTAAACTTCCAAAACTCACAAATTTACCTATTTTATTGTTTTTTTATAATTAAAACTCATTTTAAATTTATAAAATTCTCATTTTAATTAAAACTCATTTTAATTAAAACTCACAAATTTACCGTTTATTAAAAGCATAAAAAATTTGTAGCTTGTTTAAGAAAATTGTCAATCTTACAAGATACCCATTATACTTTTTGTCCTTCATAAAATACTCATTTTGCCCTGGAAAACCGATCATGTAAGACCGATATTTTTCTTAAACAAGCTAATTTTTTATGTTTTTAATAAATAGTATAATGGGTATTTCATAAATTTAAAATGAGTTTAATATAAAAGACAATAAAATGGGTAAATTTGTGAATTTTAGAAGTTTAGAGGGGGGAATACGTAATTTCGAAGTTTAGCTAGGTAAATACATAATTTTGAAGTTTTGGAGGGGTATACATGAAGTCCCCCCAACAAAATATACAGTCATATTTTAACGGTTTTTGCCAACATAGTGGCACATTTCTTTACTATAAGCTCCGTCGTACTTACTGATAATTAAACACCTAAGTAATAATATTAGGTAGCTATTATATCTTATGAAAGTTCTTTTATCTTCCATTTTATGTCAGAATGATTAAAAATATAACAAAATGTTAAATGTCACTTTGTTTTTCCTAAGCTATATATTCTTACAATTCGGATTTACAATGTTATGATTAATATGTAATATTATGTGTCGTAATTGTTATCATTTTTATAGTTGATAGTGCGCAATACAATGAAAATATCAATCTGTTATCTGTATAACATACTGGTCCGATAATTTGTCGACATATTCATTACCACTGAGTGTTATAGGTATTAGATAGAAGATTCGGATGTACTGCCGTGAAAATGATTAACAAAAATGCAATTGTATAGATAATGTATATATGGTGATTTATTGGAGATGGTTAAAAGATAATTAATTTCTAGGATTTGTCAAGCTATTTGCTAAGTGGCTAAATGAGTTGTCACACATTCCTTCTATACGAATTAAATAGTCTATACTATAAAAAAAATCATTGTATTATGTAATTAATCATACTATTCCTTCACATATTAAGTTATCAACCATGCCAATTATCCTTTTTCTAAAGCCCATCGAAGACCTTGATATTGGGCTTAGGTTTAGACAGTAAAGATCTTCAAATTATCAAGCCCATACTAAAGTTTTGACAAACAAATGAAGTTTTGGGCTTGAAGTAGTGATTTGCTGCAGTATCCATGAGAAAAAGGCAGCAACTGCTGCTCATTCCATTTGATTAAAATTTCTCGTCTAAAAAGGTACTTATACAGAGAAAACGTGTCTCCACAAACAATAGAAACTATAAATCATTAATACTGGTTGCAAGCTATATTACCTAGAGTTTTTTCCCATGCATTTTAGAACCCTCAAAGGTAATATATTTGACCCAAGTTGAAAGTACGTAATTGGTTATGTAGGTGTTCGAGTAATTAATTCAAGAGCAATTCTTGATTACACCATATTTTATATTTTATGAAAGAAAATTTACTCATTGATTTTGATCATCCGATCAAGTAAGAAAGTAGAGTTTCCTTAAAAAAAGAAAGGGAAAGTTTGTTTTGCTTTGAGGACTATTTTTAGTGTAATTAAGAAAATATTCACTAATTAATATAAAAAAAAATTGTTACAACTGTCCTAGGTCTGAATATTTTGGGCCATAATTAATAGTTAATTACTGAAATTAAATATGAATTAAATCATATTGGACTGAATAAAATATGAGCCGAAATTCTGCTATATTTCTCCCTGAACAGATTGGTGCAGACCAAATAGTGCAATTTAACAGATGCTAACTGACATGTTGTTCTCTTTCACCACCCATCTTGACCACTTGCGACCCAATCACAGCAAAACGCCGACCGATGAACATGAGGGTGACGAGCATCGAGCATCGAGCATCGAGCTAAGAGCTAAGAGAGAACATGAACATGAAGATGAGGGTGGGGAGGAGGAGGCGTGGAAGAAAACGAAGACGGAGGAGGCCTGTTCAGACGATGAATCCATGTCAAATTATCGTGCTGAGAAGAAGGACAAGTCACTAAGTCGGGGAATACCAGTTTTTATTGGTAAGTACACGCGCTCCATTGCCTTCTCTCCTCAATTACTTACTATTCAGGGAATTGGGGCAGCAGTTTCCTTTGGGTAATTAATTGGAGAAATCCAATCCAATCCAATCCAGCTATTTATTTATTTTATGTATTAGAGGAGGAGTTGAACTTCAGACATGTATTAAACAAACAAAAGTTGATAAATGTTGCAGCAATTTAAAGGGGATTTACCTGAGCAAGGTCTGAAGTTCAACTCCTCCTCTAATACATGTCACAGACGGCCATTTACCTGAGCAAGGTCAGACAAGACGCAAAAGAGCTGATTTCATTATTTGTCGATCTCTATAAACGTGAGGCGGACAGGGTTTGTATTTTCTAGCTCTGTACTGAGGATTGTATTTATTTATTTACTTGCTTATTTTCGTATGTATGAATGATTTTTCGGTGCAGAAGACTTTTTAAGTTACTGCACTCATGTAAAACTTTCACATATATAGGAGGATTTTGTGCCAGCACTGAAGGTAATCATTCAAGATAATGGCTTCAAGGAAGAAATAAATACGACGGACCCTCAATAGTTTTTTTTTTACCGATTATCTTTTGCATCTTTGTGTTTAAACATGTTTTTAACAGCTGAAGTTAACATACACTTTACCGGTTCTAATTTGATAAACAAACACACCTTGTTCAGTTGTTCTGAAGGTGTTTAGCGGTGTGATTTTTTTTTTTTTTAATTTTATTTGGGTCATATTACCATGGTTTCAAAAGGATTCATTCATGGTTTGTATTTTCCAAAATACAAACGAGAAACTTAAGTATTATAAAAAAAAGAAAAGAAAAAGGCAAACATATCATATAAACAACGCTGAGTAGGCCTAGTAAATATTACACCAGGCCAAGACCGCTATCCAAACGATTCCCCTGTTTCAGGCCATCACTCTCGCTGACAGTGGGCCCTTGCAGCTGTCTATAGTCCAGTCTCCAATTCAACTTCAAGCTCAAAAACGCTGCCATAATCCACACCCCAGCCACGGCCCAACTGAACTCTAAATTCGCCATGGCCATAGCTCTTTTCGTAATTTCCTCGCTCCCGCACGCAACCTCACCATTCTCCACGTGGCAACCCTTTGGCACCAGCGTCGGCACCCACAAAGCAAAACCCATCACCATGAACCACCATCCTTGGAGGATCACACAACCCGACCGCACCATTGCTGCCGGGAAGCTGTTCGATGAAATGCCTGAGAGAAAAGTAGCAATCAGTGAAGCTGCCACGATGAGTTGTAGTAGCCAGTGGTAGTGCCCTTCAAGTCCGACATGATCAGCTGAGTGGAAATGCAACAAAAACAGCTCTTGTGCAAAAACCGAGGCAGCGAGTGTGGTTACCAATCCAGAGAGGGAGTTGCTTGAAGGAGAGAGGTCTATGATAATAGCTAGAATAGAATAGAGTGCAACATGGAGATACATGGTGGCGTGTTCGTAATTAAGGAGCTCAAAGGGGTGGTTTATTAATTGGAGGAACATTACCCCAATGGAGAAGGTGAAGAGGAGGTAGAGCTCCAAGTGTTTGATGAAATGATTTCTGGTGTTGATTGGAAACCATGTGGCGGAGGTGAAATGAGATGGTCCTTTGAGCTTGTAACATTTAATGGTACAAATTGTGTGCCATAAGCCGAGAAGTGTGAAGGCCAGGCCTGGTACAAAGTGGCCGATGAAAGTTCCCATTGGAGCGCGCGTAGGCGAATGGTGGCAATTGGAAATGGTTTGAACAAAAATGTTGTTTAAATAGGTTCATATAATGGGATTTTCGCAAGTGTACCTCGTAATTATTTTATATTTATTGTACACCACTAAACCTTTGAGTTTGGATCAGTTAGGTTTCTGAATATTATATGTTGTACATCTAGGGGTGGAAAAAAAGCTTGTAGTTTGTGGCTTGATCATGACTCGTATCTGACTCGTTTGTTACTGGACTGAGCTGTTAACAAGCCAGTTCGTCACTAGTTCGGTCTAGAATTAACGAGTTCAACCTGGGGTCTAACTTGTTCACCAGCTTGTTCGCTACCTTGGCTAGGCATCAATTTGTGAATTTTTATGAATTTGTGTGCATTTTATACTGTCCAGCTCAGTATAGTTCAGCTCAGTCCAAAAAGTTTGTATAACTTATTTTCTTCTTTAAACAAGATCTAGCCAAACCTAGCGAGTCAACCCGTCAGATCACAAGTTAGCTTGGTCTAGCTTATAATGATTTCAAGCTGAGAATTTAGTTCAGACCTCTAAAGTCAACTCGGACGAGTCAGCTCGTAACGAGTTCAAGCTGAACTCAACTAGTTCCACCCCAGTACACCTGTTTTTCAAAAAATTAGTTATGTATTCATATAACCCGGTAAGTAATTGAACTGTGCAATTCTGCAAATGCCCCAGTTAAATAACACTTGTCTCTTATTATAGGCAGAAATTTCTTCATGTTTGTAAATAATTCACTATTAATAATTTTATCTTATTAATTTTTTAAATTAATAAAGCATCAGGTAAGATTGTTAATGGATTAAAATTCCGATAATCTGACCCAAATACTCAATTCCTCATGAACACTTGCCTCTTATGGGCAGAAATTTCTTCATGTTTGTAAATAATTCACTATTAATAATTTCATCTTATTATTTTTTTAAATTAATAAAGCATCAGGTTCAGGTAAGATTGTTAATGGGTTAAAATTCCGATAATCTGACCCAAATACTCAAATCCTCATATTGTTTTTTTTCTCCTCTCAAAATATACTGAAAAATAAGTCAATGTAACAAAATAACAATGTTACTTTAAAAAAATTATTATTATGGTTGAAATACTGAATTAAAAAATACAACAATTTTCTTTACAAAGTCCCTGTTTTGCAAAATAAAAAGAACTAAAGGTTTGAAGTGTGTAATTGTTACGATTATGGTTTTGTACTCTGCAAAGCACTATAATAAAATGTGTAGTGTAGTGCGGTCTCACGAGGAGAAATTTTCTTTCTTGCACAGTAAAATATGAACGATACATTATCCTAACTGCTTTATGTTAGTCCAAGCGGACATGACTGGATTGGCATCAAATAAATTTGTTCTGTTTTTTAAATATAATTAGATTTAAATAACTAATTGAGTTTAAGCTCACTAAATAACTAGATATGTCAGAAAAAGTAATACTTTTAACTTGTATTTTCTAGAGGAGGGTTAAAATGCACTATCTTTTTGTGCTCCTAACGTGCACTCTCCCCTCATATCTTAATTTTCAAAGTTCAAATAGTCGATTCGAACCTTTCAATGTATTCTTCATATTAAAATGTGCTTGGAGACCAAATTTTACATTTTTTGAAATTTTTTTACTATTTTTTCAGAATTTTTTTTATTAAACTAAACAATAATAAAAAAAATTCAGCAAAGTGATGATTTTCAAAAATTCTGAAAAAATAGTAAAAAATTTGGCCTCCAAGCACATTTTAATATGAAGAACACATTGGAAGGTTCGAATCTACTATTTGAACTTTGAAAATAAAGATATGAGGGGAGGGTGCACGTTAGGAGCACAAAAGGGAGTGCATTATAACCCTCCTCTATTTTCTAATACTCTAATTTATAATTTCTGATTCTCTAATCTATAATTCTAATTATCAATTCTAATTCAAGAAATTTATTTTAATTTTAATCTGAAATTCAATCCGAGACAAAAAAATTTTCAGGAAAAATAAAGTTGATCGGAACATCCCGATCTCTACTAAAATTTATAATCCGAGGGAAGGGGGGTGGACAGCCCCCCTCTCGTAACCATGTGGGTCCGCCCTTAGTCTTCGATCTATTTTGATAATTGATTATCGTGCAATGGTGCCTTTTTGTTATAATTTAGAGTTAAAATATATTATGAGAATACACGAAAATAATTGTATGCAGTAAGATTTTAATTATATTAATATATTACTCATTTAAGAAAAGATGACAATACCGACAATAAAAATTATAGAAACTTTTTTTTGCATGTAAAGTTTGGAGATTTCATCTAATTATTTAATATTCATAAAGAATTATCACTTTCAAATTTCGAATCTTCAACCTTTCATATGAAAACTATTCTTTTGTCACTAGATCTGGTTCGCAATTCTAAATTATCAATATCTATATGTATACATTTTCAATGATAAAAGATAAGAACAAGAACAAATCAATAAATCAGACATGAGGCAACTTTTTTCTTATTCTATAATTAATTCGAGAAAAATAATGCGAAAACAATTAATCTGAAACAATTAATCCGCAATCTAGTACTATACTAAGATATCCATATCGGATTAATCTATCTTAGAAACACTATGTTTAGTCGGATACTCCGAATCTCAGACACGTATCGGGTGAAGATATCCATATCTGATTAATCTATCTTAGAAACTATGTTTAGTTGGATACTCCGAATCAGGCTCCATACCCGTATCAGATACCGTATCGGTGCCGATACAGTACTGATACATGTCCGATATGCCAGCTTAGCATATCTATTTACGTTTTCATTTTCAACTTCGACGCTTCGCTCCGGAATTGAAATATATACGCATCAGATTAATATCAGATACAAATGTGAGACTAGGGCCTGTTCGGCAGCCCAATAGAGAATAAGAATTGAAAATTTTAAACTGAATTTTAATGTTCACGTGAGAAAAGAAAATTCAGTCTTAATAAATTTTTTTTTTCTCACGTGAACAGTACTTTCGAAATTACTGTCCAAAAAAACCTAAATGAATGAGGTGCTCCGGAATGCTTTTTTGCTTGTCCGTAACTGGGCTTTATTCATTATACTTTCACTTCTACTATTTCATTACTAGATTTTGGTACTACCTTTCTTTTTTACAGCGTCAAATACTCAAATGCTTTATTTCTTCTCTTCGCTCTTCTCCATTGGGAACTTCTCCATTTCACCTTTTTAATCTGATTTTTTTTAATCATTTTTCTTCTTTATTATTTTATATATTTAATAGGTGTATCAATCGTGTCCTAAATTTTAAAAAATTACCGTATCACCATATTCATATCGTATCTAATAACTCTATCTCAACGAAATAGTCTCGAGGAGGATGCAGGACGCTCCCGCGAACTCACCCCATGGGCCATGCATACGCGCTATATATAGTGCGTCCACATTCAAATAATGACATCCATTGCTATATCATTTATTAACTAATTTGTGGGTTGTCTTTTGTTAGAAAAGAATCTCCTATTCATTTCCTGTCGAAAAAAGGAAAAAGATTGTTCTGTTTTCTTTACAAAACTTTACAATTACATGTGGCTAGCAACAACTTGTCATTATATGCAATTAACTGTTAATTAGTAATTATAATTAATATTAGTTTTCTTCAGCAAAAAGCTATTTCTTTATATATTAAATGTGAAACCTAAAGCTCGTTCCGTGCTTCTAACCTCTTCTAACCTAATCGTAGATAGTGATTGGCAAAATCTATTCGTCGATTGATGTTAGTGGAAGCTTGTTTGGTCACCATTATAAAAGAGAGAGAGAGAGAGATTAATAAAAGACGAGCACTGGTTATATTTTAGCGGCAATAATATCTCTTGTTAATGAAAAAAGAGAATAAGATGAAGAATAGTGTCAAATGACCCGTAGTTTCACCAAAGATTTTAGAGAAAATTGATTATTTGTCACTCCAAAACCTTAAAATTTGAAAAAATATCACTCCGAAATTAAAAATCATTATAATGTCATTCTAAACTTAGTTAATTTTTAATTTTATCACTCCAAATAATTAATGACTAAAATACCCTCCTCTTTCTCTTCATCTAACTCTCTTTCCTCTCCATCCGACTCCTTCCTTTCTATGCCACTGATTAGTCTCCCTTTTCGTCTCTCTCGCGCTCTCCTTCCCGTTTGGTGCCACCGACGGCTCCTCTCGCACTTTAGCTTCGGCGACCTGACGCTTCATTTTATCGACATCTGCTATTTTTGTCTCCATCCAGGTCTCCCTCTTGATTCAACTTCTCTATGATTCTTCTCCTGGCATGCGTACTTGGTAGAATCTGTGATGCGATTTTAACAGCATAGAATTGTACATTTCTCTAAATTCACTTCTGAATCGATAACTTGGGCTGTTTTAATCGATCTTAGTTCGTCTCTTAGGTTGCAATTTTTGTTCAATTTTTTTTAGACTGAGCAATCTGTTGCATTTCATTTGAATAAAAAGTAGGTAGAGCAAAATTATAAAGTTGCAACCACCGTGCAATCTAATTTAGTAATTCCATTAGTTTTGTGCTCCTATCAGGTGCTCCTATTTGCAACACAATCACAGTATGTTGATCGATTAACAACAACTAAGTACTGTGGTTCAACTTTTAACTGCTATGTCAAAATTATACTGATACTAAACCTAGCTGGTAAGGTAAAGAGAGAGTTCATGAAGAGAGTCAGATGGAGAGGAAGAGTTCATGAAAGAGTATTTTAGTCATTATTTATTTGCAGTTGCAAAATTAAAAATTAACTAAATTTAGAGTGACATTATGATGATTTCTAATTTTGGGGTGGCATTTTTCAAATTTTAGAGTTTTGAAGTGGCAAATAACTAATTTTCCCAAGATTTTATTAATATCATAGAATTATGGTTCTTTGGAAAACACTTTAACTCTAGCGGTTGACCATGATATACATGTCAAGAAGTGATTGTAAATTTTGATAATATAATATACTTTGCTATGTTTCTAGTTTTTAGTGTTGTTTGATGGATTCATTGAAAATATAGAAATGAACTGTTTAGAAACATGTAAATATAAATCAGTTATCTTTTTTATTATATTCCGTGTGCTTTATTGGACAGGTGCAGTGAAAAAACAAGTGCAGGAATCTACAGCTTTGTAGCTGCCAGTGAACTTGGATGCAATCCCTATGAGCAGATGGCATTCTGATATCTGGTGGTACAAGACAGAAGAGTAGATGTCAAGTGACAAATTTTGCTATTAGGAACCATTCCCCCAATCCTCATTGTGTGTGGCTTATATGCAGGGGCGGAAGCAGAATTTCTTTGTGTGTGTGTGTGTGTGTGTGTGGGGGGGGGGGGGGGGGGAATTAGGTTCAAATAACTTATCGGATTTAAACCCATTAATTAATAACCGGGTACTAAATTTATTAGAATCGGGCGAATCGGTCGGGATTGGCTGAATCGGATCTAAAACTCGGATTTTTTTCATAAAACTATTTTGTACTTGAAAAAAATGATAATGTCAAATAATAATGTTGGATTATTTTTCGTAATTTAATCATTTTTATTGTTTGCTATTAGAAAATTTGAAAATAAAGAAGATGTGCTATTAATCTGCCTCAAACAACTTTTTTCTTGCCTACGGCCCAATTGGAGCCTTTTGTCCTTCAACTAACAATTCAAAAGGAAAATAAGTATTAAATAATAACACAAGTCCAATAAATTACAGCCCATTCACTTAGATTTATTGTCTCACCTGTCAGAAGTTTTTTCACACTATCTAGGCTGCTAATCAAAGACTTAAATCACAAAATCACGAAAAAAAAAGCAGAATCTCCCATCTAAGAGAGAATCAGTTCGATTTAGACAAAAACTCGATCTAAAGAGGGGCAAACTAATTTTCAGGAAGGGACAAAGAAGAACTGAGTATATCCCCCCCCCCCCCCCCCCCCCCCCCCCCCCCCCCCCCCCCCATGCTGGATCCGCCCCTAGTTATATGTTGTTTTTCAGTATTTAAGTAGATTAAACTTGTTTGTGTGTTTCCAGCTGATGATTTTGCTATGCCAGAATATTAGTTGTTTCTATATGAACAAGCTATGAACATTATAAGGGTGTAAGTTAACTATTTCTCTAATAAAAAGAGAATAGACTGTAAAGAAATGAAAATTATTCTGTTTATTCTTTTTTTTTTTTCATTTACAACACAAAGTTGATAATTCTTCTGAAATAAATAAATTTAGCAAGTGTCCTTCGCACCACAACTTCTAGAAAATAAAAAACGAAGATGTATTTTGGATATAACATTTTTAATAAGGGCTTCTTGTTAACAATCTGTTGACAATTTTAATATACCCAAGTAAGATGTAAAACAGTTGCCTAAGCCCGTAATGTTCAAAACATTTGGGCTTAATTTTACGAGGCCCACAACCATTTTCAAATATTTCTAGGCCCAAAATTAAATTCTGATTTCCACTAAGTTCATCTAATAGCTCGAAAGAAACTTACTTTAAAACTCTTAATGATCTAACAAAGAGCCCATTAAACACATACAAATTACACCGCACCCACGCTTCCTTTTATCAGCAAATTTAAAATTAAATGAGCTTAATTGGTGATTGAAATCTTCTAATGCTGTTTACCAACAAATGCTCAGTTGCAATTATAAGCAATGTCAGATACACACACACACACACGCACACACACAGCATATTCATATTAGGACTGCTAGTTGAGTCTGAGTTGAGGGTAACTCAGATTCAACTCGCAAATTTATGAGCTGGATTGAGTCCGAGTTGCTAATTCAGTTTCAAGTTAGAAATCCAACTCGGATTCAATTCGCGAGCAATTCGAGTCAACTTGTGACTCATAAAATAGTACATAGTGAGACAATTTAATTTAATTCTAACAAAAGAAACAATACAAAATTTATCAAAATAATACACAATAAAAAAGTACACAGTGAAACAATAACAAATACATAATTAAAAATTACCACAATACCAAACATATAAAGTTTAACAAAAAAAAAAATACATAATGAGTCCAACCGAGATAATTTAAAACCGAACTGGAGACAATTTGAATTCAACTGAGTCAGTAAACTCTGAGTCAGAATTAACTCGAATCTGTTTCAACTCGAATTGTTAACGAGTTGAATCCGAATTGATTCTGAATAAATTTTGAGTCGTGAGCTTTTTGTGCACCTCTTTTCATATAAGCTAGAGCTACCAATCTGCAATTTTCTTGCATTACCAGATAAATGGAAAGGTCAAGTTTGATATCTGTCACTGTGTCACACACCCTAATTATTTCTCAAACGGAGAAAGAACTAAATTTTTTTTTAATTTTGCACAATGAGAAAGCAATACAAACTAACAAAAGCAAATGCATTATAAATTGGGGCCCAATGTAACCAATTAAATTCCTCTGATAGTCAATTCTGGCAGCCTTTAATGAGGGACCTAATTAGGGAACACATATTAAGGACCTGTCACTTTACACTTGTAATAACATTTTTCCTTTCTCATTTGGATATATTTGGTTCTGCAAATGAATTAGAATATGAGGAGGGATTCAATTACATTCTTTTTTTGGTGATACTGAATTACACTCTTTATTTTTAAATTTTTCAAATTTTAAACAGTCGATCTAAACCATTCAACATGATGGATATATTAAAATGTGCTTGTAGATCAAATTTTATATTTATTTGAATTTGTTTACTATTTATTAAATATTTTACAAAATCGTTGTTTTTAGACCATTGAATTTTTGTACTAATCTTAATAAATAGTAAAAAAATTCAAAAAAAAAAATGTAAAATTTGATCTGTAAGTACATTTTAACATATCTATCATGTTGAACGGTTTGGATCGACTGATTGGACTTTGAAAATATAGGGTGTAATCCGGTGTCACCAAAATAGAGTGTAATTGAATCCCTCCTCTTAGAATATATAGCTTACTGGAACAGCATTTTTGCATAATAATTAATCATCTCTCAATTCAATAGTATTATTTCTGGTATACGTACATTTTTGATGGAAATCCAAAATCAGTAAGTTGGCCCAGGCCAAACAGAGGTATTGCTATTTCTCATCTCTAATTTCTTCTAATTCAGAAGGTAACCCATGCAAATTGCAAAGAAAGGTGTTTTACTTTTTACAGCATGCAAACAACTGACCTAACTGACAAGAGGCACCAATAACTGCTTTCATTGATTGGCTTAAATGAAAAATTTACTGTTTGTTGAGTTGTTGTATGCATGTCACTGTAAAAACCAGGGGACTTGTGACTAGTGGATTGCTCTCGGGTAGGGTACAGGTACCTCGGGTAAACCTGGGACGGGTAACGGGTAGGGCGGGTACGGGTAGGACGGATAGTCGGGTAGAACGGGTACGGGTAGGTCAGGTAATTTGTTAAAAAAATGTACCCTATCCGTTTCAAACCCGTGCCCGTCTCGGGTAACGGGTACGGGTAACGGGTACCTCGGGTAGGGTATGGGTATTTTTTTTTTAGTTTTTTTCGGTTTTTAATACTGTTTTTTCTGTTTTTTTTCTTTTTTTTTAACTTTTTTTAATTTTTTTTTTCTGTTTTTTCTTTCCGTTTTTTTTAGTTTTTTTTTTCTGTTTTTTTTTCCTTTTTTTTTCTGGCGGCAAAATAATTTTGAATTTTGAATTAAAAAAAAAACGGGTAAAGGGTAAAGGGTAAACGGGTAAAGTTGTTCGGGTAAATGTGTGCGGGTACGGGTACAACGGGTGCGGGTAGGTGGGTTTCGAGTACGGGTAAGACGGGTACGGATTGGGCAGGTTTTTTTTCCAAATTATAGTGTCCGGTCCTTCTCAAATCCGTACCCGTGTATCCGTTTACCCGCCTATACCCGGGCACGGGTACGGGTACCTCGGGTAACAGGTACGGGCCGTTCGGGTTTTAGCAATCCTCTACTTGTGACTGGGTTTGTCAAGTAAATTTTGACAAGTAGCTGGCAAATTGTCTATCATAAATTCCTTATTTAATAAAATGAAAGAATATTATATATAGGATGATTTTTCAAGTAGTCAATAATTGAAGCCATGGCCATGCATACAACAATTCCTTATGACAGTGATGCTGGAAATGTTTGTCAAACTAACCAGTACTAATTAATTTATATCTCATAAATATATTGATATGGACACATGCAGATAATGGGGAAATAAATCTGCTGCGATTCAAAAGAATCGCAGGAGCCTGCTTTTTCAAATCCAACTGTTCACTTGTTTTGAGATTTGTGCATAAAAACCAATTGCTACATAGATTCGTGCATTCTAAGAAATTAACGGTTGCATTTAGGAAAACAGGCTCCCTGCAATTCTTTGGAGTCGCAGCAGATTTATTTCCCAGATAATGGAGGTAGAACAAGATATGTATGGGATAAACTGATCAGAAGATTTCGTCAGCGCCGCTAATTGAAGGTTTACTAATTATCATAGTAACAAATGATCTAATCGGGTTCGGTTCGGTGAGGTTTAAATTTCGTGATTCAGAAATAATTCGGGTATAATTCAAAAATGACTTGGAATTATCCAGATCAGAAATCTCAGTCCTCCAAGAGAACAAAAAAACAAACCAAAAAAATATATTCTGGAAAAAAATATTAATAATTTGTAAAAGTAGCGAATTATTCGGGTCTAATTCGGTCAACCGAATAATTTGGCGTTCAGTTCGGCATCATCCAAAAAATGAATTATTCGGATATAATTCGGATATAATTCGCGAATCCTGTGACTATACTAGTTATTAGTTGTGATACTTTGCAGTGGTAACAGAAAATCAGGGCTAAGAGAGAGGAGTTGGGGTGGGGTCACTTCACTCACTCTCAAACTGGTCCCTTTAATTAACTGGACATTGAGGTGACTGCATGCACTGGTTTCAGTTTTTAGAAATGATACATAGATATACAGCTTAACCTTACTTCAATGTGGTCCCACGTAGTACATATGTCTGTTTCTTTCTTCCTCCTAGATCTCAGGGGTCCGGATCCCCTAAAGTACTCCAATCTTTGAGTTTTGGATCGAGACGGTTCAATTCGAATCCGTCGATTGAGATTGCTTCGCGATTCGAATTCATGTCTCTGGATATGTGCGCTCCACTTCGGATAGATTATCTTTGATTCGAATCAGATGGTCCCCATTTAAAACCCAAAAATTGGGCTACTTTATGAAATTTTCTTAATGTAGCAAAATGCCAATATTTATATCCCTATATTTATTTATTGTCTGGAGCTAAGATGGGTAAATTTAAGAATCTGGTTGTATACTTGTATCAAACCCCAATTTTATTTTTATTTTCTTTTGGATAAAAGTTCCTTGATATAGAAAGTTTGCTCTTTTTGTTTTCTTATTCAGGATCTCAAGTCTCAACATAGAATACGCTGGGTAAATTTAAAAATCTGGTTGTATCAAAACCCCAATTTTATTTTTATTTTCTTTTGGATAAAAGTTCCTTGATATAGAAAGTTTGCTCTTTTTGTTTTCTTATTTTGGATCTCAATATAGAAATTAGAATATAGCTAAAATAATTCTACTTACTGAAGCTGCTTACTTCAAACTGATAGAAATAATAAAATCATAACGTGTTTTGCAATTAGAACACAAACAATTCGGAATTCATAAATCCAAAATAAAATAGCAAATGAATTTAAATCTTACAGTTCTGAGGTGACGACATCATTAGGCGGAAGCTTAAATACTGATCATCAATGGTTTTTCTCAGACGTGATGATGGAAATCTTAGGCGTTTTCTTTTACTTCTCTCTTTTAGTAAAATAAGTGGACAAAAATTTCCAGAATAGAGTGCATCCAAATAAGAAAAGAGGGCTTTTTAATTACTCTGAGGCAACCTTTGAGACTAATATATTTTATAAATAGCAATATGAATTTTTTTATCAAAAAATTAGATGTCTTTCATTAATTCTTTAAATGAAATTGGTGCACAATAATAATAAAATAACATAGACTACATAATAAAATAACCACTAACTGACACTAGACACTAGACACTATTTATATATTATATGTACCAATTGTATGGTTGTACCAGACTACATGTACCTATATAGTTACTGGATCACATCCAGTAACTAATAAATGTTGTACCAGTCCAATAAATTACCCTCTGGTTATTACCTCGTCCTCCATGTTGTTTACATTTAACACCTATAAATGTTGTGACAGTAGCCCAATCTTATTTTCATTGTCTAATTTTGGATATATAGGTTTTTCTTTCCTGGAATATAACATTGCAAGATGTTCCTAAACTCTAACATGTTTCAAACTCACTATGCATATTTGACTAGCATAATTTGAGTAAGAAATGAAAAAAAAAATCAGAAGCAATTTATTACTATGTTTCAATTTAACAGAAATTATATATTAAAAAAATGCATAATATAATTTTTAATTGAGTACGTAACAGAAAAAAATAATAAATTTAATAATTTCATGGAGATGTCATTTGAAGCCAATTACATGAAATAGAATAGTGGTCAAACTCAAACTTTATAATTAATTATTTTTTTATAATCAATAATGAACAAATTGTGGTCACTTTAATTCCCATTGGCTCTTGATGAGTACAAATGAAATTATAGATGTAGTTAAAGCAGTGCCATCAGATATATGGCCCTTTGAAAGCTACAATTTGACCAGCATAGTTCTCATATATCTGAGCTTGATTGATTCCAATGCTTAGTTTTGAAAGTGACTCGCATGTTAATTAATACCATGAAAAACAACTTTTTTTTCTGTGCACAATACATTTGTATTATTATATGTGTCATTGTTGAAAGAGGAGGGTTCAAATGCACCTAAAATTTTGTGCACCCAAATGCACCCTATCCTTTTTATCCGTTTTCAAAGTCTGAATAGTCAATCTGAACTGTTAGATGCGATCTATATATTAAGATGTTCTTGGAGACCAAATTTTACATTTTTTAGAATTTTTTTACTATTTATTAAGCCACTTTGAAAATCGCTGATCCAATGGTCCAGAAAATGTAAAATCAGCGATTTTCAAAGTGGCTTAATAAATAGTAAAAAAATTCCAAAAAATGTAAAATTTGGTCTCCAAGCACATCTTAATATATAGATCGCATCTAACGGTTAGGATTGACTATTCGGACTTTGAAAATGGAGAAAAAACATTTGAAAGATAGAGTGCGTTTGAGTGCACAAAAATTTGGGTGCATTTGAACCTTCCTCTTGTTGAAATTATACTATATATATAAGAAAGATAATTGTTCATATATAGAATGACTAGTCAAATTATTTAATTATATTTCCCTTTCTTACAATTAATTGGCTACCTATCTTTCTATTGACTTAACTTTTTAACTAACTAAACAATAAAGGAAACTTTCAATTATTATATATCCACGCTCACTTTGAGTGGGTCCGTAGACTCCGTACCATATAAATACTGCAGAGGAAATTAAAGTGTCATAATGAAAAAGGTTTGATTCTATCTTTTTTTTCTTTTTTTTTGCTTGTTTGATCTTCAATACATGGACCGAATTGATTTTTTTTTTTTTTTGAGTGGAAGCCCTTGGGCAAGGACCGAATTGATTCGCTGAGGTTGTTTGGTGGCGGATTCAGTTTCGAATAGCATAGGCACAAAAATCTTATCATTTATACAATGAAATTGTTTGTCTTTCAATTTCGTGAACAAAAAACCCTAGAGCTTTTTACTGTAAAAGTTTAGCATCGTTTATTTGAATATGGTAGAAAGAAGGGCTGTCAAATATCTAATTAGTATATATATTTATCATAGCTAGAGTTGAAAAAACGTGCCGTGTCATCCTATATTGTGACTAATACGTCGTGACTTTGGTCTCGTATCATACCGTGCCGTGATTAAATTAATTTTTCGTGTGCCATGCCGTACTGTGATCAAAATGTCAAGGGATGATCACGACACGCAAATAGTCACCCCACATGAGTTACGCCGTATCTAAACACGTACGTCGTGGCCAAACGTGACTCGCGTGACCATTTAATCATAATTTATGTTAGTTTATTTAAGATTCACCATTTAGTCAAGATCTAACGGTATACACGTACGTGACTTGCGTGACCATGTGTCGTGCTGTATCATGACTAGATCTTTCGCGTGATGTGCTATACCGTGTCAAATTTTCAAAAAATATATAATCACAGCACGTGGATAGTCACGGCACAGAACACGCAAATCATGGCATGCACGTAACCTGCACATGTGCCGTGCCGTTTCGTGACAGAACCGGCTCGGTCGTGCCATTTTTCCCACTCTAATGACAGCCAGCATACTGAAACGAGTAAATGTGAGACAGAGATGACAAAGCATTGCATGGCTTAAACCAGATGTACGTCAGAGCCATATAAGCGTTTAATGCGATTGGGACAAGTTAAAATGAGGAACAGAGGAATGAAAGGGGACCAGATCACCAAATTGCACGGAACAGAAATAAAGATGGAACAGTGGCATTCATGTGAATAGTCCTAAAATTATGCACCTGCCAATGTTAGCTTTTGTAACTTGAAAGCATGCAATGTTCAACACATGTGTTACTTAATTAATGATTTTGTTTAGTTTTTGGTGCTCTGCTATCAGCAGTTACATGAAAACAACAATAACAACCAATAGTCTTTAGTTTCAAACAAGTTGGAATTAGTTAGAAATTAATCCAATCATAATCACAAAGTCAAGATAAATCACGGGCGGAGCCAGACTTTCGAATTATGGGTGTCAAACACATATGAGAGTTAATCATATAAATTTTTTTATGGAATTTATGGAGATCAATTTTGCAGTTTCATGTTATTTTACTCATGATTATATGAAAAATCATACATAAATATAATTTTTTTTTGATAAAAATGGAGGTTAGTTGACCCCATTGCTCCTTCCTCAGTCTATCTTGAGATAGATAGTAATAAAATAATAGTAATACTAATACTAATACTAATAATGGTATCAATAATAATAGTAACAATACTGATACTAATATTAACTATATTATGTCTAATCTATAGATCTAAGGGTCAAAAGTTATAAACTGTATGTCATTGACCTCAAATTATAGTCCTATTATACTATTTCCATCTCTCTCCATCATGTCTACATCATTTGAACCCTCCTCATGATGTAATACCTAGCTATAATACTATTTCTAAACAATATTTCTTAGATCATAGTTTTGATACATGAATCGCTAACTTTCATGTGTTCCTATTCGAAATCAACTGTTTGAATATGTCGGTAGTTGTTATAATATGAAAGTTGAACAAAATTCATCTCAGTGATTGTCAAAATATTTCATGCAATTCAACAATATACATTATTAAAAATTTGTGCAGAACATCAACATCCTGGGCTAACAGACCCCTACAAACCAACCACAAACAGTACGGAAATGTTTAATTAACCAGACCAAAAGACAAAAGGGTCTTTGATATCCCCTAAAGTAATTCAATTTTTGGATTTTGAATCGGAACCGTCCGATTTGAATCTGTTGTTCGAGATTGCTTTGCGATTCGAATTCATCTCTCGGAATGTGTATACGCTGTACTTCAGACAGATTATCGCAGATTCGAATCAGACGGTCTCAATTTAAAACTCAAAAATTGAGTTACTTCACTGGATCCGAATTCAAAGACAAAAGGACTGAAGCATACAGCAATTCAACAACACATGAACTGCTCTATACCTAGAAATCAAAATTAGACATGCGTGGGTCCCGAATACAGATAACTCATAATTAACATCGAATACTATTCTCCTTAAGAACCGACAACAGTATCTCCTGTGCGCATCTTAACTGACTTTTTCAGAATTTAAGTTCGACAATTTTCTGCAGCCGAGACTATATCGTATCTGGTGTAGCGAGCTACCTACAGAGAAATTGTAGCTCAAAATAAATCGTGATTATGTTTATTGTAGCGATTATGTTTATTGTAGTTTATTTGGATTAACTTTTAGTTAAAACTATTATACATATATTTTAAAATTATTTCTGAAATGTTTGCTCCTTTCTTATATAATGTTGTATTGATTATATGGATTTTTCTTTTTAAATTGAACTGAATTTAATATTTTCAACTGATCAACAAGCTGCACCATTGAATTGTTTTTTTTTTATATAAAAATCAGCTCCACCGATCCACAGAATTGGAGTCATTTGCTATTATTTTTCGTGATTAAATTGAATGGAGGGATCATAAAATGGCTCCACTGATCCGCAAGATCAGTAGAGCAAATGCATTTTTGTCCCCAACGATCGGTGTAGCTATTTTTTATTAAAAAAAAAAAATCAATGATGCTTGTTCAGTTGAAAATATTAACTAAGATAGTTATGTACGTTGTTTTACTAAAGAAAAAAAACCACTCCTACAATGTGTCTAAAAATAAACAACGTAACAATAAAAAACAACACGAGACTTTAGTGTCCAGCTCACAGACTTTGTGAAGATTTACAGACTTCGATGCATAATTACAAACTTTAGATTTACAGTTTACAGACTTGTAATGTAAGATTTACTAACTTTGGAGTGAAAGTCGACAGTTTTGATAAGTTGTGACAGTTAGTTTGACGAAATTATGAGAATTGATGTTTCAGGACAATTAGTCGGCACCTTAAATTTTAATATGCATGATTAAGATTACAAAAATCATCACGATAAATTAGTCACCACAGAAATTAAATTATTTTATTTTATTATATAACAAAATTGAAAGTTGGAGGGATCCAAAACACTTATTACTAGTAATGGCAATTTTTCTGTTATAAAGATAACAAATTAATGCTTGATCAATTGCACATCCACAAGAATTCAAGAAACCCCAACTAACCAAATCCTAGAGTTGTCCAAAAATAGAAAAAAAAAAATTACTATTGGCAATTTTTCCATTGTATGATCTTTTGGAGCAATAAATAGAATACTTGCATAATTATACATAGGGATAAGAGAAAGAGAAAGACCAAGATAAAGAAAGGAAGTAGCTGAGGCAGATCCAACCCTTGGTTCTTTTCAGCAATTTACATGCCATGTCTTTTTCTGGAAAGTTATGACTGTTACAGCATTGTTCCGCAATAACTATACACTGCTGACATTTTGATCAAGGAAAGGTTCTCCTCAAAAAAAAATCAAGGAAAGGTAAAGGTTGAGATTTAGTTGGAAACGTGTGGAAGGATTACATGAGGCGTATACCATTACCACTGCATTCCCATTATATATGTATTAGTCCATTATTTAATTAATTAATGTGGTTTCTTATAAGAACAAAGACTGAAGAGACGGATATAATTAAAACTTAGTTAAAACTGGCTAAATTATTTTTATGATTTTAAAATTTTAATTATGTATATAAAATTTTAATTAGATTTTATTTTATTTTAGCTTTTTTATATAGTTCAGCCTCCATCGATCATTAAATAACAAATTTTTAATTATAGTCTAGTGGATAAAGCTCTATTTTATGGTTGAGATGTCTTGAGTAATCTCACTCACCATATTTTGTGCATTTTAATTACAACCATCTCTATTAAAATTTTCTAATTCCACTTTTGAAAGCCTTTTTTGAAAACCTAAAATACTTTCCAGAAGCAAAAAAAATCAGTAGAGAAGCCTTAAAAATGTTGAAATTGCAATTTTGTTTTCGTACAACTTATTATGTTTTTATTTTAATTTTATTGTCTGTGCATTTTATGAATTCGAAACAGCAAAGTCAATGCCTTTATTCAAATAATACTTACTAATGTCATACTACACACAGTATTCACAAACAATTCGATCGCTTGTTATAAGACGTTCATGGCACAAAAGAACCAAAAAAACACTGAAAGAGAAGGAATTTTTTTATCCATAAAAATTATTAAAATCATACGTATGAAAATAAAAAGAGTGTATCGTATCCAACAAATATAAAAAAAATCTTTATGAATTCGAAATAACTAAGTCAATACCTTTATTCAAAGAATACTTACTAATGTTACAATACACACAGGACGGGCAAACAACGCGATTGCTTGTTATAAGACGCTACACAGACGTTCACAGCACAAAAAAAAACAAAAAAAGCACTGAAAGAGAATTAAAAATGTTGAAATTACAGTTTTGTTTTCATACAACTAATTATTATGTTTTGATCATTTGTTTCATTTTGATTTTATTATCTGTGCATTTTATGAATTTGAAACAACAAAGTCAATACCTTTATTCAAATAATACTTACTAATGTCACAATACACATGGGACCCGCAAACAACGCGATTGCTTGTTATAAGACGCTGCACAGACGTTCACGGCACACACAAAAAAAAAAAAAAAGCACTGAAAGAGGAATTGTGTGTGATGTTAACTGATACCTATGAGTCCAAAGCTAATGAAGAGCCGTCGATTTCCATCTGAATCAGGGATCTGTATTGATGGAAGCAAATCTACGCAGTGGGTCAGGTTGGATTGGTACGTACACTAATGCTGATAAGTGATAACTATGCTCACCCACTTAATTAAACACTTACAGCGTACATGTCTGCATCGGATGCCTTTGTAACTTTAGTTTTGCTACTGACCCTACTTGTTTTTATTATCAGTTATTACTATTGCATGATGCATCAGCCTGAATATCTCTTACCTCTTTTCATTAAGTGCTCTTATATACTGGGTCATCTGTGACTGTCATGACCTACATTTAGGCCTCGATCTTTCATGTTTCCTTCGTCCCTTATCAAAAGGCCTCATTTGGTAACTAACCATGAACGTCTTTTGTGTCTATCCCTTCTTTTTAAAAGAATATATAACATTACTACTAATTCAATAATTAAATATTTTAGTAGATAATATCTACTTTTGAGTGAGTATATATATATGGGACTATATATAGTGTGGTGTGTGGTGTGGATTGGTTCATAATATGCAACATTCTTTTTTTTTTCTTCTTATTTGTTTTCACAGTAAAGCAAACAAATGTTGGACTTGGTAATTGATCTAACTATTAATTTATTTAGTTGACATACATACATACATACATACATACATACATACATACATACATACACACACATATATATATGAGGAATTTACAATAATTTTTGAATTACAACAAGCATTTTCTACATTTTCAAAGTCCAAATCGTTGATCCAAATCATTAGATGTGATCTCTACTATAAAATGTGTTTGGAGACCAAATTTTATATTTTTTTGGAATTTTTTTACTATTTATTAAGATGGGTACAAAAACTAGTCAAATTCAGAACGTTTGTTCCTGGACTCTGGAAAAAACGGTTGTTCTCTGATTTGCAAAGTCCAAACAGTCGATCCAAACGTTAGATATTCAATCTATATTAAAATGTGCTTGGAGACCAAATTTTATATTTTTTAAATTTGTTTTACTATTTATTAAGAAGGTTTGAAAGTCGTTGTTTTTCAGTGGTCCAGAATTTTAATAAAAATAGCGATTTTCAAACTATCTTAATGAATAGTAAAAAAATTTCAAAAAATGTAAAATTTGGTCTTCAAGCACATTTTAATACGGGTAATTTTGAGATTCATTTTTGGATATGTACCAGTAAACATGTCCAGTTCATTTTTGGTCTCCAAGCACATTTTAATATGAGTAATTTTAATCAGAACCCTTTACTCGATTCTCTCGATACGGGTAATTTTGAGAATATTCTAATTTGATTTCTTTTTAGGGGTAAATTTGAGAATGATGTTAATCTGATATTAATTGGGTTTTTTTGAAAATTACTTTGGTTTCTTTTCCAAATTAATCAAAAATCAGAAAATAAGATCATAGCTAAAAAGGTCATAACTATTATGTGAAGAGATTGTTACAGTAAAGTTAACATCAAATAAAACAAGTGTCATATTTCCCTTTACTTGATTCGCTTGGTGATTTTTACCATGTAAGAACTGTGATATATGCTTCATTAGGAATCACAATTTGCTGCAACATATTTACTGGTACATGTTTGCGAATGAACTGGACATGTTTACTGGTACATATCCAAAAATGAGATTCCTTTCTTAAGGAAATTGAAGCATACAAAAACAAAGACGACGAAATATTTGTCCCTCATTTATCTACAGATTCCCAAACTAACCAGTATTTGTTGGACCAGACAAGTTAAGTGAGGTTGAGACACATATATAACAAAATTATAGAAAAAGGAATAAGGCCGAATTTTACACTAAAAAATTTCAGATTTGCATAGAGGCCCTCTCTCTTATTTTATTTACCACAAGTCAAGCAATTTTCACACAATCTCCCTTAATCTTATACCAAATAATGAAAAAGGCCCTTATCACAACATTTACTGGTAAGCATCAGAACACGCATAATCATCACAGCAACTCATAGGGGGTAATTAGCACCATAATAAATCTCACAGTTTGGGGTAGTTAGCATCATACAACATATCAACAAGGCACCAAAAAAAGGCAGCAATCAGAAAATTAGATAGAGCTTATATTAGGCTCTAAAATTTCAACCCATGCTGGACAAGCTTAAAACATGCCATTTTACGCTCAAATCCAGAACCAACGACATTCAATCAAAACCACAAATTACGCTCAAAATCAGATACAGTAAAAGAAAAGACGCTACTATACCTTGCTACAGTAGAGGCGGCACAGGCGGTCTGACACAGGCGGAGGCGCGATCCTTCTTCTTCGCGCAGGCAGAGGCAATGGTCTGGCGGCTGCTCTTGTTTCGCAGAGAGGAAGGGAAGGGGACAGGGAATGGGAGAGATGGGAGAGATGGAAAGACAGAGAGGCTAGGGTTTACGCGAGAGACAAAGCGGCTTTGGCGCACGCGGCTAGGGTTCTTTGATCTGGCGGGCAGACGAAGGCGCGCCTTTTTTTTTACCAAAACTTTCAGCGACCGGCGTGGGCACTGGTTGCTGTTATGGTCGCAAAAAGTCGCTGAAGTTTTGGTCGCCGATTCTTTGGTTAATTTTATTTTTTGGAGAAAATTACTTTTTGCGACCGGTGTCAGCCCCGGTTGTAGTAAATTTGTTCTGTTGTAGTGTGAACTGCCTTGTAGGTTTCAGGTCCTGGGTTCTAAAAAGATCCAACTGGAGCTTCATCATTTTTTTTTATGGATTTGTAAATAACTTTTTTTAGTATATATTTGTTGGCGGCAGTTCGCTGCCAACCATTAAAAAAAAATTCTTTTTTATAATTACGAGGCACAATGATGTCAAATGAATTAAAAGTAGACTTACATTTTTGTCCAAAATGTTTGTCTTTTCATCTTTATATAAACATTTTCATCTTTGATAGGTGCATTGTTTTGACTGCTTATTTATTGTGTTAGTCGAGTGTGTTTCACCCTAAAAAGTAAGTATAAAAAAATTCCTTACAGATTTTTGGAAATTTTTTTTACTATTTTTTCAGAATTTTTCATTAAAATTCAATAAAGTGATATTTTCAAAAATTCTAAAAAATAGTAAAAATTTTTTCAAAAAATATAAAATTTGGTCTCCAAACACATTTTAATATGAAGAACACGTTGGAAGGTTCGAACCGACTATTTGAACTTTGAAAATGAAAATATGAGGGAAGGGTGTACGTTAGGAGCACAAAAGGAAGAGTGTTTTTTAACCCTAATCGAATAAAAAACATTTTGTTAAATGAAACCATTTTCATAATAATTGAACGTCAACATTAGTTGGACAAGTTGCAACGGAGAAATAAATTTTCATCTTTCTGAGGTACTGGTTATTTGTTGCTATCTTGTTCCGCATTTATTTTTCGTTTGATATTTCCTGTTCAATCGTTTATCCAGATTAGGATAGCTGGATAGATGTTACGGTTGCACATGTATCAAGAATTTCTCCATTTGTACTCAACAGGATATATATATATATGAGTACGGCTAACGCGCTTCCTCTAGCATATGGGCCGAAATACTTCCAGTGTAAATTTGAAATTTCAAAATCTAAAAAGTCGATCTGAACCGTTCATCTCCTTCTTCATATTAATATCTGCTTGGAGACCAAATTTTACATTTTTCTGAAATTTTTTACTATTTATTAAGCCACTTTGAAAATCGCTGATCCAACGGTGGCTTAACAAAACAGTAAAACCATTGGATCAGCGATTTTCAAAGTGACTTAATAAATAGTAAAAAATTTCAGAAAAATGTAAAATTTGGTCTCCAAGCAGATATTAATATGGAGAAGAAGATGAACGGTTCAGATCAACTTTTTGGATTTTAAAATTTCAAATTTCCACCGGAAGCATTTCGGCCCATATGCTAGAGGAAGCGCGTTAGCCGTACTCTATATATATATATATATATATATATATATACAGAGAGAGAGAGAGAGAGAGAGAGAGAGATGGGCTATGGTGCATTGCAATGCATGGACCCCCTTATGCATTGCACTATAATCACGGATTTAAAGTCCAAACGACCAATCCGAACCGTTAGATGTTTAATCCATATTGAAATGTGTTTGGAGACCAAATTTTACATTTTTTTGGAATTTTTTTACTATTTATTAAGCATTTTTGAAAATTGCTGTTTTGCTGTGAACAGTAAAAAACAGTAAAATTTTCTGGACCATCAGATCAGCGACTTTCAAAATTGCTTAATAAATAGTAAAAAAATTCCAAAAAATGAAAAATTTGGTCCCCAAGCACATATTAATATGAAGAACAAGATGAACGGTTCAGATTGGTTGTTTGGACTTTAAATCCATGATTAATAGTGCAATGCATAAGAGGGTTCATGCATTGCAATGCACCATAGCCCATCTCTATATATATATATATATATAGATGACACCGTTTTTTGGTGACATTGGATGACACCGTGCATTTTCAAAGTCCAAACAGTCGATCTAAACCGTTCAACTTGATGAATATGTTAAAATGTGCTTGTAGATCAAATTTTATATTTTTCTGAATTTTTTTACTATTTATTAAGATGGGTACAAAAATTCAACGGTCTAAATATAGCGATTTTGTTAAATACTTAATAAATAGTAAAAAAAAATTCAAAAAATATAAAATTTGATCTGCAAGCACATTTTAACATATCCATCAAGTTGAACGGTTTGGATCGACTGTTTGGACTTTGAAAACTTTGAAAATGCACGATGTTATCCGATGTCACCAAAAAACGGTGTCATCCGATCCCTCCTCTATATATATAGAGAGAGAGAGAGACTAATATGCATTCGGTAGCATATGGACCGATATGCATACGATCCAAATTTGAAATTTCAAAATCCAAAAAGTCGATCTGAACCGTTCATCTTGTTCTCCATATTAATATGTGCTTGGAGACCAAATTTTTTTTCTGAATTGTTTTACTATTTATTAAGCCAATTTGAAAATTGCTAATCTAACAGTGGCATAACAAAACAGTAAAATCAATAGCCACTGTTGGATCAGCAATTTTCAAAGTGGCTTAATAAATAGTAAAAAAATTCAGAAAAATGTAAAATTTGGTCTCCAAGCACATATTAATATGGAGGACAAAATGAACGATTCAGATCGACTTTTTGGATTTTGAAATTTCAAATTTAGACCGTATGCATATCGGCCCATATGCTACCCAATGTATATTAGTCTCTCTTTCTCTCTCTCTCTCTATATATATATATATACACACACATTGTACCTATTCTATTTTTCCATGGGAATTTGGTAAGAAATCTAAGAGTTTGTTTGGCTACTTATAGAATATATTTTTCCACAATAATTATAAATTTACAAAGTATATTTGTAGGACCCTAGAGGTTTAATTAAGCAAATCTTTGTTTATCTGACTGGAATAATTCCATATATATAAGAATAATATAAAAAGGCGAATTAGATATTTATATTTCTGCTTTCTTCAAATAAAATAATTATTATCATATTCCACAAATATTATTGTCGACAAAAAAAAAGATGCATGCAAGAGGGGTCATCATCATTAGAAAAGGAAAATGTAATGTTGCATCCATAGTGATCCTTACTAGTACGATCTATGTGGTCAAATAATATTAGTTTGTATCAGTGTTTTAAATTAATTGAATAAAGTACGTGGCTCCAATCAAAGTTATATATAGCAGCCATCGAGTCGCTCTAATTCGAAAACTCAAATAAAAATATTTTATGAACATTGAAATTCAAAAGATTTAGATATTCATATATCTTTCTTTAAAACAATGAGAGATAACGGTGGTCTACCTGTACGTGTGTATAGCTAAAAGTAGAGTGGAAAAAATAGGTTGTGACTAGCAAGCAAGCTGTTACTTTAATCTTGTGTTATATTGTATCATGATTAAATTAATTTTTCACGTGTCATACTGTGTCGTGACTAAAAATATCAAGGGTAGTCACAGCACACGAATGGTCACGCCACGTGAGTCCCGTCGTGCCTAGACGTGCCGTGACCAAATGTACATTGCATGACCATTTAATCATAATTTAAGTTAGTTTATTCAAGATTCATTATTTAATCAATATATAATGATTCTAATTACACGTCACTACGTGCCGTGCCGTGTCGTGCCGTGACTAGATCTTTTACGTGGCGTGGCGTGCCATGCTAAAGTTTTAAAAGATGATCACGGCACGCGAATCACAGCACATATATGACACGCATGCTGTGCCACTTCGTGTCGTTCCATGACGGAACCGGCTCTGCTGGGCCATTTTTCCCACTCTAGCTAAAAGCTATACCATCCATCATCAATCCCAAACAGTTTATACATAGAAGAATAAAAGTACTATGGGAGTGTACCATTGGATCAAGTCCATGCTGCCATAGTCACTATTCCAAAGAGCAACGTCCATATATAAAGAATCAACTACGGCCAACCAACCAATCCCCTGGTCGGGAGATACAATGACGAATGTATAGACTATAGAGAGAGAAGGACAGGAGAAACGTCGAGAGAGACACATAGATGGTCACATTCCTATCTATCCACTTGACTGATGGCAACTGATCGATGCATGAAAGCTAGCTAGAGATCCAAAGAAAGAAAAGCAGAACAAATAAAAGCGAAAAGAAAGAGGTGGATGCATGACACACAGAAAGAGATGGTGGGATGTTATGTCATACTATCATATATTGTTATATATGTAGCAGCTACGCACACAGAATTAATTCAGCCATATATACAAGATCGATTATACAAGAATGAGACAGTATCTGTGAGAGTATACCGACATAAAGGTATTTTTTTTATTAGCGACAGCAGTATCCGCGATAGTATACCGACAGTATCTCTCGCAGATACTGTACCCTATTATTGTATACATTTCCTGTTACCGGCGAAACAAAAAAAAAAAAACAGCACACGTACGTGTCGCGTGACCACGACTATTAGATTTGAATCCGAGGTACCTAACTGGACTTGATCAAAACAGATGGCTCAGATTTACTTCAAGTCCAGATTTTTAAATTTGCACGAATCTCAAAGCATAAATAATTAATCATCAGCTGGGAGTAAATCTGGGCCATCTGTTTCGGTCAGGTACGTTCAGTCAGGTACCTAGGAGGATATGGATTCATTAGATTTACTAGGAGGGATGGTGCGAATCATAGCACCGTTGTACGAATCTTGAAGAAGTTTGGACCGTGGGATCTTGTTATTGTGCAGCTAGCTGATCTCTATCCTGGCTCAAAAGCGAGGCAACATACTACTATTCTTCAATTAAAAAAATACGAACCGTTAAATTTAAAATAAAAATCTAAAACAAATATATGTACCGTGAAAATATCATGTCCTTTCTTATAAGTAGCAATTTGTGGTCCGTTGTTATAGTGAGGTTCTAAAAAGGTTACAATGGATAGATCAGCTAAGTCAAAAAGGTTTGTTTCATATGACGATTTTTATTTTAAAGGGTAAATTATGCTGTGGGTCACTAAATTTTGCTGTTTGTTACAAATTAGTTCTTCAAGTTTTATTTGTCTTTGAGTAGCTAATTTTTTTATTTGTTTCAATCAGGTCATATTTCTATCTAAAATATTAACGAAATATGACGTGGCAATCCAACTCATCCTATGTGATAAATTATCAAATTTTGTAATTTATTTGAATAATTATAATCATCACCACACATTTATCTCCCCATTTATCCCTGCACCTCCATTAAAGAAAAATTGTACTATGGTCCCTACTAAATATATGGTTCTTTTTTTTCAGTTGCCACACTCGTCATACGTTAACCTTTATAAGTATAAAAACGAAAATATAAGAAATTAATACTTGCAAAATAAGATATTAATACTTACATGCGTAACTTGATATGACAATCCTTTTTCCAACCCTCAATGGTCCCCGCGTCAACCTTCATCAAATGAAGTAGTGGAGACCCCGCATCCCTGCATCAACCTTCCCCAATCGCCCCTGCGTTAAGATTTCTTTAACAAAAATAGTTGACTGCATAGGTATAAATACTCCAGTGCATAGGTATAAATACTTGTAATAC
The DNA here is from genome assembly GCF_964058835.1 of Carex rostrata. Lineage (NCBI taxonomy): Eukaryota > Viridiplantae > Streptophyta > Magnoliopsida > Poales > Cyperaceae > Carex > Carex rostrata. The sequence continues at coordinate 4,733,097 of NC_135939.1, forward strand.
TTGATATTAATACTTTCAGATGTCAGCCAGTGTCATATGTAAAAAGTAATTGCAAGTACATGTATAAATACTTGCACGACAAAGTATAAATACTTGTGTGACGACGAGCCTGAAAGTATGTCATCATGGATCTCATTTGAAAGAGAAAATTACGTAGAAGACGCTCGTGATTTTAGATTCGCAAAATTACTCATAGATCGTCAGAAATGTGGATGATATTGAATGAAAAAAAAACCCTCTAAAAACGTGTATGACCTCTCATGTAGTTTGAGATTTAGTTGGAAAGATAATTATTTATGTAAAAATTATTCAATTTATAGGAATAAATATTTCCGTACATGGAGATTAATACTTTAGAAAAAAAAATCAGTGCTGAAGTTTTTGTGGTTCCCAAAACAGTTATAAAAGTTAAGTGCAGGGATAAATGGAGAATAGAGGTGAGAGGACAATTATCAGAATCCAATTTATTTTGGGAACATTTTGGAGACATCAATTATTTCTACTTGATGGCTTCTCTTTTGCTGATCGATGTATTTGAAGGCCACGTCGATTTCTTCTCCGTTTGATATTCCTCATGTTTCTTTTATGTTCTTGTTTAGTTCGTAGCTAGGTAAATGGTTGCTTGTTAAATTATCAAATGAAGCTTCGTCGATCGCCTAGTTTGTAGCCGAGCTAAATTTCCGAAGTTTGTGGTCGCTTATCAAATAATTTTGCTAAAGAAATTAATTGTAAAGATTAACTAAAACTTTGTTGTATTGATTTATAACTTGATATCTCCTTGAATTTTGACTCCGTTTCTAACCCAATAAATACACTCGATGTTAATAGTTTGACTACCTGGACCTTGATGCTGGAAGAAAGGAAGAAGTTGATGTTACAAGAAAGGAGAAAACAAGAGAGATTGGATGACAAATAGTTCATGTTCCAAAAAAATGTTACACAAATTATTAAATATGATGAGTTGGACAATCAAGTCATATTACGTTAGTATTTTGGATGAAAATTGTAACTGAGTGACTAATTAATTGAAACAAATATAAAATTTAATGACTACTTATGGACAAATTAAACTAGAGTGACCAATTCTTGACAAAGAGCAAAGTTCAGTGACCTACGGAAAAATTTATCCTATTTTAAATTAATTATTTGTTTATAAACTAAAGAATAAATTATATTAAATATACTATATATAGTAAGATCAGGAGGGATCCAATTACACTACATATTTCACTTTATAAGTTATTTTTGCAACTTCAAAGTTCAAACAGTTGATCTAAATTGTTCAACATGATCTCTATATTATAATGTGCTTGAAGACCAAATTTTAATTTTTTTTTTTAATTTTTTTAAATATTTATTAAGATGTGTATGAAATTGTTGTTTTCAGACAATTCCGAATCATTGAAAAACAATGATTTTCAAAACTTATAAAAAATAGTAAGCAATTTCCAAAAAAAAATATAAAATTTGATCTAAGCACATTTTAATATGAAAAGATCATGTGAACGATTCAGATCGACTGTTTAAATTTTAAAATAATAAAAATAACTTATAAATATTGTCAAAATGTGTCACTATAAAATGATGTAATTGAATCTATCCTCATATAATAATCACAACTTCACAAGCTCTTAATATGGCTGACTGAAATACCTTTTTAGTCCACATCAATTATGACGGTTGTTGAAGAAAATAATACAAATTTAGTACAAATAAAATATAGGATAATTATATATTTAGACCTTTTCAGTACTCTTGAAGTGTACATTTTTTTTAATCCTAAAATCCACACACATACATATATAAAACATAATAATTTACTAGAGTAACAAGCCACTATTGTTGTGTTAAAACTTAAAACAAAATAATTAACTAGAGTAATAACCAAACAAGGCTTGAAAATAGAAGAAGAAGAAGAAAAAAAAAAAAAAGAAGAAGCTCAATCTTATTCACATGTTTGTGCGGATGATGTGCAGGAAGAAGAGCACGTAAGAGCTTATAGAGAAGTTGACATTAAAATGAAAGGTAAAACTATATAATATAATATCATCACTTTTTTATTAACTTCTTTCAATTCCATATTGTTTATAGTGTCTAAAAAATTATAGCGGCATTATAACGAATTATCTAGAACCTCGGAAATTATAGAAACACTTTATTATCATCCATAATTGAAGGTGTAATACTTGATCAGATTTTATATCATCAGATTTTATTAGATAAGAGTAGATAAAAGTAAATAAGATTTAGGATCTTATGTGTATAAAAGTTTTAATGAAAATTTATGTTAGGCTTATATATATACCATACATACTTTCTCAAATAAAAGGAAGATAATTAATTAAAGGGTATTTTTTTTTTTCCATGGACAATGTGAGAAGTTTATTCCTATATAGAACGAAATCCGGCTATAATTATAAACAGCAAAAATAAGATCTTCATTGATGAATTGATCATTAAAGCAAATAATCAGATCTCAATATATATATAGAGAGAGGAGGGATTCAATTACACCTTTTTTTGGTGACACCGGATTATACTCTACATTTTTAAAGTCCAAACAGTCAATCCAAACTGTTCAACATGATGAATATATTAAAATGTGCTTGCAAATCAAAGTTTATATTATTTTTTTGAATTTTTTTACTATTTATTAAGATGGGTACAAAAAAAGGGTGCACTATATACACACACACACACATATACATACATACATATACATAAAAGTAAAATATAGTATTGTGCTTGTGTGTTGTAACGGAACATATTATAAGAAACAAAAATAATCTCATACAAAATAACATATTTTTATAAAAAAAAATAACAAATAACACAACGTAAATAATATTTCTTAAATAACATATTAAGTGACATTTTTTTTATCTTTTGATATATTTTTATAAGAATTTTTCAAACAAAATGACATACTAAATGACAAATAACATTCCTTAAGTAATATAAAAAATAGAAAAAAATAAATAAAGACATAAGAAATCAATTATCAATCAATTAAAGAATTTTCTAAATGATATTTAAAGAATATAAATAAATCATGATCAAACATAATTTGCATGTGGACAGTACATGTGCCGACTACGTGTCTAAATAAATTTAGACTTCTATACATAAAAAAATGCATAAACTAGAATATTTGATCGAAGGCTGATATTCAATACAAAATTTAATCTTTTAATCAAAGCCGTTGACGAATCAGGATATCTACATGCTTAAGAATGGAGATATAAGATTTGGAATCTCAACAAATTTCAATTAATATTCTTGTTAGGCACCCTTTTCGATGTTTACCGTACATATCTTGTGAAATAAAGAAGAAGATAAAGGATATATTTGCTATGAAAAATGGTAGATTCAAAAAATATATCCGTAAAGGATCCTGCTGTAAAGAGCAAGAAGATCTTTCAATATTCTTCGTTTCTTCCACTTGACTATCAATTTTTCTCCTTAATTTCTTCACGTATTTTTCTTTCTTTCTTTAAAGTTTTTTTTTTTCTATCTTAATTATTCTAGGGATATGTCCACCACCAACTTAACATATTGAACCAGTACTTCGTTCCCCATATATATATATGTGTGTATAATTCGTAGTATTTTCTAAAAATATATAAGCATAATATTATGTTAAAATTTAAAAAAAAAAAAAACAGAATCATATATATATATAATAGATGGCCCATTATTATGCAATTCACATTCTACAATAAGATAAAATGGCAGAGAACATTTGGTTCAGGAACCCTACTTTCTTTTCTACAATATAGCTCCTCTCATCTACACCCTAACTACCAAACAAAGAAAGGAAAAGTTTTCTCAAAAAAAACAAAGAAAGGAAAATTAAATAAAACCCAGATGCAAAACAAAAGAAGAAGCTGGTCCCATTCTTGTTAAAATCCAACCTAAATATAACCCCACATGCAGTATACCCTGTTCAATGTCACATTACTATCTCAATCTCACCAGATGAAGAACATTCACAACGTCTCATAGATTTCTCAACCCCCCCCCCCCCCCCCCCCCTCTTCTCTCTCCTCTCTCCTCTCTCCTCTCTCTATAGAGCTAAGAAAACCACACAAACATGAGTGAACAAGAGACAACTCATAATTTCATGGATACCGGCACCGGAGCTGTAACAGGTGCCGGCATAGACTCGTTCTCACAACTTCCATTCATCCGAAGCACCTCAGCACGGGACAAACAACCAACAAACAACAGTACCGGAAGCACATCTCTTCGTCTCTTTGGGTTCGACTTCCCCAAAGAAACCTCCAGCAACGAACCACGAGATCAAGAAGAGAACAATTCTCTTAACAAAGAAACCAAATCTGATAACAACACCAGCGTGTCATCTGCAAGCTGTATTGAAACCACTGCTGGTCGAAAGTTCGAATGCCACTACTGCTGTCGTAACTTCCCAACCTCACAAGCCCTTGGAGGTCACCAAAACGCACACAAGCGGGAGAGGCAACAAGCGAAGCGGGCCCAATTTCAAACCTCCATGTCAACAGAAGGACAGATGTACAGTCCCTTCAACTATTATCGACTTGGGTCGATGCAATCTGCAAGCCGCTTTGAGTCAACAACAGTGCCGCCACATTATCCTTCATGGGTACCAAGTACATCCTATCTCAATCCAGGTACAAGATTCTATGGTGGATTAGGGTCCGTATCTGAACCGATTATTAATGGCAACCCGGTGAGTAGCACTTGGAGATTTCCGGGACATGGAGCTTTCGGTGGGTTTGGCTCTACGCATCATGACCGTCCAATGGCTTTGCCTTTGATGGGAGGAGGTGATCCAAAGGCTGTTGTTGGTTCCTCGTTTTCTCCTACTGCTTCATCAAGTAATTTGGTGCCAGAGAGAGGGGTGATGGATGGGGTTAGTTTGGACCTACACCTATAGATTTCATGGATGCAAATTAAATTGAACGAAAGTATGTTGATTTATTCCTATTAATTTTCCTCTTAATTTTTCTCTCCTCGTTTGTGATGTCAGGATATTCTCAAGGTTAATAATTTTTTTATTAATTGAGGTACGTATTGACGCATTGTTTCTTCCATTCCTTCAAATTTTCCTTATAACTTCCAATTTCTTCAATTTGAACACATCATAATTTTCTATTGAAAAGGTCAAAAAGATAGTATTTTATTTTGATTATTTTAAAATTATTAACTATATATCATCTATATATAGCTTGATTCCTTCTATATATGAGACTCTCATGATGGTTTTCTTTGGATGTCCATTTTCCTAATTTCCAGTAAGTATATATATTTGACGTGAAAATTTAAGAACATAATTAATGTCTTCCGGAGCAAATTTTGCATGAAATTGATTATTTCCAATATTAATTCATGCAACTATTGCCACATTCATAACATCTTTCATTTCCTTATATATTTTGCTTACATTTTTGGCAATTAATTATCTATATCAAAATCGGCTCACAATCTTGAGGTTTTATTCTTTATTCTCCGCCTTAATGAAAATTCTTCTTTCTTAATTGATCATTAATTAGCAGAGATGGTATATATATATATGTATGTATATGTTTTAAATTTCTTTATGGTTAGAAAAACCAAATGTTGAAGTAGCATATAAGCTTAGAATTAATTCAGGTTCATTAAAATTCAGAATCTAAAAGATGGTCTTGATTATTTTGGGGATTGATCAATTCAGTCCGATAAATTAATGATTGTAGCATACTTTTTGTTTTGCCGAAATCAATATCCTTGTTGAGTGCGTTAGCATATGTACTTCACTTTTTCACTAGACGGGACCATGCATTCTGTCAACACATAGGACCGCTTTAAGAATTAATTCTATCACAGAAAGAAACAAAAGAAAGAAATTTCTTGAGTATTTACATTAAAATTTATGTAAGTCACAATATAATTACATTGTGTTAATATTATTTCAGTGGAAACCTCTCCGTGCACCATAATAGAATATATATATAGAGAGAGAGAGAGGGGCTGTAACTTGCTTTGGAAATTAAAGATGGTGTTTACTTCTCTCTTTTATCTTCATTTTCATAGCTTAAATAGTTAATTTGAACCTTCCAACATGATCTTCATATTAAAATGTGCTTGGAGACCAAATTTTACATTTTTTTGAATTTTTTTTTACTATTTTTAGAATTTTTTGAAAATCATAGTAAAAAATTAAGGAAAACAATGATTTTCAAAAATTATTAAAAAAAAATGTAAATTTGGTCTCCAAGCACATTTTAATATGAAAATCATGTTAGAAGATTCAAATTGACTATTTGAGCTATAAAAATGAAAATATGAGTGAAAAGTAAAAGACCCTATTTAATTCCCAAAGCAAGTTAGTCCGGGTCTTCTTACATGGTGCATGTTAGACAAATTAAGTCGTTTTGCAGATCAGTCTCAGATAAATGTAATTCGAATTGAACATGTGCTCTAGATAATAAAAAAATCTTCTATTATTTATATATACCAAGTAGAGTCAAAGTTATTATCTCATAATCAAGAGAACGTTCAATCCTCACAACTTCTCATTACTCATTTTAAGTAGTATTCAATATTGAGAGTTATGTCACACAGTGTTTTATAAAGTAGAGAGGTGTCATTATTTCAGCTTCAAATTAATCTTGGTTTTCAAAGTTTGAACTGTGAAGCCGAGTGGCTTAACGTCATCTATATTGAAATTTTGTAGGATACAAAAATTTATTATTTATAGAATATTTTTCCTATATTACCGTCGTTACCGAACTCTTTTTTTTTTTAAATATCCATGTTTGATATGCCGATTTTTATTTTATTTTAAGACCCTCACCTCAAGACCAAGTTAATTATTGGCCATATAGCTTCTTTGCGAGTTCCCTGGGCTAAAAAACAGATATAGGTTATAGGATCTACCTCTTTGGTACTTGTTGGTTTCTTTTGTGGGATGACCAGTGGACATTGATAGTTTGTATTTGCTGCTGGCAGTTGCATGTGCTTGAGAGTTAGCTGTTTATACACTGATAAGGGGTGTATGGATTCTCGAGAAAAGAGGAGCCGATGTGGTCCCCCTGGACCGCCCGGATCCCACGAGTGAATAGAAAGGTTATCTTTCAAATATAAAAAATAAAAAAATCAGTAAAATACTTCTAAAAATAATAAAAATTTGATATCCTACAATATTTTGATATGTTCTAACTTCGATCTTATTTTAAGTTCAGGATGAATTGACTTAAATACAACTTTGTAATGGCATATATATATATATATATAACATCATAACAATTAACAACTATTAATTATTTTTGCCACAATAATTAATTTGATAGTACCAAATGATGAAAGTGAGACATTGAGTTTGTTTAATGTAACAATCATTGACCATGTATGTTAGCTACATTTTGAGGTCATTTATAATTAGTAGAAGGTCGATCACTCATTACAAAATCAACGGTTGGTTGCAATTAGTTCCTCGGGTTGATAATTTTCTCCTGAAAGTGAATCAAATGAATTCCAATTCTTATATATATTTTTTGGTATATAAGTATTCCAATGACCATTATATAGAAACGATGGAATTTTTTAAGTTTAATTGTTAGTTATAAACTATTTATTATAGATGCGATCGATGTTAACACAGTTAGTTAGGAGAAAAAGTTATAGAACTGTGGTTACCTGGTCAAGAGTTCGAGCCACGTTCACAACTACGTGGTTTCTGCGAAGCTTTTCAAATAAAATATATAAAAATAGAATAATTATAACAATCCCCTCAACCCTGTCCCCCCATTTAACCCCGCACTCTCTCTCTCCAAATTAACTCCCTTAATTGTCTTTTATCCCCGCACTAATTCCTCTAAGAATTTTCATTTATCCCCGCATTAATTACTGCCCTTTAATAACAATCCCCGCATTAATTAACAATCCCCACATTAATTATACTGTCCTCTAATAACAATCCACGCATTAATTATACTATCCTTTAATAACAATTCCCGCTAATAAATATTAATCTGTTTATTGATGTTCAAGAAAATATTTATCATTGTTCTGACAAATATTTATCCTTATGTCTGAGAAGTATTTATCATTGTCCCTGACATGATAATACTTTGATTTGATTAAACATTACTTATTGACAAGTTCAAGAACAAAGTTCAAGAAAGTATTTATCGTTGTTCTGACAAGTATTTACGATTATATATGGGAAGTATTTATCATTGTCACAGATGTTTTACTGTAAGTTGCAATTATGTCTGAGAAGTATTTATCCATGTAACATATAGTATTTATCCATATATCATGAATTATTTATCCTTATGTCTGAGAATTATTTATCATTGATATTGTACTAAAAGTTGCAATTATGTCTGATAAGTATTTATCCATGTAACATATAGTATTTATCAATGTATCATAAAGTATTTATCCTTATGTCTGAGAAGTATTTATCATTGGGTGAGGGGATTGTTTATTTAATGGTCCCCAGTTTTGCGGGGACAATCCAGAAAAAAAAGGAAAATTTGTGCGGGGATAAATGGCAAGTATTTATGAGGGGATTGCTTATTTAATGGTCCCCAGTTGTGCGGGGACGATTCAAAAAAAAAAGGAAATTTTGTGCGGGGACAACTCATGTGTTGATTTATTCTTTCCTAAATAGAGATCATTGCATAGGGATTAATACTTTGCGAATTCAAGATAAATACTTTGATGCTTCAAGTTAAATACTAACAGTTTCTGCGGAGCATTAATGACTGGGCGGTCCCCCCCATGATATTTTTGGCAGTTTGTGCGGAGTTTTTTGCGGGGATAGACCTGCGGGGATTGTTATCAGGGTCCATAAAAATATCATAATCTATCAAAAAAATACAAGAGCTGTAAATTGATTTTCCTTTTTTAAATATCCAATAGCAGTGTTCAATTGTGTCTAAATTAGATTCGAAATTTTAAAAAATATTTTTTTTATAAATATTAAATAGTTAGATAGCTTGACTTTCATTGTTTACTCAAAAAAAAAATTGTGTCTAGACTTTCATTTTGTTTGCCTGGTTACAAAGTTTGATCGATGTTCTTACACTACAACAAAGTAGACACTTTTTGCGAGGGAAAAAATGCTTTTATGATGGTCGTCCGTCGCAAAAAAAAAAGTTAAACAATGAGAGTAATCCATCGCAAAAAGTCATTTTTTTATCCTCGCGAAAAGTATCTCATTCTTGTTGTGTTAATTTTTTTTTGACATTTTATAGCAGAGTTGACTATTGAATACATTTTATTTTTCTTTTGATATGGTAATATATATATATATAGAGAGAGAGATAGGCTAATGTGCATTCGAATGTATATGGTCCGAAGTGCTTACGGTCCAAATTTGATTTTTCAAAATCCAAACGGTCGATCTGAACCGTTCATCTTGTTCTCCATATTAATATGTGCTTGGAGACCAAATTTTACATTTTTCTGAATTTTTTTACTATTTATTAAGCCACTTTGAAAATTGCTGATCCAACGGTGGCTGCACAAAACAGTAAAACCGTTGGATCAACGATTTTCAAAGTGGCTTAATAAATAGTAAAAAAATTCAGAAAAATGTAAAATTTGGTCTCCAAGCACATATTAATATGGAGAACAAGATGAACGGTTCAGATCGACCGTTTGGATTTTGAAAAATCAAATTTGGACCGTAAGCACTTCGGACCATATACATTCGAATGCACATTAGCCTATCTCTCTCTATATATATATATCAGAGTAGAACTAGGGTGCTCTTAAGCTCACCAAAGTTTGGTGAACTTAACTCTAAAACTCATCAAATCGATTTCAAATGACGAATCCGAACCGTTGCAACCCGCCTATCTTACGTGTGATACATCTACATGTGAAATTTTTAAATATTCGAATTAATTTAGTATAAAGTCAAGCGGTCAAAATTAGAAGGTTAATAAATTAATTTTAGTGCATTCATTTTTTGAACATTTTTTAACCGCTTGACTTTATACTAAATTAATTCAAATGTTTAAAGATTTCACATGTAGATGCATCACACGTAAGGTAGGCGGGTTTCAACGGTTCGGATTCGTCATTTGAAATTGATTTGATGAGTTTTAGAGTTAAGCTCACCAAAACTTTGGTGAGCTTAAGAGCACCCTAGTTCTACTCATATATATCAATATATGTATATTACGTATTCAACTATGTTAAAAAATTAATATCTCTAATGTCAAAGTTCAAACGGTCAAGTTAGTACCGGTCAAACTTCACAGTACTAGTTGGTGATGAACTGTTAAAAATGTATTTGAATATTATTTTTGTAGACATATAGAAAATCACAGTTTCTGGATTGTCCAGAATTTTTAAATCAAGTAATATTCTACCTATATAAAAAAGAAAAAGAAATATTATAAAATTTGGTCTATAAATATATTTTCACATGAAAATTATGTTCAAAGATTTACATATGCAAAGTTAAGTACAATGTATAGAGTCAATTGATCTCTATTTTTTTAATAAAAAATTTGTATTTACGTGTGATTTTCTATCTAATTGACGGTAATTAAAATGTTATGGATATTGTAAATTTATCTACATTCTCAGCATGATAATTGAGTAGGTTTAAAATGTACTATTGTATACTTCAACTATATTCCACATCTCTATATTCGTTTTCAAAGTTTACACAATCAATCCGAACAACTCAACTAGTATTCATATTAAAATATACTATTTGAAACCAATTTGATAACTTCTAAAAACTTGATAAACTCAAGAACACCCTAGTTCTACTCATGTGTAAGAATTCTCCACAAGTTAAAAGTACACGTGAGAAAGAAAGAAATAAAGAAAGAGAAAAAAAAGAGCAAAAGCGAAACATTTTTTAACCTCATCACTCAAAAGTATAATAAAAACAAAACAAATTCCTTCTTCGTTTTCAGCAGGGTGTTCTTGTAAATAGTTTTGAAAAGAGTAGTAGTATTAGTAAATTAAGTACGTATGTTACTTGTTAGGAAGTGTTTTATTTATTTATTTATTTATTTAAGAGACTATCGACTTTATTTAACAAAGTCTGAGGACTGAGGTACAATTATTTAAAATGGCATGCTGTGCCAGATAATAGAGCCATGCTCTGACTTGCATGTAATTCAGCTAAAACAAACAAAAATAGTGCTAGAATCTTCTAGAATAATTCTGTCTAGAATCTCACTTTCTCCCAGATTTAATAAGAATATTAGATCTCGGGCAAAAAAAAGCTTGTAATTTGTGGCTCGATTGTGACTCGCATCTGATTCGTTCGCTAACAGTTCGTTTGTTATTAGACCGAACTGTTAACAAGTCCACTCGCTACTAGTTCGGTCCAATATTAATGATTTCAAGCTGGAGTCTAGCTTGTTCGTCAGCTCATGAGTTAGCTCGGCTAGGCATCAATTTGTAAATTTGTATAAAATGGTGTGCATTTTATACTGTCTAGCTCAGTTCAACTCGGTCCAAAAAAATTGTAGAATTTATTTTCTTCTTAAAACAAGTCCCAGTCTGACCTAGCGAGCCAGCTCGTCAGCTCGCGAGCTAACTCAATCCAGCTCATGACAATTTCAAGGTAAGATTTCAGCTCGCTCGTGATTCGAACAAACCAGCTTGTAACAAGTTCAAGCTGAACCCAACTCGTTGCCACCCTATACCTCAGATGAGCTACTTTACTATTTTTTTTCTTTATTATATTATTTTTGAAAAAAAAATGAATCAAGCTTTCAAATTTCATTAAACTGAACAACAAAGGTACTCAATTATTAAATAATGGACTTTTACGATTAAAAATAGATTACAAAAAGTGGTACCACTTATAAATAAATTCTTGTAAAATTTTGAGTGAAATAATTATCTTTTGTAGAATCAAGTTATAGTTGCATGGATACCCGTACCAGAAATTTAATTTTATTTAATTTATATGCATCAATTACCAACCTAAATGGCAACATCCGAAAGGCAATTAATATGTCTAATTCGGCACGTGGAATCGAAGAAATCACGGCAAATGCGCAGTGTGCGCCTTTATTCTCTATAGTTTGTTCTCATTTTTTGATAATGCCCTTAATTAAATATAAAATAACAAATATGCACTCTGATTTTCAAAATTTTAAAAATGCCTCAACCGCCCACAGTGGAGTGGTTGGCCATTAATTTTTTGTTTTTGAGAAATATTATTATTTTGTACATTTTAATTGGTGTTATATTTTGTTTTATTATTGTGTTATAATTTTGTTGTAACGTTTAACAATGTGTTATTTTTAATTTTTTTTAATATACGATTAGGGCTTGTTTTAATTTTAAAATTTTGTATTAATAGATGACACCATGTTGTCTATGGAAGTCAACCTCCACATAGTGTGGTGGTTGTCTACAGTAACTTTTTAAAGAGATATTTAGTATGTATAGAATGATTTTTTTACATATAGGCATTAACAGTAATTAGGTCTTACTGCTTCTATAATTTATTTTCTTTTCTTTTTCTCTTTTGGATACTTTTATTATTTGATTTTGGTCTATATTGGTCTCACAGTAATTCTGGTACAAAAAAATCCTACAAAACTACATTTTACCAATATATAAACAACAATTACAATTACATCACATATTATTAGTTACATGAATAACATTCTAACTAAAAAAAATGAAAATATAACAAAAAAAAACTCTAGACCTGAGACTTCATACATTTACATCAACAATGCCTAAGAGAAGTATGGTAAAGGACAAAAAATCAAAAATTAGAAATCAAAAAGTTAATCGGAAACTTCAACTCAAGTTCAGAGGCTCTACTTTTTTTTTGTTTTTTTTTTTTGCAATTTTGAATTTCGGAAAAAGGCATAAACGTCAACAATGCACTCATCTTCTCGCAAACTTTTCAAAAAGTGGTCACTTGTTGAAATCAGATACTCGAGCTCTGAAATATGCTTGTTTGAAGTTTCTTCATCATAAATCGTATTTTTAGTGAAGATATCGCATCTCTTACCTTATCCCTCACCCTAGCCCCACCCATATTCAGAGGAAATACATGTACAGCTTATCGGGAGAGATGCTTTAGAAATAAATTTTAAAAAAAAAATAGAGAGATACATTATAACAGGAAGGCACAGATCGATGACATGTAAAAATTTGTATTTTCTTCATCACACACGAACTATATAGTAAAACCGTGTAAAATTGTTGGAGCATCCCATATGCTCTCATCCAAAAATGCGCTCCAGAACTTCCGAAATGCCCTTCAGCATTCGTATATTATATTTAACAAAAAATAGGTCAAATTGTACACGGTTTGTTACTGAAAACTGTGTATGAATGTTGAAGCATATTTATACATGGTTGTAAACAGCAAATACAAAATGGTGTGCACCAGCACAATTGTTCATCTATTAATACAAAATAAATAAATAAAAACAAACCCTAATTGTTCGTCTATTAATACAAAATAAATAAAATAATACATCGTTAAACATTACAACAAAATTATAACACAATAATAAAATAATAAAATAACACCAATTGAAATGTACAAAATAAAAGTATTTTAAAAAAAAAAAAATTCATGGCCAACTGTCCTACAGTGGGGTGGTTGTTTCAACCCCTATTGTGGGGCGGTTGGGAGTATTTTTTGAAATTTTGAAAATTGGAGGACATATTTGTTATTTTTTATTTAATTGAGAGCATTAATAAAAAAAATCGACACTTTGTTACTCCCATGATATCTTCTGTTCTTACCTCAAAATCGGTATAAATTGTGAATTCGGATTCCCCATTAGAGGCAAATCTAAGAGGGTCATGAATAGGCAGTGTTTATTTTTATCAAAATAGCATTGGAAGATCCAGTAATATTTTATATTTGTACCAATTTCAAGATGGAAATAAAACCTATCCATCACTGGATTTAATTCATGGCCCATTAGAAGAAAATTGTGTGAGAAAGAAAGTCAACTCAAATTGATTCAAGTAAAAGAACAAATTAAAAAAAAATTAAAAAAATTAAAAAAATTGATTCGCTAGTCTGTTTAGAAGAATCGTTGATTTGTTAGAAGAAAAAACAAAGTCCGCTACTAGAGATCTAAATATGTTTTGTGTCAATGACTAGCCACCATGTGACTTGGATCACGTGTTGTGTCGTGACCAAGGCAGATATAAACGTGCCGTGATCAAATTTGTAAGGATGATCGCAGCACGTTAGTTAAGTCATGACCACATGTGATGTGTCCTAACGTGACTTGTCACGTTTGACCATGTTTAACTATTTTATTTATAATTTAAATTAGTTTATTCAAGATTTATTAATCCCTAACTACACGTGACTCACTTGATTGCGTGTTGTGTCGTGCCATGGTAAATTTTCAAACGACGATCACATGACACGAATGGTTATGGCACGGGACACGCGAGTCACAGTACATGACCGGCACACGTACTGTACTATAAAAGAACCGTGTTGCGCTGTGACGTATCCAATCACACCGTGAATTTTTTAGATTCCTATCTACTATTCTGTTCCAATTCATCAAAAGAACAAAAAAAATATTTTTTTTTTTAGTATTTTGTGTATACTTCTAATTGAAATATATTTAAAACTTGACTGTTTTGTTAACGTGGTACCTTCTCGAACTTAAAAAAGTTACATGTGTACGGATTGTCGCGGTTCAAGAACTTTACCACTGATAAATACTCGAAGCCCTGCAGTTTTTATAAGCACGGGATTAAGTTTAAATCAGCTGAAATTAATCCGGATCGTCCGTTTATTTATTGCACCCCTCAGGTTATTTGATGGGACTTGAATTCACAAACTGTAGGCCCTCATCTTTCTTGTTCTGCGTTTCGGCCCAAATAGGCCCTTTATAGGTTGAGAGCTGAACTAAAATAGGGAAAAAATTAATATGACTATGATGCGATGTAATTAATTATTAATGTCTTGATGTGATTTAGTAAAAGACAATAAGGTCGTGTACTTTATGTCATAAATACATATTTGCACGTCATGTGTAGTCATATTGTAATCATTTGTGACATGAATTATATATTACAGTTTTATTTTTACTTAGATATACATTCAAAAAAAATTATATATATATATTTTTTTATATTACTTATTTTGAAATAGATTACTTCTTCTATTATTTATATAACATATATTTTTTCTTACTTACTGATGTAATTTTTTAAATTAATACGCTATGTTCATATGTTGAAATTAAGTTGTTATCGTAAATTAAATTTAGTAATTTTATATTGAAATGCTTCATTTTTTTTCAAATAATATATTATTAGTATTTGAAAAAAAAAGCTTAATTTTCAAATTTATTTTTACATTAAATAAATGTGTACTTACATATATAAAGTGTGTGTTGTTATAAAGAAATAAGAATAGCCTCATGTTATAACAATAAAATTTAATTTAGTTAAGTTTATTTCGTAAGTTTAATGAGTTACATAAATCATTTCTAATAAATTATAAATATATATACATATAATTTTAATAAAAACGATTAATTATATGCATAATTGCAACTAGTTGGCCACATACTAATTAATTATTTGACGGTACCTTATTTGTCTGATGATCGCATATCGTTATTTACAAACACTGATACCCGTAATTTTTAAATGTACCATTTTTCCAAAAATGATAAACCAAAAGACCACGATTATGTGAAATTTTGAAAAATAGCATGGCCGCATCTAGAAAATGCGGCCACTTTTTTTTTTTTTTTGCCTTCTCGTGCTGCAGTTCAACCTGAAGAAAAAAAAAAAAAAAAAGGTGACCGCATCGCCTAGATGCGATCCGAAAAAAGGTGGCCGCATCTAGAGAATGCGGTCATGCTATTTTTCAAAATTTCACAGAACCATTATCTTTTGGTTTATCATTTTTGAGAAAAAGGTATATTTAAAAATTACGGCACTGATACAGAGTTCATACTTCAATGTTAATTTCAGTATGATTCGTACGTATATATTTAATTTAATATATAAATTTATATAAATGTTAAAACATACTGATTTTAGACTACTGTTCTGAATATTTGTATCCTTTATAAATTCGGAACTAAACAATTGAAAACTTAACCTTAAAAATAATAAACAATTGAAATGTTTCTTCAAATGTCATCCAACAAAATATAAAAGCATCACCAAGTTGACTGTTTTGGTCAAATTGATTCAGTTTCTAGTTCAATTTGATTCAGTATCTTCATTGAGACTTCTAAGTAGCAAAATGTAAAAAATATCACCAAGTTGATTGTTTCGGTCAAGTTGATTTAGTGTTTTATTGAGATTTTTAAGTAGTGACTGTACTGATTTGATTAATTCAGCTCCTGATTTAATTTGATTCAGTACTTTCTACAATAAAGTCTGCCAGTATGACAACTATGCACAAAGAGAACCATCACTAAATTTCTATCATTTCCATCAAGCAAGAATGATGAAAATTGTATTCTAATAATATACATATCACTATTTTAGTTTATTTATAGCCAAGTGTTTTTTAAGATATTTTAAATATCTTTAAATTAATAATATATATATATATGAGAAGGGATCCGATTACATCATTTTTTGGTGACACCGAATTACACTCTCCATTTTCAAAGTTTAAAAAGTTTAAACATTCGATCCAAATCGTTCAACTTGTTGAATATGTTAAAATGTGCTTGCAGATCAAATTTTATATTTTTTGGAATTTTTGTACTATTTATTAAGTATTTAACAAAATTGTTATATTCGGACCATTGAATTTTTGTACCCATCTTAATAAATGGTAAAAAAAATTCAGAAACACGTAAAATTTGATCTGCAAGCACATTTTAACATATCCAATAAGTTGAACGGTTTGGATCGACTGTTTGAACTTTATAAACATAGGGTGTAATCCGATATCACAAAAAAAGGGTGCAACCGGATCCCTTCTCTCTCTCTCTATATATATATATATAGAGTTGGGTTACGGTGAGTTGCGAAGTAAAGCGACTATTTTACTTCACGCTCATATTTTGTGATTTTAAAGTTCGAAATCTCGATCCGAATCGCTCAACATGATCTCCATATTGAAATGTGGTTGGAGACCAAATTTTACATTTTTTGAAATTTTTTTACTCTTTATTAAGCCACTTTGAAAATCGCTGATCCAGCGGTCCAGAAATTTTTACTGTTTTTACTGTTCACCCGGATTTTCAGATTTTCACAGTGGCTTAATAAATAGTAAAAAAATTCTAAAAAATGTAAAATTTAGTTTCCAAGCATATTTTAATATAGATTAAACATCTAACGGTTTGGATCGGCTATTTGAACTTTTAAAATGAAGATATTGCGTGAAGTAAAAACGTATTTTACTTCGCAACTCACCGTAGCCTTACTCTATATATATATATATAGGACCTGGCTACGGTATTATGGGTTGCATAGAGGCCACCCGTGCTATGGCTCAATATTCGAGTTTTTAAAATCCTAACGGTCGATCCAAACTATTCATCTTGTTCTCCATATTAATATGTGTTTGGAGACCAAATTTTACATTTTTTTTGGAAATTTTTCACTATTTTTTAGATTTATTGAAAATCTTGTTTTTCAGACAAATCTAGACCATAAAAAACAGCGATATTCAATAAATCTAAAAATAGTAAAAAATTTCTAAAAAAAGTAAAATTTAGTCTCCAAACACATATTAATATGGAGAACAAGATGAACGGTTCGGATCGACCGTTAGAATTTTGAAAACTTGAATATTGAGCCGTAGCACGGGAGGTCTCTATGCAACCCATAGCATATTAGTCAAATCCTATATATATATATATATATATAGGGTCCGGCTAATTTGCTGCCAGCAGCATTTTAGCCGGAGATGCTGCCACCCCTTTTTTATTTTGTGATGTCCAAATAACAAATCCAAACCGTTAGATGTTTAATCTATATTATAATCTACTTTGAGACCAAATTTTACATTTTTTGGATTTTTTTTTTTTACTATTTATTAAGCTGGTTTGAAAACCGCTGATTTCAGTAAATTTCTGCAGCATTGAAATCAGCGGTTTTCAAACTAGCTTAATAAATAGTAAAAAAATTCCAAAAAATGTAAAATTTGGTCTCCAAGTAGATTATAATATAGATTAAACATCTAACGGTTTGAATTTGTTGTTTGGAAATCACAAAATAAAAAAAGGGTGGCAGCACCTCCGGCTAAAATGCTGCCGGCAGCAAATTAGCCGGACCCAAGCTAGGGTGTGATGTGCTCACCAAGAGAGTTTGGTGAGCACAACTCCAGAAGTATATCAGATCGATGTCAAACGCTGAATCCAAACCGTTGAAATCCATGTACTTCATGAGTGATGCATATACATGCAAAATTTTGAAAGTTTCGAGTTTATTTACTCTATATATATATATACAAAGAGAGAGAGAGATAGGCTAATGTGCTTTCGGTAGCATATGGGCCGAAATACACACGGTCAAAATTTGAAATTTCAAAATTCAAAAAGTCAATCTGAATCGTTCATCTTGTTCTCCATATTAATATGTGCTTGGAGACCAAATTTTATATTTTTCTGAATTTTTTTACTATTTATTAAGCCACTTTGAAAATCGTTGATCCAACAGTTTTAGTGTTTTGTTAAGCCACTGTTGGATCAACAATTTTCAAAGTGACTTAATAAATAGTAAAAAAATTTAGAAAAATGTAAAATTTGGTCTCCAAGCACATATTAATATGGAGAACAAGATGAATGGTTCAGATCGACTTTTTGAATTTTGAAATTTCAAATTTGAACCGTGTGTATTTCGGCCCATATGCTACCGAAAGCATATTAGCCTATCTCTATATATATATATATAGAGAGAGAGAGAGAGAGAGTAGTACCGTGTCCGTGCGTTGCAACGTAACGGGAATATATTATAAGATTGAATAGAATATAAAGAAATCTTTTTGTTTGACATTCATACAAAATTAAGAATAAATATATTTAAATAAAAATAAAGTCACAAATAAAAAAAAACGTAAATTCAAATAATATATAACAATAAAAGAAAAAATAAAATGAAACAAAGGATCTAATATATTATGAAAAACTTCTTGAAGTATCATTGTGATTTAATATTTAATTTTCTCCACAAGCAAGATATATCATTAAACGATTTAGAGGAGAAATGATATGTAAAGAAAAATAAAATTGAGAAATATATGATTAAATAATTCAAATAAGGATTTTTGCTACATATATTTTATTGATGGGAATTATTTTAACAATGAAAGTTTCTCTACGGATCATTTCTGTACACGAAAGTTCTAGATATTCTTCATTTTTTTTTCCAGATTGGAAAGATACGATTATTTTCATCAATACAAGATCTGTTATTCATTTATTCACAAAAATACAGTAGCCCTAACAAAATTTGAAATATATGATTGTTTATATTTTCATTGTCAAAACTATAGAGAAAAAAAAATGAAACAGAGGAAATGAGAAATTTTATAAAATACCCTTCCTTTTCAAATCAACAAACAAAATAATCTCTTCCCAAAATTACTAACAAAATATCCTTGGGGACTCCACTTTTCTCCTCTCTTCCCTTCCATTCCACTCTTTTACATTTACTTTACAATTATTTTTAATATTTGGAAATCACAGCTATAGCAATGTTTTCATGGTTTCCTTTAAAAAATAATTATGTACCAATATGTACAAAAGGATTTAAAGTTTATTTGCTAAAATTGTTTGCATTTGTGTCTTTAAAAATATCATTATAATATATGATGTATCTATTAAATTTTTTTAAATTAACATATGAATTTTGTCTATACAGGATTTGATGCTGCTTGAATAAATTATGCTAATTGCTCAATCGTTTCGTATACTATTAGCAGCTTCATTAATGTAGTTTTTTTTTTCTCTTGTAAAATAATTAAGACCTTATTATTCATTGCTTAAATTTTAGAGTTCACTTCATAACCATTAAATAAAGAAAAATAGGATTTTGATCGAACTAAAAAAAAGTTACAAAACACAGATTAAATAATTCATATATCATAGCAAATGAGTTCAATTAATAGCGAATAAGCTTATTATTATTTTACGTTATTTATTTATCATCATCATTATTATGATATTTTATTTATTATGTTCTTTCATTATATACTTTTTATTATTATATAATAATTATTAAGTGGTCAAATGGTTGATAGAATTGATGTATCGTCATCATTATTATTCCGTTCCTATCTATTTTATATGTCAGAACCAATAACATAATGCAAGATTTAGAGATTAAAAAAGATAAAATGAAATTAGCAACGATATATAAAAATGATGTACAATTAAATAATTCTAGCAAATAAAATTTTAAAAGATTTTATTCTAAATCTTTTTGTATTCATTACAACAGCATTGTTACAGAATTTTTGTTACAGAACTTTTTTTAAGAAGAATCCATGAAAGTATTGCTATAACTGTAATTTCCAAAAATAAAAAATAAATTGTGGAGTAAACGTAAAAAAGTGAGAGAGAGGGAAAGAAAAGGGAAAAGTCACGAGATATTTTGTTAATAATTTTGGAAAGGGAATATTTTATTTATTGGTTTGAAAAAGAAAAGTATTTTATAAAAAATTTCAGAGAACATGGAGAAATAAGAAAATAATTTAATTGGATGAATTAAAGATAGCTATAAAGAGAAATAAGAAAACGAATCGTTAATGATTCATTCAATTTTAGTTGTGACAAATCATATAGCAGTATGTGTGACAAGTATATTTTTTACTAAATTTAGACTTCTACACATAAGATATATGTATTTAATCAAAAGCAGATAAATTATATGATTAGAAGATTGATATTCAGTTTAAAAATTCATCTTTCAATTTCAGCCATTCAGTCATTGATAAATCAGAAAAAACTATGTAGATAATAAAAATGAAGATATATATCACAAGTTGGACAAACCGTCAAAATCAATCATAAAACCTCTGACCATTCTGCAATCTCCCATAAGCCCATAACATAGTCGGCAATACGTGGAGATCTTGAATTGGCCAATGTAGAAGCATCCCACCTGCACTCCATGTCTCTTTATCTGTGATCCCCTGTGTACATAATATGTGTGATACATCACCCATTAATATGCATTTTTTATTCTCTTTAGTACAAATATTTGCATTATAGTATTTCTATGACTTAAAAAATTGTTTATACATTACATAAAAATCTAAAAACTCATGCATGTAGTGAAAATCTGTATAACCTTCATTTGAAGTTTGCTTAGTTGTTGCTACATATAATAATGTTTCACAAGACTATATGCAGAAAATCCATCAAGACTAGATCGCTAGTTCCAAGCATACTTGCCAGGTGTCAAGCACTCTCACAAATTTGCACGAGTGCGTTTCCTCTGAGTTATCTTATATTTTGCGTGACCGACGTGTCCGGTGCCTATTCGGTGGTGACGTAGGGGCAGTATTATTTAAGCTTTGAGATTCGCGCAGGACGTATTTCAACAGTTAAGATTTTCCAAAAAGTCACGCAAAATATGAGATATCTGAGAGGATGTGAATTCAATTTGCACCGCCATTACATTGTTTATATTATATAGAATGTCAATTTCAATGTATTTTATACGCCTCTCACTCAGCTCTATAAATCTTGCACATTCCATCAAAATTGTGAAAAGTTGAATAGACACACAAATCTGAAGAAGAAGAAAAAACACTTTGAAGTTCCTGATTTACCAAATCCACACAAAAATTACAAAACAATGGCAACTAGCTCTTATTCCCAAACAAACAACTACAATCAATCCACCTTCTCTTACCTCACAGATCTACCCCTCCATCTCTGCTTCTTCCTCCTAACCCTCTTCTTGCTTTTAGGCTTCTACTTCTACATGAGCTTCGAGTCGGCCTCCGAGAGTCTCGCTGATCGGACCAAATTATTTCTCATCTTAACCCCATTGCTGCTTGTTCTAGTCATGCACTGTTTGTCGAATACGCAACATTTGTCTTTCTCCTCTCTTGTTCCGGAACAGGATTCAATTCACCGGGCCGGCAGCACACCGTGGGGCGTCGCTATGCTTCTCATGGTTTTGATTTTCATGGTTTCTTATCAATCTTCTTTCCGTGAGATGTGGTTTCCTTTCGGCCGGTGATCGATCGATTTCAAGAAGGCAGTGTGCAGAGAGGGAAGATTAGAGAAGAAAGCTCAAGAATAGGACAGTATCCGCGACCAATATTGTCGGTATATTCTCACGGATACTATCGTCACTAATAATTTATGTCGGTATGAAGATAGTCACTTTTTACATTCGTGGATACTCTCTCATTTTTGTAGTTATCAGATGCATTATAAGAGAAGAGATTGTGAATTTTGTTTTCATTTTTAACCTTTTTCTATTCATTACACACTGTTGCTCCTTTTATTGGGATAGTCTGTAATCAATCCTATGTAAATTATGAAATCTGGAGGGTGTAATTGTGTAATAACATTCTGCTTTACCCATATGATAATCCTCATATTAAATCAAAAGCAAATGCTGCTTGAGCATCAAGTTGCATGTGATATGCAATTGAAGCAACGGACAAACATTTTTCCAATTTATTTGAACATAATTGGATCTTCAGGATAAATTTTGTAATTTTAATAATTACTTGGGTAAGCTGTCTAAAAAATTTGATAATTGGATCTTTGGATATTTAATTTCCGAGAATCAAGAGGTCTGAATTAAAAGATGACTCACCTTCAATTTCATAGCCTCTACAAAGCCTAAAGCTACTTGGCCCAGTTAAGCCCAGATAGGTCTCAAGGTTTATGTCGGCCCAAAGATTACGAGAAGGAATGTAGCATTGTTTCCTATTTGTTCTATTATGATTTATGAGTGTTTATTACTTCTTTTCTCTGATTATATCTGTTTTAGCACTTGAGCATTCCAAACAAATGCACAAAGATTTAAAAATAATTCTCTTAAAAACAAGTGGAATCTAGTAGTTTTTTTGGAATTCATATCCTCTACATTAACTCAAAAAAAGAATCTTTTGAGTTAATGTATCTGGACCGTTCGATCTGCTTTAATATATGTGCGAGTTAGATCCACACTAATATTAAATGACCCATATGTTATAGATGGAGGACTGGATTGGCACAGTTTTGAATCATATGGTTGAGATGTATTAACTCAAAATATGCTCTTTTGAGTTAATACAGACGATGCAGACTCATTTTTTTTAGCTGAAGCAGCTTTGATATATGGGATAAGCTATGTTTATAATAAGATTATTACAATTAAAAAAATAGAAATTTAATATATCCTCTTTTGTTAGATATATATAGAGAGAGACAGAGTATGGCTAACGCGCTTCCACTAGTATATGAACAATATGCTTTCGGTCTCTAAAATCTGTCGAATCAGCTTCAAATGACAAATCCGAACCATTCAAACCTAGGTTACTTGGATAGTCTAGATTTGGAGTCGTACCCGTGTCGGATACGTATCGGATACCGATACGTGGCTTACGTGGCGTATCCTTACTCAACCGATACGGTTGTTGATACTCCGTTGACACCCACAGATACGGCTGGATACGGCCGCACATGATCCATGCACCGCGCCAACGCCCGTAGACCGCACACGTGGACCACGTGCGTAGACCATGCACTGCGCCTGTGGACCGCGTCTATGAACCAAGCAAATGTATTTTTTTTCTACTAAAGGCAGGATTCGAACTGGGACTCTATCGGTGCCAAAATTCTTAACCGCTACACTAAAGTATCACATGTGTTCTCTATAAGATAAATATAGTATTTAAAATATACTTAAATTAAGACTTTATTTTTTCACTACAAATTTGATTTAAATTATGATTATTTAAATATAATATATAAAATAATATATATATATATATATATATATATATATATATATAAAGAGAGAGAGAGAGATATGGGCTATGGTGCATTGCAATGCATGGAGGGGTTTGTGCATTGGACCATAAATCTAAAATTCAAAATCCAAATGACCGATCCAAACCGTTCATCTTGTTCTCCATATTAATATGTGCTTGGAGACCAAATTTTACATTTTTCTGAATTTGTTTACTATTTATTAAGTATTTTACAAAATTGTTGATCCAACAGTGGCTGCTGATTT
Organism: Carex rostrata; assembly: GCF_964058835.1. NCBI lineage: Eukaryota > Viridiplantae > Streptophyta > Magnoliopsida > Poales > Cyperaceae > Carex > Carex rostrata. The sequence continues at coordinate 4,757,220 of NC_135939.1, forward strand.
TACTGTTTTGTTAAGCCACCGTTGGATCAACAATTTTGTAAAATACTTAATAAATAGTAAAAAAAAACTTCAGAAAAATGTAAAATTTGGTCTCCAAGCACATATTAATATGGAGAACAAGATGAACGGTTTGGATCGGTCATTTGAATTTTGAATTTTAGATTTATGGTCTAATGCACAAACCCCTCCATGCATTGCAATGCACCATAGCCCATCTCTCTCTCTCTCTCTATATATATATATATATATATATAGAGTTAGGCTGGGGTGCTATGGATAGCATAGTGGCCTCTATGCTACGGCTCAATATTCGAGTTTTCAAAATCCAAACGGTCGATCCGAACCGTTCATCTTATTCTCCATATTAATATCTGCTTGGAGATCAAATTTTATAATTTTCTGAATTTTTTTACTATTTATTAAGGCACTTTGAAAATCGCTAATCCAACGGTTTTACTGTTTTGTGCAGCCACCGTTGGATCAATAATTTTGTAAAATACTTAATAAATAGTAAAAAAATTCAGAAAAATGTAAAATTTGGTCTCCAAGCAGATATTAATATGGAGAATAAGATGAACGGTTCGGATCGACCGTTTGAATTTTGAAAACTCGAATATTGAGCCGTAACATAGAGGCCACTATGCTATCCATAGCACCCCAGCCTAACTCTATATATATATATATATATATATATATATATATAGAGTGTGGCTAATTTGCTGCTGGCAGCATTTTAGAAAACTGCTGCCAGATCTATGAACCGTCTGATTTCTATTTAGATATGCGTCTGATGATTACTTCAGTTTGCGAAAATAAGAGTTAACGGAGTCCGTCAATGCTCCAGCGAATTAAAAAAATAAAGGTCCCGTCTCCTTCCACTATCGCATTTTGAAATCCCAACCTTCTCTCTCGTTTAAAGAAGAAAAAGGATTCCCGCTCTCCTCCTCCGCCCGAGCCGCTCTCCTCCTCCGCCAAGCCCTCTCCAAACTTCACCTCTGCGGCCGCTCTATCTGTTGTGTTTGTGATCTCTCTCGCGGCGCCGCGCTGCGTTTCAGCAATTCGACCATGTGAGCGGAAACCCTAACCGTTGTCAGTCGAAGAAAGGTACTGCTTGCTTCCATGTCAGCCCCTCTGTCTCTATCGCGGCGCACTGCACTGCGTTTCAACAATTCGAGCATGTGAGCAGAAACCCTAACCGTTGTCAGTCGAAGAAAGGTACTGCTTGCTTCCCCTCCTCTCACCCTCCCCTTGCTTAAACTTCGAGTTTGCACCAAGTTTAGTTACTGTTTTTGTGAACTGTTTCTCTCTCACCGATTCTGTCAACTTTTTTTGTTGTATGCCCCAATTAAATATTTAAATGTGAGGATTCAACTGCTTTGAAAACTGCTTGCCCCCATGTTTTCACATTGGAAAAAATAATTATAATTAAAAATTCAAATTCAAATCATAAACTAAATAAGTGGTACCAGCTAAATTACTGTTTTAATTAATCCTCTTAATAATCAATTCATCCAAAGTCTGCTCTTATACTGTCTATTTTGAATTAGATTTCGTGCAATATTTTTTTTTATAGACAATTGGTAGCATGGATTGATTAAACAAAACAAATACCATACAACTCTGTAATCAAAGTTCTGTTTATCTTTTTATTATTATTTTTTCCTTCAATTCATTTAATGCTGAACCAAATGGATCTACACATATCTTGTGCTAAGCCTTTCAATGCAACTAAATTTCAGAGTCAATATGAACTTTGTTGCAGAGGAATTTATCTTCAGGGGATCGCTAATTCCTCCTGAAACTCTGGCAATGAAAACTGTGCAAGTAGGAGGGATGTGGGTGACAAATTGCAAATAGTGAGCAACAGTTTAGATTGTAAATATCTGAGTTTTTGTAAGAGGGAAGGTGTAGATATGTTTCCCTGAGTATGCTGTTTATGTATAGAACCTTTTTGATTCAATAAATGTTTGGCAGCTGCTGGCAACCGTCAAAAAAAAATATGAACTTTGTTTGTAAGGTACTGAGATTAAAGCATAAGCTGCTACAAGCTTTACCTACTGGATTAGAAGAAAAAATTTGAAATATATGGTATCAGCTGATGCCAGCATTGTTTGTAAGGTAGTGATGAGATTAAAGCATGCAATCCTGTGAGTGGTTATTAAATGGTGATTTTTTTGCAATTATATGGCGCTGGCATATCTTCTATCTTCTGCTTTTTCACCAACATTCTTTTAGATATTTGCTTATCAAAGTTTTCTTCTGTCAAATAAGTGGTGTCACATTTTTACAGTTGGGAACAGTAAATCACATTTTTACAGTTGAAATAGCATCATTCAACTTTACCAAAATTTGTATAGTAATTGACAGCATCATGGCCGCACTTGATGAATCATACATCAAACAAACATATAAAAATACATATGCCAAAATACAAGCATATAATCATTCATGTTTAAGAGATAAAAATCATACATCTCATATTGTAAAAAATAAGTACAAAAACTCGTGTTTACAAGTGCTTAAACAATAATTACACTCCTATTTTTTGTTTTAACAATAACTAAACAAAACCTACATGATTTGCTAAAATTGCACTTAGTAATCTTAAGCACACAAGGCCTCCTACTTTATTCCTGATCTCCAATATATGTCCCTTGAGTTGTCAATTAGAGGTTGACTCCTGAGGTTGATCTCCAATATATCTCCAATATATGTCCCGCTTTCTCTATAAGTTTCTTCACAAATTCAATCTATAATTCAACAAATTAGAGACATCTCAGCATACACTTTAATAATTTGGGTACATTCTGAACTTTACCAGTATATGACTTGTCAGCATAGACTGGTTTTGCACAACAGTGTGAAACATTTGATAAATTACCAGAGAAAGTAAAGAAAGAAACTTGCATCAGAAATTTGACAATAGGCAGGTAGCTCAGCAAACACGAAAACCGAACCCTTCGGTTTGACCTGAATTTGAAACCCGAGAACTGATAGCATCTCAACCACATAATACCTTCTTGCCTCATATTCCTAATAAAAAAATGTTAATACCATGGCGAAAGATTATCAAACCTTAAAACAAGAAAGCATTAGAAGTGTTTGCTCACAGTTTTAAGAGAGGAAATAACTGGGCGGGCTCCGCAAGGCAGTCAGAGCAGCTTCTTGGAAAGGAGCAGGGGCAGAATCGGTAATTTTCACATGGATGTTTCTAATGGCAGATGCGATCTTAGCCAGAGCACATGCCCAACCTATTCTCCAACCTGTTCTCAGTGTATATTTTTTTTATTTTCATATGGTATGGAGAAATAAATGTCAGTATATTTTATCACCAATTCATCATACAACGGAATTCTCAGTGCAAAAAAAAAAAAGGGTTGGTACTGACCTGTGACACAAAAAGTCTTTGAGAGGGAGGAAGTTATAACGGTCCGTTCTTGCATTCCTGGTAAAGAGGCCAGTGATATATGTACTTCCCTTTCAAGCCATCTTTTGAAAGAAATCAAAATGCCCGTGTCCAAGCGACTGTTATCAAATGAAAATGAAAATTTATTGACAAGAAATGAAGGTTTGAATTCATAACTTGCCCCCAATTTTGACCTGACAATGCTAGAACCCATCTTTGGCATGCAGACCTTGACAATTCTTTGGAATTTAGATATTGAAATTTTCAAACTTACACAAAAAACACTCAGTCTTCACCCATATCAGACGAGATCCCTAACTGGTACTTGACTGGTACCAGTGGCACAAGGTCTATAAAGATCAGTACAAGGTGCCTACAAGTGCATTTCCAATTAATCAGAAGGTTTAGCACAAGTTATGTGTATAAAAACAACAGTAAACAAGGATATTGTGTTATATAAAATTAATACTAATCATTTAAATCAGCAAAGGTCTGAGCTAACCTAATTGATTAATACTAATCATTTAAATCAGCAAAGTCTACAAGCACATTTCCATAACCTGACTTGCATAAAATTATTAATAATAATCATTAAAATCATTTAGCATCTTTGGTCATCCTAAGTTACATAATTGTCTAATTGATTAGACAGCTAACCTAAGAAAACCTAAATCAGCGACTGTCTAAGCAGCCAAGGGTATCTAATGAGAGAGAGAGGGAAAGAGTGAGGGAGAAACCTCGAGTTGGGCTGACCTGGATGAACGCTAACCAGGGAGAGGCGGCCAGACAGGAGGACGACTATGGGGAGGCGAGGCACAGCGGTGATGGCGCTAAGGCTGAGAAGGAGATAGGCGCGCTGCCAGTTCGAACGAGAGAAGGATAGAGAGAGAGAGAGAGAGAGAGCGCAAACGAGAGAGAGATTTCTCGTTTTCTTCAAACGAGATTGAGCGAGAGAGAGAGAGCCGGACAGGGAGAGGGAGGGTTTCGTTTTCTTTCAAACGAGAGAGAAGGTTGGGATTTCAAAAGTAAATCAAGAGACGGAGAAGTGCTGGTGGAAAAAGGAAAATTGAAACGGAGCCCTTTTCTTGTTCCGTCAATTCAAATCATCATCTCATCAATACACAAATCTAAAATTAAATCGGACGGCTCACAGATCTGGCAGCACTTTGCTGAAATGCTGCTGGCAGCAAATTAGCCATACTCTATATATATATATAATAAGCGTATCGTATCCTATATTTTTTTTAAATTATCGTATCGTTGTATTCGTATCGTATCCGATATGATACCCGTACCCATATCCATGCAACATAGTTTCAAACTAATCTCCTCAACAAGAGCTTCGTTTCCATATAAAAAAAAAATTAAGTTTCGAATTTATTTACTATCAAGTCAAGTAGTCAAAATATGAAGGATTTTGTGCGCATTTTAATGTACTATTTTGCTCATTTTTTTTACCACTTGACTTGATGGTAAATAATTTGAAACTTAAATTTTTTTTATATGAAAACGAAGCTCTTGTTAAGGAGAGTGGTTTCAACAGTACAGATTTGTCATTTGAAGTCGATTCAATAAATTTTAGAGACCGGAAGAATATTGTTGATATACTAGGGGAAGCGTGTTAGCCATACTATATATATATATAGAGAGAGAGAGAGAGAGAGATGGGCTATGGTGCATTGCAATGCATAGGCCATGGTGTGCATTGGACCATAAATCACCGATTCAAAGTCCAAATGACCGATCCAAACCGTTCATCTTGTTCTCCATATTAATATGTGCTTGGAGACCAAATTTTATATTTTTTGGAATTTTTTTACTATTTATTAAGCCACTTTGAAAATCGCTGATCCAACGGTAACTGTTTGGAACAGTAAAATCAGAAGCCACCGTTGGATCAACGATTTTCAAAGTGGCTTAATAAATAGTAAAAAAATTCCAAAAAATATAAAATTTGGTCTCCAATCACATATTAATATGGAGAACAAGATGAACGGTTTGGATCGGTCATTTGGACTTTGAATCGGTGATTTATGGTCCAATGCACACCATGGCCTATGCATTGCAATGCACCATAGCCCATCTCTCTATATATATATAGGATTTGGCTAATATGCTATGGGCAGCTAAGAGGCCTCCCGTGCTACGGCTCAATATTCGACTTTTCAAAATTCTAACGGTCGATCCGAACCGTTCATCTTGTTCTCCATATTAATATGTGTTTGGAGACCAAATTTTACATTTTTTGGAAATTTTTTACTATGTTTTTAGATTTATTGAATATCGCTGTTTTTTATGGTCCAGATTTGTCTGAAAAATAGCGATTTTCAATAAATCTAAAAAAATAGTAAAAAATTTCCAAAAAATGTAAAATTTGGTCTACAAGCACATATTAATATGGAGAACAAGATGAACGGTTCAGATCGACCGTTAGAATTTTGAAAAGTCGAATATTGAGCCGTAGCATGGGAGGCCTCTTAGCTACCCATAGCACCGTAGCCAAGTCCTATATATATATATAGAGAGAGAGAGAGAGAGAGAGAGAGTTGGACTAAAATGAGCCATGAAGTAAAATGAGTTTGTGTCCCATGGCAATATATTTTTTATTTTGAAAATTCAAACGACCGATCCGAACCGCTCAACATGATCTCCACATTGAAATGTGCTTGGAGACCAAATTTTACATTTTTTGGAATTTTTTTACCATTTATTAACCCACTTTGAAAATCGCTGATCCAATGGTCCAGAAATTTTTACTGTTTTTTACTGTTTATAGCAAAACAGCAATTTTCAAAATTGCTTAATAAATAGTAAAAAATTCGAAAAAATTGTAAAATTTAGTTTCCAAGCACATTTTAATATGGAGAACATGTTGGAATGTTCAAATCGGTTATTTGAATTTTCAAAATGAAAATATGACGTGGAGTACAAACGCGTTTTACTCCATGACTTATCCAAGTCAACCTCTATAGAGAGAGAGAGAGAAATTGACGTACTTGAAACCTATTAATCCATCAAGTGATTTGCACAATTTACAGTTTAATATTGTCCATATTAATTGGTGACCAAGCAATTCTTAAATTTCTCAAACTTATGTATAATATATCTAAATGACACAAAGAACACATCTGCAATTCTACTATTTATTTTGATGAATTTTGATGTTAGTTGGCACAATGTTAGACAAAGTTTGATTGTCAATAAATACCGCCTTCAAATTGATGCCATTTTAAATTAAACTAAAAAAATTATTAATAGAAACCAGAATAGGCATGATAGAAATAGGTTGGTTGTATATCAAATCTAATGCAAATTTTTTATAATTAGAAATTTATTTATAGTTCGTTAAAAATAACAATTGTAATTAAGTCAATTTATAGACATCCTAGCAGTAGGTTAGATGTATATAAATCTAATGAAAATTCAATATAATTTAGATTACATTACTTTCTATTAAAGCCAATCCAATAAGTTTTAGGGTTTAGGGTTTATAATCTTAATATTTTTTTAAGATTATTAAACTAATATATTGTCAACAAAAGACGGTCCTTTACATAACATATACACACACAATCACTTGTTGTTTAACATAAAAATTTAGAGACTTTCTTCTTCAAGTAGCATCAACTTTACATGAAGGATAAGTTAGAAAAACATAGAGGAGCATAAAGGGAAGCAAAGTTTCCTCCAAAGGCGACACAAATAAAGAGGCCCAAGAAAGAAAGCAAAAGAAGTTTGCGTGGTGCCTAAAAGTAGTTTTGGGCTAAAATCAGATTCTTCCCCATGTGTGTGTCTACTTCATGTAAGGCATTATTTTGTGGCTAATAAATATAACCCATATAAGCAGATTGAATAAGATTTTATGCTCTGATACATTCGAAGGTTTGAGTGTTCATCGGTTCGGTTCGGTCATAGGAAAATCAAAGTTATAATTCGGTTTCAAAAATAGAACCGAGCTGAACTGATTTAGCATTACAATCGAACTGAACCAAATTAAAGTTTTATTTCGGTTTGTTCGGTTCAAACTAAAATATATTAATTTTTTTATTTAAAGTAATTGATTTATAATAAATCAAAGTATATTAAGAAATAAACTAATAGAGGATTTAATTTTTGTATCTAACTATATTTCAGCAATGGAATGGACATCTTGCTTTTTTTTTTAAATAAAATAAAAATTAAGAAATAAACTGAGGTATTAAGAAATAAATTGGGATATTAAGAAATAAGTCGAAGTATTTAAAGCAATTGGTTAAGAAATAAACCGGAGCATTAAGAAATAAACCGGAGTGGTCCGGACCAAATTCCTAATATATAAAAGTTCGGTCGGTTCAGTTATTTCAGTTTTGAAAATTTTCAAACCCAACCGAACCGAAGTTATAATTCACTTTTAAAATGCAAACCGAACCGAACCATTAAACTGAAAAAACCGAACCATTTGAACCATTTGATCCAAACTAATTCGGTTCGGTTCAAAACCGACTAAACCGGATTCAATGAACACCCCTATTCGAAGGTGTATGTATTAGACTATATAATTTAAATAGCTACCATTAGTTGTAAATATAAGATGTGGGGAAAAGGCTAGGTGTTGAGAATCATTAAATCATTGCAAGCACGATGCGTAGAAAAAAGAAAGAATATAAGGATAAATAGGTCCAACGCATGCATCTAGCTTAATTTTGTTCTGTACGTATTTGGAAGATATACCAACTTTACGATTTCTTTTTTATCAAACACTTTACTTTTCCGAAATGCTAAGGGTACTTTTCGAACTTTGCTTCGAAAAAAAAAAAAAATTAGGATTCATAAATAGGGGTGTCAACGGGTACCATAAGAGTCGAATGGACACATTTCATGCACATATCCAATACAAATTGACTTTATCCGTATCCTATCTTTACTCGCTATGAATTAAGTTATGATTGTCAGATAATGAAACGGTAGCGAATAAATAACGGAAAATGCTATTATAAATCCTAAACCGTTGGATTAGTGATTTTCAAACTGGCTTAATAAATAGTAAAAAAATTCATAAAAAATGTAAAATTTGGTCTCCAAGCATATTTTAATATAGAGATTGACTTGAACTATTTAGATCGACGTTTTGAACTTTGAAAATTGAAAAACGAATCGGTAGCACCAAAACTTAGGAACTACCACTTTGATCTTAGTCAACCCCTCTCTCTCTCTCTATATATATAGAGTAAGGCTTGGGTGCTATGGATAGCATAGAGGGCTACAGTGCTACGGCTCAATATTAGAGTTTTCAAAATCCTAACGGTTGATCCGAACCGTTCATCTTATTCTCCATATTAATATGTGTTTGGAGACCAAATTTTATATTTTTTGAAATTTTTTTACTATTTGTTTAGATAGGTAGAAAATCACTTGATCTAAAAAATTCTGCACCATTCAGATATTTGATTTTCTACCTATCTAAAAAAATAGTAAAAAAATTTCAAAAAAATATAAAATTTGGTTTCCAAGCACATATTAATATGGAGAACAAGATGAACGGTTCGGATCGACCGTTAGGATTTTGAAAACTCGAATATTGAGCCGTAGCACCGTAGCACCGTAGCCCTCTATGCTATCCATAGCACCCAAGCCTTACTCTCTCTCTCTCTCTATATATAGTAAGGCTACGCTACTTCGCGAATTAAACGGGCTGTTTTAATTCGCGCCTATATCTTTAGTTTCGAAGTCCAAATAGCCGATCCAAACCGTTAGATGTTTAATCTATATTAAAATGTGTTTGGAGATCAAATTTTACATTTTTTAGAATTTTTTTACTATTTATTAAGATGGTTTGAAAATCGCTGTTTTTTAATGGTACAAAATTTTAATAAAAACAGCGATTTTCAAACCATCTTAATAAATAGTAAAAAAATTCCAAAAAATGTAAAATTTGGTCTCCAAGCACATTTTAATATAGATTAAATATCTAATGGTTTGGATCAGCTATTTGGACTTCAAAACTAGAGATATGAGCGCGAATTAAAATAATCCGTTTAATTCGCGAAGTAGCGTAGCTTTACTCTATATATATATATAGAGAGAGAGAATGGCTAAGCTCAAATCGTTTGTTCCTGGGCTCAAGAACAAACGACTGGGTTCTCCAATTTCCGAAGTTCAAATGGCCGATCCAAACTGTTAGATGTTTAATCTATATTAAAATGTGCTTGGAGACAAAATTTCATATTTTTTGGAATTTTTTTACTATTTATTAAGAGGGTTTGAAAGTTGCTGTTTTTATTAAAATTCTGCACCATAAAAAAACAGCGACTTTCAAACCCTCTTAATAAATAGTAAAAAAATTCCAAAAAATATGAAATTTTGTCTCCAAGCACATTTTAATATAGATTAAACATCTAACGGTTTGGATCGGCCGTTTGAACTTCGGAAATCAGAGAACTGAATCGTTTGTTCCTGAGCCTAGGAACAAACGATTTGAGCTTAGCCACTCTCTCTCTCTCTCTCTCTCTCTCTCTCTCTATATATATATATATATATATATATATATATATATATATATTATTTACTAACAATACATTACAACACATTCATTTCACAAATATATATACGTGTTTTAAAAGTCTAAATTTTATTAGAATTTGACGAAAATTATTTACATGTTTTAATAATTAATTAAGTGTAACACAACTATCATGAATAGTTGAAGAATTAATTCATTGTTCATTAATATATAATATATGAGGAGGAATCCACTTACAACATTTTAAAGTTACAACATCTTACAACAATTCGATTTTTCAATTTTATAAGTCCAAACAGTCGATCCAAAATTCCAAACTATTCAACATGATATTTATATTAAAAATATGTTTGGAGATAAAAATTTACATTTTTTGTGAATTTTTTTACTATTTATTAAGTATTTTACAAAAATGCTATTTTTCAGTGGTCCAGAATTGTCTAAAAATAACAGTTTTGTAAAATACTTAATAAATAGTAAAAAAAAAAATTCAAAAAAATATATAGTTCTATGTCCAAATACATCTAATATTTTGTTGCAAATTAATTTTAAAAAGCGACTGATATGCATTTTAAAATTGCTGAGTGCACATGTACACTATTTATGATCAATTTTAGGGTTTTGATTTTGCTAAATGCATTTGTTATGCACTGCCTCAGTAGAAAGGCGATATATATGTTATGTGCTTGTTTATATAAGGTGCAATTTTAATTAAATTAAAGATTGTGGGACTTACGGAAATCCTATCCGGTAATCTCCGGACACTAGCATCCCATTTTTTTTTTCCTTTTTCCCAATTTTGATAATTCATCTAAGATTGGCAACAAAAACTGATCATAAGATTGACGTTATTTGTATATAACATTGAATTGAAAGAATAATTTCCGAATTCAAATATTATAAACCATTAATGGACCGAATAATATTCTGTCCCTGACTTCTTAATTACACATTCCATAAGGAAATTCAAGCAATTTGCAATAAATTTTAATGGTTGGTGTAAGTCTATGCTTACATTTTTTTTTCTTTATCCAAATGGCTAGAGTTGTATTTTATCCTCTGAATATTTGTACATTTGTTTGTATAGTTTGGAATATAATTATATATCAATTATTGAGAGAAAAAATAAAAAAGAGTTATAAATATTTAAGAAAATAAAAAAGGGTGGAGATTCATTAACAATGTATTACTTTGATAACCTGGACAACCGTAACAACTTAATTTTAAAGTTTAGCGAATAAAATAATATATATATTTATTATAAACAAATTATATATACGAAACATAAAGAATTCTGATGAAATTTTACTGTTTGTCAAACATAAAATAATTTACGAATTGAATGAAAATTGTTACACAATTCATTTATTAGAAAAACAACATGTTTAATTTCACAAAGGACATGCTGTTGCATGCAAAATGATATGAATTTAATTTGATTCCAATGTTTCAGATGTATCAGATGATATAATAGAAACATCATATTTTAGTACTACTATTTATTAGTTGGCACTAATACTGCACCTTTAAAGTACAAGTACACAGGGGCAGACCCAGGATTTTCGTCAACAGGGGGCAAAAAAATATCGAATTGAGTTTAAATAGTTTATCGGATTTAAATCCATTAACTAATTGGGTACTCGATAAAAAAAACAATGTTTTGACTTATATTTTTCAATACCCTGACTTATAATTTCTAATCCTATAACTTATAATTAATATTACCAATCATAATTCAAGAAATTTATTTTGATTTTAACACTAAATTTAACATGAATTACAAATCAAATATCCAGATGGGGCAAAAAAAAATTCCCAAAGGGGACGGCTATGCTACAGTAGATCCGCCCTTGCAAGTACATTATACGGTTACCTAGTTCATAATCCAATAAGCACATTTATGATCACATTTAGGGCTGCTAATGATTAAGGTTCGGCTCAAACTCGGCTCGGCTCAAACTCGGCTCGGCTCAATGAGAGAAGCAAAATGATTCGGCTCTAACTCGGCTCACTTTGAATAGAAAAAAGCTCAGCTCGGCTCATGTAAGTACTTAATTAGCTCGACTCGGCTCAGCTCATGTAAACACTTGGCTCGACTCGGCTCGTGAGCTCGCTCGCGAGCCGGCTCATATTACATGTTGAAAAAATGATCATTTAACTATTTTAAAGAAATGATCCAAGTGGAATAGAGATATTCTTGTGACTTTAAATTACATGTGGAAAAACTTTAATTATTTTTAAAGAAATGATCTAAATAAATTTGAAAAAACGATCATTTCTTTAAAAAATAATTAAAGTTTTTCAACATGTAATTTAAAGTCACAATAATATCTCTATTCCACTTCAATTATTTATTTAAAATAATTAAATTATCATTTTTTTAACATGTAATATGAGCCGGCTCACGAGCTAACGAGTCGAGCCAAGTGTTTACATGAGTCAAGTCGAGCCGAGCTTTTCCTTTCAAAAGTGAGCCGAGTCTAGTTAGGACATTTTTTAGTTTCGAGTCCGATTCATTATGAAATATTGAGCCACTCGAGTCATTGATTCGCTAGCCGGCTCGACTCATTAGCAGCCCTTATCACATTGCTTTCAATTGTTATTAGAGGCTCAAAGAACTATATCAAGATTCTGTTTATCAATGTTAAAATTATCAAGTCTGAGTGAAATTTAAAAATTGCTAAGTGTACTTGACGTGCACTATTAATAATCAAGTTGTTTGTGTTGGGTGTTGCTCAATGCATTTTGTAATGCACTGCCTCACAAGGAAGGCGATAGGTAGATTCTGTGGTTCTTTATATGGTGGATCATTGCAATTTAAGTAGGGATTGTGGGACTTAAGAAATGAAAACCTATCCAATATATCTCTGCTTGAAAGTCGGAACCTAGCTAGCATCTCAGTTATTTTTTTCCAATATTGATAATTCATTTGAGTAATATGAGTAGAAAGTCGTAGAAATTGATAAGGTCAATTGACGTCATTTTTAGATTAACATATAAAATAAGATTTAAGAAAAAATAACGATTTGAAATTATAATTAAATTTTTTTTTCTACTTGTACGTACAGCCCTAAACCACAAAAAAAAAAAAATATATATATATATATATATATATTTTAGCTGCTAGCAACTGGTTACCCTCAGATACTCGTCTAAACCACAAAAATAGACCAATCATAAAAGTAGCACGACATCTGTGCCCTCTACAAAAAGAAAACCAGTGGTTAGTTGCTAGGGATTCTGCACAAAAGGTCCTTAAATTAAACTACCCTAAACAAAGGAAAAGAGAATTAAGGCACAAAAAGAAGGCCTGGCCGTTTGAGTTAAAGAAGGGTAATACAAAGGTGCCGTGACACAAGCGTAGCAGCAGATTTTGGATATGCACTTTAATTTAATAACAGTGAACTCAGTGGAATGTTCATATAATTAGGGAAAGAATTGATTATGCCAAAGCCAAACTCTCTTTTTGTCTTATGAGAATAGAATCCTATGCTTGCTGCCCCCACGTGACCTCTCTTTCTATTAAAGTGGGGGCTATCAGCTATGTTCTTCTTTTGTAGAATTCATTAATTTCTAATGTTATAAATTTACAATCTTGAAATAATCATATATCAGCTTTCCAATGAGCTAGCATGTAATTATCAGTAAATTCGAGGTCTTGTAGGAGCATGCAATTAGGAATTTTTTTTTATAAACCATAATTAAAAAAAAAAAAAGATTTTTATGAAACCAACGTGATTTTTTTTTTGCAAAAAATCATAAGAATTGAAATGTCATTTCGGTCTAAATTTTTTTTTTCAAGACTGAAATGACAATTCAGTCTGAGGTATTTTCACAAGTTTTACAACATTTTTTTTCAAAATTTGTGAAAATGGCTCGGACCAAAATGATAACTTGGTCCAAAAAAAAAATTCAGACTGGAATGGCATCTCAGTTATTATGGTTTTTGTAAAAACCAAAGCAATTAAATTGGTTTGGTAAAATATATTTTTTTATTTATGGTTTCTAAAAAATTTTCTGCAATTAGTATTAGTATTTGCAAAGCAAAATTATGGGAGAACAAAAACCTTCTCTTAGAAAAAGTGAATTTTTATTACTTGAAAAGGCTTAGCTTAATTTCAGCTGTCATTCTACCTATAAATATACAACAAGAACTTTTTGTGCTTTTACTTTAGTTGCCAGGAGGAATTTATTCTTCGTTGGAGGAATAAATTGGTCCTTTTATTTACTAAGGGAATTTATTCTTTCATTCCAGAAAAAAGGAAAAAAAAAGGTTTACTTTTTCTCACATGGTGACATGCAATTAATTATGTAATCTTTACTTGCTTGGCATATGGATGACCTTTGCTAAACTTTTGCAAAAGGAGAGAGTACATATCCTCATCGAGTATGTTTCAGATTAATTTACCAGTATTTTGTTCTACAAATTATTTGTACACATTTGTTTTTTTAGGGGCCGGGCAAAAACACAGAAAAAGAGAGCAAAAAGGATCATGATTCGGTATTAAACTAAAGCGATATATAAACTGCGGTATACATAAAAGATGTACAGATTGAATAATTATACCAGTTCCATTTAAAAATTATAAAGCCTACTTTACAAGTAGTTACAAATGTTGTGTACCTTGTAAGCATGCTATCCTATTGTGGGACTTCTCATGAATTATTCTGTGAAACCAGAAACCAGTCACAGCGTGTAACAGGTCATCCTGTAACTGGTACACTCCTCTGTATCTGCTGTTTTCTCACTTTGCAAAACAGTCTTTAAGTTCTTTAATTTTGTATCTCTAATGTAAAATTGACAGACCGGATCGAGACCACTGATGCTTTTTAGGAGCTTTTCAATATGAACTCGGTATGAACTGTTCCGTCCGTTTTAGGTCAGAGTTCATATAGATTGGCACTGGATATGTATGGCCATTTTTGCAAGACCAGAAAACTCAGCAAATAGTAAATTCAACTAAAACCAGGTGTACATAGTACACCTTCCAAATTTTATGAACCAAACATATATGTATATTTTTTCACTTTTGTGTCGATCTGTAAGGCTCACGATCAATCTAACATCCTGTATACTGGCAAAATCTGTGCAACGATTGATGGTAACTGATTCAAGAGAAACTAATCAAACATACCATTGTTTGATGTTATCACAGTTTCTATATGTTGCTGAGCAAGAACAATAAATTAATCATTTCTGAGGCTTCAGATGTTGGTTCTTGTCCAGATTTTAATCATTCGATAGAAGATTTGTAGTAGCTTGAATGACATTTGTATGCAGCGAAATTGTAACTTATGAATTCATGGAAATGAAAGCCTACGGACCGGACGTGAAATTTTGCAAAAAAAAAAAAAAAATCATGAGGTGCTTAATTTTGAAAAAAATAGAGTATGTCAATGTTGACCTTTGGAGTCATAGGTCATGGCCTCAGCTGCCATGGCCTTGACATCTAGACATTCCCACCTCGTGTGGGGATCAATGCCGTCTCCACCGCCACCTTGTCTTTAATCCGAGGCATGCAACACCTCAAACAAAAGGTACTACAAACAAAAAGCAACTAATTTTATATATTCAAAGCAGAAAGCACACACTACTGTCTACTGTTTTGAAGCTACCTCATCTCATCACCTTTCACTTTTGCCCCTTTCTTTTCCCTCCCTTTTCCTTTCAAAGTTAAATACTACTACTCATGATATCAGTTCACCTTCATCAACCAACCGTTATACTACTATTAACTAAAAGCATGGAGTTCTTGTCTCAAATGTGGTCTCTCTTAGGTCTCTTGACCATCCTCCAAAATGTTCTTCCTTCTCAACTTCTCTCTCTCCTTCATTCTCTCTGGCAATCTTTGCAAGACTCGCTCACCCCCTACTCGTACTTTGATGTGCCCGAATTTCTCGGTTCAGCATCAGTCGAGCCAAATGACCTATACAGACATGTCCACCTATATCTCCACCAATCAGTACTCTCCTCTCATTCTCTCCCTCCACCTCGTCTTACTGTCTCACTGTCACGGTCCAACTCAGACCTTTCATCCACCTCTCCTTCCCTCTCCCTTTCGCCAAACCACTCGCTTGATGACACGTTCAATGGGCACCGTCTTGTATGGAGCCACCATGCAGACACATTGCAAGACTCACTTGAGGAGCGCCGTTCATTCTCGCTCCGCTTGCCAAAGCGGCATGCTTCGACCTTGCTGCCAGCTTACCTGGCACATCTCTCCAGATCAGCTGACCAGCTAGAGCGGTCCTCCCGCACACGCCGGCTTTATACTAACTCACAACGTGGTGGTGGTGGTGCATGGATGTCAGTTCCATTTCGCCACCCTGCTACATTCGACACATTAGCACTTGACCCAGCGGTGAAGTTGCAGTTACTTGGTGACCTATCTGCATTTGCCGATGGTAAAGAATTCTACCATTGCATCGGAAGGCCATGGAAGCGTGGTTACCTCTTGCATGGCCCACCAGGCACTGGCAAGTCATCTCTCATCGCTGCCATGGCTAACCACTTAAGGTATGATGTATACGACCTAGAACTCACCCGTGTGGCAAGTAACTCGGACTTGCGCGAGCTGTTGATCCAAACCACTAACCGGTCACTCATTGTCATAGAAGATATTGACTGTTCCCTTGAGTTGACTGGTGATCGTCGCAGTCACCAGATTGGCAAAGTTACGAAAAATATAAATAAAAGGCTACGATTGCAGTCATTTGATGACGATTCAGACTTTGAAGATTATAGCAGAAGGCAAGAAGGGCGTGTGACGCTCTCAGGCTTGTTAAACTTCACTGATGGATTATGGTCATGCTGTGGGGAAGAAAGGATCATAGTTTTCACTACAAATTATGCTGATGGCATAGACCCGGCACTACTACGAGCAGGGAGGATGGATGTCCATGTCAAACTACGCCATTGTGGGGCCCATGCAGTCAGGGAGCTGGTCGAGCGATATGTCGGACTGAGAGAGCATCAATTGCTAGATAACGTTGAGAGGTATATACGAGCAGGAGCTGAGATGACCCCTGCAGAAGTAGGTGAAATGTTGTTGAGAAATAGAGAGGAGCCTGAGACAGCAGTGAGAGAGCTGGCAGCTGAGTTACAGAGAAGAGCAGGTGGCAGCGGTGAAGAGGAAGATTGTGGGTGGGAGGAGTCGGGTGCCGAGAGCTCAGAGGGTTCGTCACAGAAGGGGAGGAAGGGAAAGGCTGGATCAAAATGGGAGGGAAAGGTTAGACTTCTGGGGAGGCTTAAGAGTTTAACCAAGTCTGACTCTGGAAGGAGAGGGGTTTAGTTTTGCATGTATTAGTTGGTTTAATTTTCGGTATTTTTTTTTTTATCTATTTTTGTTTTGCTTCAATTTCAAATTTTCTAGTTAAGCATTTTGCCACCGCTCAGTTTATGTAGCTCTGCATCAGTCTTTCGGCTGATTTCTGTAAGTATTTATTGTTACAACTGTTTTTGTTCTAGCTTGACTTGCAATAGTCCCCAAATTTCAAAATTTTCCAACTGAAATTTCTAACTTCCTCTGGCAACCGAAACAGTACAGAAAACTGGCATGAACAACTTGGACCATTATAGCAGGTTAAATAGTTTTGATCACCTCTCCTTTTTCAAGCTCTTTGGAACTAATTTCAGAACATCTGCATGCAGGTATAAATGATGCCTTTAGTTTTACTAAATTTCTGGCCTAACAAAATGTTACATCGAAACCACAACTGTTGCAACAAGTCGCACAAGAAATCGACAAGCATTACCCGGATTTGCCAACAACAATTAAATGTGTTAACTATGCCAGATACCAAGTTTGGCAATAAAACAGTACGGATGTTAATGTTATACCTTATATCATAAACATTTTAAACTAGAATACTGATTGCAGAGTACTAGAATGCGACATGAATGCACCAGTAACATATGAATGAATCAGAACAAGCCAAGGGCTGTGCAGTTAGATCATGTACAGAACAATCCAGATTTGGTAGTACCAAGATCACAAATTAAGAATGTACAACTACAAGTCTACAACCATCTCTGCATTGCAGAGCTTAATTAAAAGTTACTTTGGTCAAGAATAACTCAGGCTCATTTGGAAAGCAAAGCACTAAGAAAAATCAAGATAGATTTTCATCAAAAAGAACTCCAAAAGAAAGGACTAAAATTCTTCTCACTGATTCTTCTTCTCAAAGTAACAAAATCAAGGAGACAGTAAAGCTGCTTCCTGCTTAGTGGTGCTGCCACTGGCAAATATTACAAAGTATATATTACTCATTCACATTTCCATCTAACACCAACTTCTCATTCACCAATTCATACAAGAGGAAAGGGAGGCAGCCGCAACATAGCTTCAAAATTGAGTAGAACTCTTAGGAAAGGGAGGCAGACGCAACATAGCTTGTTCCGTGACAATTGGATCTGACCTCGATATCTAACTCAAACAAAAACAAAATACAAAAAGAAAAAATCATAACCTCAAAATTCAAATAACTAAATCCTGAAATAAAACGATACAGATTTGATAAACCGACGCACAGGATCTCGAAGGGTAGGTTTGGTGTCATCCTTGGCTGGCCTGAAGGCGGGCTTCAGCTTCGGTTCAGCGGCAGAGGCGGAGGCGGAGGCGGAGGCGGAGGCGGAGGAGGGAGGCAGCGGTGGATCAGCGGCTCCATTTGTCGCCACGTGGATGGCACTAGCGGGCTTGACACTCCCGTCCGCCATTCTCTTCCGATCGATCGGGAAATTAGCGTCGTTCATAATTTCCGTTATTTTACCGCTGGTAAACCGAATCGGCCCACGGACTAGCAGTCAAACACTCGGATACACTGGATAGTGGTTACTCATTTACTAACCTTGGTAAAGGGCCTAAGGCAGTTTGTTTTTTATGGGCTTTTAATCGGCCCACAGCCCATCAAACACATGATCTAGTGATTTCGCTCCAGAGAAGATATCTTGCTCTTCTCTGCCAAGTGATAAAGGGGCTTAAGGCCCACAGCCCATCAAACACTGGATAGAGGTTAATCATTTACTAAGCTTGGTAAAGGGCCTAAGGTGGTTTGTTTTGTATTGGGCTGGGCTTCAATGAGATTGTGTTCGGCCCATCAAACACTCGCTCCAAAGAAGATATCTTGCTCTTCTCTGCCAAGTGATAGAAAACCTCGACCTCAAAATGTCTTCCCCAGGCAACAACAAAGAGAGAGAGACTCGGAGAGAAGAGAGAAATGGGCAGCTTCTGCCATTTGTTCCAGTCGTCTCCCCTTCCTCCCGTTTTTATTTCTCCTACGTCTCGTAGGAGAACGGGTCTCAGGAATTTGAAAGGTTAGTTGGCTGTTTAGCTTCTGTTCTTTCCCAGACAATACTTTTTAGATAATTTACTGGCTCTTTTTCTTAAACTGTATACCAGAATCTTGCTGAATGCTCAATTATAACTTGAATTCATAAACCAGCAATCAATCACACAACAAAAGAAAAAAAAATGGCACGAAATAAACAAATTAAATCAATAGATAAGCAAATTTCACAGGATTTTCCGGTACTTCTTCATGGTCACACCTATATCTAATTGCCTTTAATTCATTTTTTATTGTAGTGCTATCATGTTCCAATTCGATATCGTCTTCTACGAGTCCTGCATCTTTTGATTCCGAAAATGGCCTGCCAGAGCTAGGAAATACTGAGTCTTCATCACAAACTTCGGACCTCAAGGTTGCTAGTGAGCCGTTTTTTAGCAGTCTAATTTATACCTTTTATTATCCATTTGTGGTTACAATTGCAGATAGCAAAATGGATTTAGTTGCACAAAATGTCATCCCTTATTTCATATTGTTGCTTTGATAATTATTCTGAACATAAGAACTTGTATAGTGTGCTGAACTGGAAAAAATTTAGTTGTCGATGAAGAGGAAATTCTGCTGAACTGACAATTTATGTTTCTTCGATCGTATGATTATTGTAGATGAGATGTGTTCTATATCTCTTCTTCTCACTCCTCATCTTTACATTTTTTGTGCAGAGCGGACAATCAGTTCCTTCAAGACGCAAGTGTATTACATGTCTGTGTGCAACGATTGCCTCGGTAAATCTGTCTTCTATCAATGCACCTAAGAGCTTAGCAGAAGTAAAAGCACCATTAGCAAAAGAAAAGGCTGTCTGTGCAAACTGTCGCGGAAGCGGTGCCATAATATGTGAGATAGTGGATTCACATCACGTGTATTACATTACAAGTCCAATTGTTAAAATGAACAATATATATTTATTTGCTCTTAATATAATTTCAGGTGACATGTGTGGTGGAACGGGCAAGTGGAAAGCTCTTAATAGGAAGCGAGCTAAAGATGTTTATGAATTCACTGAATGTCCAAATTGCTATGGTAATGTCTGCTTCTGCCTTCAGTCCTTTCATAGCTTTTTTTGTTTTTTTTGAAAAAGTGGTTGCCCACTGATTTCATTAGAAACCATAAAATTGTCTGCTTCGTACTACAAACAACTAGAGTAATTAGCAATTACATGTACTGGTATAAATCTGATAAGCAAAAGTGCAAAACAGCACATAGCAGTATCTTTTCATAGCTTATGTTTATTAAGATTTGTTTGTTATTAATGACATACAATTAATAGGTCGGGGTAAGCTGGTGTGCCCGGTGTGTCTAGGAACTGGTTTGCCTAATAATAAAGGACTCCTTCGTAGGCCTGATGCACAAAAGTTACTTGACAAGATGTACAATGGCAAGTTGCTACCTGACTCCTAGCTAAATCTCCCTATTTGTAGATCTATTTTTATGAATAGGTTAAAATATTCTTCTGTGAAGAGCATGCTCAATATTTTTGTGCGTTAGCAATCTAAAACTACTTGAATTTTTATTAATAGAAATTCAGTAATGTAATTCTTGGTATTGTAAATTTCTTGATGAGGAAAGTTATGATCAAGTAAATTTGAGCATGGATACCATATAATTTGTGCAAGCACAAATTTGTTCTTCTTCAACACAACATTTTGTACTGTCAAATTGTGAGGGCGATATAAAGAGAATTCTGTATCTTGATTCTGAACAAACTCATGATGAAATACAATCCATCTTGATCGGTAGAAGAACTTAAATAAGAAATTGAAGAGGATAAGGAATATTTCAATCCAAATGAGGAAAAGAACAACGAAACAACTATCAAAATGATAAAAAAAATAAAAAAATGTTTTATAGAATTTAGACAAGGTTCACATGAAAAGAGATGCATTCTAGAGATCATTGATTCCATAATGAAGTTTTAACAAAACTAAACAATTGTTTCCTTAATAATTCAAATTTTAATAATCAGTCAACATCAAAATTAATAAAATTTTAATTCTCTATTTTTACGAAGATTTGCCAAAAGTAGTAATTACCATTATAAATAGCCAACACGTCTGACGTCTGTACATTTTATTTTATTGTTTTCAACCAACATTGAAAAAGAAATTATCAATACATTATACATCACAAAAAATAGTACACGAATGGAAATTCTTGTTGTTTAATTTATTTTCAACATCAGTTGCCACTTGCCAGTAAAACTTAAGTTGTTATATGAAATAAAAATTTCTGTTTCCTCGAAAAAAACAGGAAAATGGAAAGATCATTCTGCCAAATTTTCGTACTTTTTTTGTAATTTAAATGACAAATGACCTGCCTCCGGTCTTTACTGGCCGAAAACGCCATAAAATAAAACAGAGATTGGCAAAACATAACAAAACTAATTTGGATAAAGCAAATAGGATATCCTCAATACGGGTCTATTTGTTAAATTCTCCAAAACATGTTACCAGTTTTGTCAAAAACATGTTGCTAACAAATGGGTTCAAACCAGTGTTGTAAATAATGGTATGGGCTCATGATAGAATACCGTCAAGAGATTATTCGGAAATAATCAAGCATAATCGAAAAAATGAATCAAATCTGTAACAGTTTGATCTCTGCCAACAACAAATTGGATGATTAATCGACCTAAACCGACGTTTTTTACAACACTGATCCAAACAGGTTTTAATAATTCACAGAACCCAATCAGAATTTTAGATGTTTGATCCGATCTTCACTAATTAGCCATGTCCAGGCGTCGTACGATCGACCATAGAAAAAATGGCAAATGCTAGTACTCTTCCAGTGACTTTCTTGGCAACGTACAGCGCTGAAAACGCTACGGGCAAGAGCGCATCAGAGACTCTAATTTATTGCCTCAAATTGAACTTTCCCACAGAATGAATATAACAACATTGTCAGAAAATATTTCATTTGCCCTTCCCCAATAAATTTCTTCATAGCAACCATTAGAAAAATTTTCTCAACCGAAATGAAATCAAATAGGAAATGTCCAGGTGTCATACGATCAGCCATAGAAAAAATGGCAAATGCTGGTACTCTACCAGGATCTATCTCGGCAACGTACAGCGCTAAAAACGCTACGGACAGGAGCGCATCAGAGACTCTAATTTGTTGCCTTAAATTGAAATTTCCCCAATAAAATGGATCTAATTTATTGCCTCAAATTCAAATTGAAAGTTCCCCAAAGAACGAGTTATTCAAAGCAGATCTTTTGATTTTACATTTGAAATTTTCATCACCGCTCAAGAGGAAAACATCGATAAAAATAGGAATAAAGAGAGAGAGAATTGTTTATGCCTCAGATAAAATTGTAAAAATCTCATCAGAGGAATGAACCTCAGATGGTACGGACAATTAGTACAATCATCGGCAAAAAAAAACACGCATAAACATCAAACGAAAGAAATTATTTATGGTTTCACGAATTTACAACCGCATCGTTTATGTAGAAAACAGCACCAAAAACACCAGAAAATAACTTTGACATTGGAATTGAATGGCAAGTGTTGAAGAACGGCGCCGGTGAGGTGATTTATAGCTCGTTTTGTTTGGAAAACCCTAAATTAAATAGCAGTTATATAATGGGCCGTTGATAGGTGGTTGTTTGTTTGGTAAGGCCCGTTAGCCCATTAATTGTTGGGCTTATTTGTTGTATTTTGTCTTCTATTATATCAAAGACTCCAAACGAATTGAACTTAATCCAGTTTGAGTTCGAACTAATTTTGAAGCGAACTAGTTCAAAATTGAAGCAGGATGTCGAACTGAAAAGAAGAGTTCGAGTTTGATTCAGTGCAATTAGATTCAGTTTCGAACCGAACTGGTTCGAAATTGAAACATGGTTTTGAACTAAAAAAAAAAAGAGTTTCTACCGAACCAAATTCAATTCCAATTTGATTCGAACTAATTTTAAACTGAACTGGATTTGATTCATTTCATTTCAGAATTGAGCTGGTTAGATTCGTTTCGAACTTTTTTTCTTTTTTTTTCGAATCGAACTCAATTGAAACGAATCAAATCCAGTTCGTGACTACATTATGGGAATTTTTTTATTTAGAAATAAAATAACATAATATACTGATGGCTGGGATTGATTTCGGAAAAAAAAAAAAAAAAAAAAGGAAGAACCAAAAAGATAGACGCAGAGTATTTGTACCTCAAAATAATTTCGATTCAAGCAATTTTTTTTTCCTACCAAAAGCATTTTTCGTATCCTCGAAAAAAAACAGAGATGCACCTGAAAAAAATAGGTGCAGATAACTTGCATCGAAAAAATATTCAATTCTCTCTCTTTTTTGAAAACTTACCTTAATCATTCACTTTCTAGAGCATTATATTATTTAATTTCTAAATAAAAACATCTACGATATGACATAAATAATTACAATTGAGACTATTTCTGCCGGCTCTAACAATTTCTTGCTGCTGCTTCTACATTACAAGTAAAATATATATAAATTAAGAGGAGGGTTCAAATGCCTCCATGTGTTTGTGCCTCCATCATGCCTCCATCTCTCTTCATCATTTTCAAAGTTCAAACAGTCGATCCGAATCGTTCAACCTAACCTCCATACTAAAATATGTTTGGAGACCAAATTTTATATTTTTAGGAATTTTTTTACTATTTTTTTAGATAGGTACAAAAATACTGTTTTTAGATGGTTCAGATTTACTGATTTTGTACATATCTAAAAAAATAGTAAAAAAATTCCTAAACATATAAAATTTGATCTCCAAACATATTTTAGTATGGAGGTTAGGTTGAGCGGTTCGGATCGACTGTTTGAACTTTGAAAATGATGGAGAGAGATGGAGGCATGATGGAGGCACAAAAACATGGAGGCATTTGAACCCTCCTCATAAATTAATTACTTGCAATATAGAGGAAGCAGCAAGACAAGCAAAAGCGAGAACATCTTTTTTAAGAAGATTAGCAAGAGAATCTTCTTCTGCACGAAGATTTTCTTCAAATAGACACTAACATTAATGTTTTTTTTTTATGTTATTGTATTTTGAATTTGTAATAGTGACAATTTCAATTTTTATTTTTTTATGTTGTTGTAATTTTAATTTGTAGTGACATTTCATGTTTTTATTTAGTAATTTTAATTCTAATTTTTTAGTTGGCATAATTTGAATTTCAATATTATTGCTTTACATTTGACAACATATTCTTATAAAAAGTTAATGAACAGGGTAAGAAAAAAAAACTGCAAGACCTACACATTTTTTCCATTAAACTTGTTGCATTAGTGGACATAAAAAAAAAAAAAAAATTAAACCATACTTTAAGCCACCAGAATCTAACGAATTGAAAAAAATTAACTTAGGTCTTCTAAATTTTAGACCTCAATTAAACACCACCTTAACTAAAATTTTTAAATAAACCTGCACAAAAAATGATAAACCAAAAACCACTAAATCTTGAGAATTTCATATCTAGCATGTCCGCAACGTAAAATTACAGACAAAAATTGAGTATCCGCAACTTTAAAAAAAAAAATCTCAAACAAAGCATCGTCAAGTGCAAAATATGAAAAGGTGTAGGCCGAGAATTTTTTTTGAGTGAGTCTGTGGTACTATGCATATCACGGGTTGTTACCGTGCTACGGCTCTATATTTGAGTTTTCAAATCCTAACGGTCGATCCGAACTGTTCATCTTGTTCTCCATATTAATATGTGTTTGGAGACCAAATTTTACATTTTTTGAAAAAAATTTACTATTTTTTTAGATATTTAGAAAATCACTTGATCTGAAAATTCTGGACCAACCAAAAACAGTGATTTTCAATAAATCTAAAAAAATAGTAAAATTTTTTCAAAAAATGTAAAATTTGGTCACCAAACACATATTAATATGGAGAACAAGATGAACGGTTCGGATCGACCGTTAGGATTTGAAAACTCAAATATAGAGCCGTAGTACGGTAACAAATTGTAATACGCATAGTGCCATAGACTCAAATATATCAATATGTGTGTTTGTGTATATTCTAAATTGGAAATAAAGAAGAAGAACAATATAAATTGGAACGTGTGTGTATATATATATACATTTCTCTTATAATGTGTGTGTATTCTATATAGACACACAATAACACTTTTTATTTATGTTTTTTTATATCATATTATATGTCGATATTGAATTGTTTTACGATATTTGATATTAGATTCGAATCGAGTTATTATTTGATATTATTAGTACTTAAAAATAAAGAATCATTACATCATCAAATTATTATCGGAGATCACGATTCAAGTTAATTAAAAATACATAATCATATAAATTCTCTATTAACATGTCTCTTAATTTTTTTATAATTATTATTTTCATTGATATTTTTTTCTTATAATATGTCTCCGTTGCAACGCATGGACACGATACTAGTAAGTTTAAGTTGACATACTAGAGAGTTTTCTCAACAAATATGATGCAATTTACGATTTAATATTTCGTTGTTTGCATAAGAGGCATTTTATTATTTATTACTATTGAAATATTTTAATCGTTGTGCATATAATTGTTTATCTAAGAGAGTTCCAATGTCACAGGTATTTGGTACCATAAGATGTCACAAATTCATTTTTTTATAATTATATTTCAACTTTGAATCGAATTCAAACTATTTATCTTGTTCATTCTCAAAAATCATAATAAATACGTGTGCACGAAATAAATAAAATAATCTAGTTAACCACGATTCATTAATTTTAATACATTAATTTTTTTTTATATTTTGATCTAATATAAAATGAATTTCAAACATGAAAAAATTGACGGGCTTGATTTTGTTCTTTTATAAAATAATACAAGATTAGCTGTTGGATCGGACATTGGGTTTTAATTGAAAATCAGAAGAACAAAAATATCATATTTACGTCACGAAATATTTATAAGATCGAAACCCTCCGTTAATTTTTTTTTAGTAGTAACGAAAAGGGGAAATTTCATGTACACCCTCAACAACCTCAAAATTATGTATTCCTCTCTTTAAAATATTATTTATAATTGATTTTCAGGACAAGTGGTTAATATCTTTACTTGCGTTGCACACACCATGGCATTTAGGCATATGCTGGTGTGTAAGTAAGAAAATAAATCATTTGCTCTCAAAATCGAACAATTAAAAGACTAAACATTTTTCTGAAATATATTACATATTATTATTATTTTTTAATAAAGGGTAAATTTGCACTTTATAAATCTAAACACGAGTTTTAATAGAAAAGTCTAAAAATTGAGTAAAATTGTGAGTTTTTGAAACTTAGAAGGGTAAATATGATATTATGAATTTTAGAGGGGGGAAATACTTATTTTGAGTTTCTTTTAGGGGTATACTTGAAATTACCGCTAATGAAAAAATTCCCCACCGTGTTTTCTTAGAAAAAGTATTATGAATGTTAACTGTTAACTGAGAATGATTAATAGAGCGCCTAATGGGCCCACTTGCTTAACTGTCCAATCTTGCTACTTCTACATGGGCCCATCAGCAGTGTTGGAAAGCTAACCGCGACCCGCGACCTGGGTGTCCTCTGAGATATCTCAACTTTTGCGTGACCGACGTGCCCGGTGCCTATTCGGAGATAGCGCAGGGGGCAGTATTATTTGAGCTTTAAGATTAGTGTTTAAGTATTTGAACGGTTGATATTTTTCCCAAAGTCACGCAAAATTTGAGATATCTCAGAGGATGCAAATTCGTCTAGGACTCTAGGTCACAATATGGTTTTCATTACCTGCTTTCATGGTCAGATAGAATGCTGTGCTCTCGAAATCACAGACACAGACACATCCTTACGATGTTACCAACGGCCCAGATCGGGCATTCTCGAAAAAACGGAGCGTATAGCATCAGACCCGCTCACTTAAGATCGCATGTTATAAATTCGGTATCACAGCTGGGTCCGATCCCGTAAAGTAACCTAATTTTTGAGTTTAGATGCGGATCGTCAAATTCGAATCCGAACCAATCCGGCCGAGGTGGAGCGCAAGGGACCTCTTTAATATGACGGCTCGATTCGAATCGAACGGTTCAGATCTAAACTTAAAAATTGAGTTACTTTAGGAGATCTGAACTCAGCTCGCTACACCATCACGAATAACAACAGCAAATACAAATAATCCATCCCTCTGCTTTTTGAAAAATGTTTTTATTTTCCCTCCCAAATAACCAAAACGAGCGAAACATATAAACAAGCTGTAATTCAAAAAATAAAGAAGAAAGGACGAAACTGTAAATTCCAAAAACAGTGCCCACTCAGTGTTCTTCTCTCTACCAAAGTACCAAGTACCAAACCAAAACTTCTCTCTTTTCCCTCCTACCGAACCCTAGCCCGCCTTTTCCCTTCCCGTCGCCATGGATGACCCCAAAACGCTAGATCTACTCACGGACCTCGTTTCCCGCCTTCTCTCTCCTACCAATCCCTCCCCGGTTGACCACTCCCGCGCGCTCAGCTTCGCCACGCGCCTCCTCTCCAGTCGTCTCTCCCCCTCACTTTCCCAGGACGAGCACGCCATGGCTGAGTCGATCAAGCGCGATCTCGCAGTCTCCGGCCGCACCACAGAAGCACTTTCATTCTCTGATCTCCATTCCAAGCTCGCTGCCAGATCGTCCCTTCCTGGCGGCGTTCAAAACCGCTGGGCCCTTCTCTACCTCCTCAAATCTCTTTCAGGCCGTCGGAGCTACACATCAGGTGGATTGCCATCTATTCCTCTTGAAAGCCCTAATCCCAATCATAACTCTGCCAGTCAGAACTCGACGAGGAAGAAAAACCTGGGGTTGGGAAGTGGGGTGTTACTCATTTCAAAGGACCCTGAAAATGTTCGACAAAATTCCTTGAGGGAATACTCGGTGCTGGTAATGGATGACAATGAAGTGGAAGAGTCTTCACTTGTCAGAGATGTACTGTATGCTTGTCAGGGAATCGATGGCCGGTATGTGATGTATCGGTCGGTTAATGGAACAGATGGCTATGATTTGCCAGAGTCTCTCACACTACCCAGATCAACACGGACCATGGTTAGGAAATTGTGTGAAATTGGTTGGCTGTACAAAAAAGTCAAGGGTTTTATTAATGAAAGCATGAGTAAAATCCCATCAGAGGAGGTGGGAACCGTTAGTCAGGCCTTTTGCTCAGCTTTGAATGATGAACTGACTGACTACTACAAGCTATTAGCGGTGCTGGAGTCGCATTCAATGAACCCAATCCCTACTCCTGGGTCTGACTTAGGCTTGCAAGCGAATTACCTCTCTCTAAGGCGTTTAGATGTATGGTTGGCAGAGCCAACAGTGAGGATGCGTCTAATGGCAGTTTTGGTTGATGGATGTCGTGGTCTGAAAGGTGGGGCGATGGCTGGGGCTATACACAGACATGCCAAGCATGGTGACCCGCTTGTGCAAGATTTCATGGGTCGTCTCCTCAAGCGGGTATGTTCGCCACTTTTCGAAATGGTAAGGAGTTGGGTGTTGGAAGGGGAATTGGAGGATATTTTCTCAGAATTTTTTGTTGTCGGTCAACCAGTAAAGGCTGAATCTTTGTGGCAAGAAGGTTATCGGATTGAACCTGCCATGCTTCCTTCATTTATTTCTCCTACATTGGCCCGGAGGATTTTTCGAACTGGCAAGTCGATTAATTTCTTAAGGGTTTGTTGTGATGACAGTGGATGGGCTGCTGCAGCGGCTGACGCTGCTGCACATGTGGGGACCAGCACAAGTCGATGGGGACTAGGGTATGGCCAGATCGATGCAATAGAGGCACTCGTTGTAGAAGCTGCCAAGAGAATCGATTGCCATTTAATGGATGTCATACATGAGAGATATAGATTTAAAGACCATTGCCTTGCCATAAAGAGGTACTTACTCCTTGGTCAAGGGGACTTTGTCCAGTATCTAATGGATACAGTTGGGCCTGAGCTGTCAGAGCCAGCCAATACTATAAGTGCCTTCCAGTTGGCGGGCTTACTGGAGGCATCCATAAGGGCCTCCAATGCACAATACGATGACCGGGACATTCTTGATCGGCTAAAGGTAAAAATGATGGATCATAGTGATGGAGATAGGGGCTGGGATGTGTTTTCTTTGGAGTATGATGCACGTATGCCACTGGACACTGTCTTCACAGCCTCTGTAATGAAACGGTATCTAAAAATCTTCAACTATTTGTGGAAGCTGAAGCGGGTTGAGCATGCTTTGACAACTGTGTGGAAAACCTTGAAGCCGAATGTTATTGTTAAGAGCATATTTGCAAAGGAACCTATACTAAGGAAAT
Organism: Carex rostrata; assembly: GCF_964058835.1. Taxonomy (NCBI): domain Eukaryota; kingdom Viridiplantae; phylum Streptophyta; class Magnoliopsida; order Poales; family Cyperaceae; genus Carex; species Carex rostrata. The sequence continues at coordinate 4,786,740 of NC_135939.1, forward strand.
GCCAGGTTATATGGAATGAGATGAACCATTTCGTGACGAATTTTCAGGACTACATTATGTTTGAGGTGCTGGAGGTTTCATGGGCCCATTTCTCTGATGAAATGGAAGCATCAAGAGATTTAGATGACCTCTTGTCAGCACATGAGAGATATCTAGAGTCAATTGTGGAGAAGTCTCTGCTTGGTGAAAGATCAAGCACCTTGCGTGCATCTCTTTTTGGGTTATTTGAGGTAATTTTAAGGTTTAGAAGTCACGCGGATAGGTGGTTTGAGCGGATCTATGAGCTCCAATCGAGGTAATTTTCTAAGTTTATGATAAAGCACTGGGTGACACTGGTATTTCCCAACATTTATGTGTAGTCTATTAGTTTGGTATTACAGACATCAACTTGTAAAATAGGGTTTTTGGGTTGTTTCTTGGTGGTCTGATGCATGGCTGCAGTGGGGATAATTTATTTATCTTAATTATATTTGAGTTTTAAGTGTTCTATTTATCATTTAATCGACTCAGCATCCCACAGATTTGACGAAATGTGCTCTGAATTACCACCTCAAATTGATTAAAGTATGTGGTCTTGATTTTTATGACAAGTTTTTCCTGGGCCTATTTTGCACAATGGATCTTGATTTTCTTTCCTTCGTGTTCTTGAGTTAGGGCTTCAGAAATATATGGGCATGTTTTATGTTTTGACGTACTTGAACCTAAGCTAACTTTGTATTCTTTTGGTTCCTCTTTTAGTGAAAATGGTACCCTCAAAGGTCCTTTCCGTTGTAGTCCAAAATGACAAAAACATCCCTACACTTTCTGGTTTGAAAGATAAATTTAAGTATGAAATACACTTTAAGGGCTTCTTCAAACTGGACTTCTATATCAGTAAAAAGTAAATGCTATCTGTAACATAAAATCGATATACGTGTAATGTCAACTCTAGTCATGTCATCCTGGATAGTGTCATGTTGATGCATGTCAACCATTTCTGTCCTTGGTATATGCCGTCTCTGTTGGAAGTTGGTCATAAAAAGAACATTTGATTCAATTAGTATTAAAGCTTGACTAATGACTATATCATAAGAATCAAAATGATTACTTGTGTGTCATTCTTGTGGAATTTAATTAATCCCTGTTTATTGTCCTTAATATATTTCCCTATTCTTGTGTTTAATCTTCTGTATTGCTTTCTTTTGTAGTATTGTTTTATGTTTAGCAACAGATTTAATAAGTGGAAGTTCTATTTTTTACACAGAGGGCAGGCAGAATCTAGGCAAAAATCAAAGAAGAGAGGCCAACTGCTTGAAGGTGCCAAGAAGGCTATGACCCAGATGGCTGGAGAGCTTTTCCGCAAAATGGGAGAAGATCTGGATCAAATTGCAAAAGACTACTCAAATTCTCTTGATACTTTTATAAAACAGCTACCTCTGCAACAGCATGTGGACTTGAAGTTCCTTTTTTTCCGTTTGGACTTCACCGAATATTACAGCTGTCACAAATGAGAAGGCAAATAAAGAAATATAAATGTGACAAAGACAGTAAAATTTGTGCATTCATCATTGTATTTAGACAAGGTTGTTTTTTTTTAACTTTTTTCTTTTTCTATTTTTGTGAAGTTATATTTGAAGAGAGAAGTCTTAAGTTAGATTGCCACTTCCGAAAGCTGGATTGTTTGCTGCAAAAAGGTAGAGGTAGCAAATGAACAGCTCTGATTAAATTAGGTTTGGGTGAATTTCTGGTCTTTGGTTGTTTCAGTTGCGTGATTGTTTATTTTGGGTCATTTAAACCTCATGCCCACTTTTGGTCTTGGGTCAAATTCAGGTTCAGGTTTTTGATTGATCGGCTTTATTGCATCCAAAGTAGATTTGAGGTTGCTGTCAGTTTTTATTTTTATTTTTATTTGCAAGGACTCAGGTTCTTCAGTAAAATTGAGCTTGGTGTCCAGTAATAGGTTCTAAGTCTTGTTTCAAGTTTTAACTCATCATTAAAGAAAAACAAAACAGGTCTGGTTGGGTCAAGAATTTGGTTATATTGTGACCAGCCATTGCAAAAAGTAGTAGTTTGGCCAAATAAATATATTAAAAAGAAAAATATTAAGTCCAGGTGTAATTATTCGTTATTACCCTACAAATATAGTTAATTTCTCTACCATGTGCTGCCACTGAGATTTCTCTCTTTCTGTCCCTTTTGAATTGCAGGTGTACATTAATTCTATAACATGGCTGATCATTAAGCAGATTTTGAGATTGGATACTGCGGGCAGGTAGTGACCTACTGCACTTTGTGGGTGTTCACTTTTATTGGTGACTTGTTTCAATGCTGCTTGGTTTGACTAATTTAGAGGTGCGAGTCTTTTTGGGATTTTTGAGTTTTGGTTGCTGATGTCTTGTAAATTTAATGCTTGTTTTTCTTTACCTTTTGCTATTATTCTGTTTGATCTTGTTTTTAGTTTCGAGTTCATAGTAATTCATTTCATTTATATTTCTTTAAGAATGAAAAATCTATGCTTGTCGAGATCAATTATGAAGATTCAACATAGGATGAAGTTACAACTAACCGTAGAGCAGGTTAAGTTATTTGGTTATGTCAGTTGTATGAACACATCTGTACTGATTGAGCGTCAAACAATATTGACTGGAAAAGCCTACTTTCGTATCATTTTTGTTTTTCAGGCTTGTTTGGTTTTAATTGAAAAACGGATGATGAAATCAAGGGATGTTTGATAGAAATTGAGGACGAGTGGAACTTAAATGAAGCTCAACTGCATGTTTAAGTGCTCAATTAGCTCCGTGTAGTGTAATTGTGAGGTGGGGGCGTAGGTTAAGTTTGGTGCAGATAACTCCTTGGGTAAGCAGAAATGTGTATCAATGAAGGGCCTTGTATGCTGGATTAATTGGTAAAGTTTAGTTTTGACATGTTTTATTGTTACGGTACTTGCTATTTTTGAAGTTCGAGGGCAGTAAACTCATGTCCGTAGGCTGTGTAGAATCTGGTAAAACTGATGTTAACTAACAATCCATCTCAATCACGGTAATAATGCCAACGATTGAGTTGTAAAATTCAAGTTCATATTTTTGTGTACACAGTTTGAGAGGAATTAGTTGTTTATTTGAATCAGGATTATTTGGGTTAATAATATTCAATATTAAATAGTATGTAAAACTCTCAGCACTGTATTGGGCCGAAATTTTTATTAATAGGAAATATATTAAATAAATATCGAGATTAGAGAATGCTTTTGCGTTTTATGAACTTAAATTATTAACTCAAATGAATGATTTATCTCGGCCTCTGGCCGTTATGGCTTATCACGGTCAGAGTTAGTACTTAATTAACAAGCTTAATCATTCTAATTGAACCATAAAAAAAACAAAAAAAAAACCCTGTCCGTGATAGATTGGAACGGTCAGAGAAAAAAAAAAAAATCTCTGTCCGTGATGAAAAGTAACGGCCAGGTCCGAAAATAAATTAAAAAAAAAATGTTTCACCTCTAGTCGTGATGGGTTATCACGGCCAGCCTTTTTTTTTTTCTTTCTTTCTGCCTCTGGCTGTGATAGATAGTAACGGCCAGGGTTTTTTTTTGGGCGCAGTTCAGTTAGAATGGATGATGATTAATTAAGTATTAATGCTGGCCGTGATAAGCCATAACGGTTTCTCTATATCTTGATTAAACGCAAAAGCGTTCTCTAATCTCGATATTTATTTAATATATTTCCTATTAATGAAAATTTCGGCTGTATTGGGTTGACTCTGCCACAAACCGCCAAGAGGACCCTGTAGTGCATACCAGAGCAACTTGTTAATTAGCCACAAAAAAGAAATTGTTACCAAGTTAATTCTGGCTTTTCAGATTTGTTAATTTCTTCCTTTCAATATTAGGGTTACTAGTAAAAGATTTAAACTATTTAGTGACTGCCTTTTATTTTAACAAGGATAATTAAATATGGACGTCTCTCTCTAAAAAAAATTCATAAAATATAAACCGCTGGCGGTGCAGCCATCCTGTTCATTTTTTATCGATGTAAAATAGAGGTTTTCTTGTGTTTTCGGTACTACATCCCTACTGAGACTGCCTAAATTGTCATGAATAATTGGATATAATTTCTTACAACAAAAAAAAGAAACTGTATATCTCTTACCCTATTTAAGGTAAAAAATACCTAATTTATCCTGTATGAATAAAAGGATACCTGTAGATCTCTGTTGCAAAATCATTCTTTTATTTTAACAAGGATAATTAAATATGGACGTCCCTCTCTAAAAAAAATTCATAAAATATAAAACGCTGGCGGTGCAGCCATCCTGTTCATTTTTTTATCAATGTAAAATAGAGGTTTTCTTGTGTTTTCGGTACTACATCCCTACTGAGACTGCCTATATTGTCATGAATAATTGGATATAATTTCTTTTTCTTTTTTGAGAGTTAGTGGAAAATTTTCCACTAAAATATATTGATATAGAAAAAATTGGATATAATTTCTTACAACAAAAAAAAAGAAACTGTATATATCTTACCCTATTTAAGGAAAAGAATACCTAATTTACCCTGTATGAATAAAAGGATACCTGTAGATCTCTGTTGCAAAATCATGCGCAACCTTCACTTCTAGTGGCTATGCTGAACCTGAATGAGTTGAAAGTAAATAAAAGAAAAGATAATTAAAAACGTCGCCTGAGAGATTCGAACTCTCGCGGGGAAACCCCATGTACTTAGCAGGCACACGCCTTAACCACTCGGCCAAAGCGACGATGTTGTTTATATTAGTTTATATTATTAAAATTAATATGTTGCTAACATACGCGTCTGTCCCTTCCTAGTCTCCGGCTGACAGCTCCCAAGTCCCAACCAAACACCGAACCAATCATTTGCACACACCAGCAAACACTGAATCCGATCCCACCCTCCGTCCCCTGTCCGGCACCCCCCGCCACCCCCATGTCCTCCGCCGCGTCTCCCTCCAACCCCTTCACCCCCTCAACCCCCTCCTCTTCCTCCCCTTCCCCTTCCCTCACTTATTATTGCCACCTCTGCCAACGGAGTGTTGATCTTTCCCCTGCCCCTGGCCCCCTCTGCTGCCCTGACTGCTCCGGCGGATTTCTCGAAGAAGAGAACGAGATAACCCCGCCCCCTCCCCCTCCCCCACCCCATCTCGCTGACATCTTCTCAGACGAATCTGACCACGATCTCGACGATTCCTCCGACCTCTTGCCCTCCTCCCCTACGACCGCCGCTCAGAACTACCTCCGACGCCTCATCCTCCGCCTCTCCTCTGACGACATCCCTATTGCTCCCCGGGGCCCCTCCCCTGCCTCCCCTCCCTCAATCTCTTCTATCCCCACTGTTTCCATCTCAGAATCGTCCCTAACTTGCGCTGTTTGTAAAGATGAGTTTGTTACCTCCTTTCCGGCTCGTCTTCTCCCCTGTGGCCACTTGTATCACTCTGATTGCATTGTTCCATGGCTATCTCGCCACAATTCCTGTCCTGTTTGCCGGGCTCCCATTCCTTCTACACAACCAGCCACTGAATTGCCCCCATCTCCACCTCCTGGAACAAGGACACATGTATCCATTCGGTTCAGGACGCTCCTGGATGAAATGAACAATGACAATAGTGGTGGGGCCCGGGCGCTGAGAGTTGCACTCAGAGAAATCACAAGAAGGACAGTGGCGAGAGAGCCCACAGCAGCTGAGGCATCACCAACCCAGTTGGCACAGGCTGAGACAGGTGGCTCAGCAGGGCCGGCGAATAGTGGGGAGACCGTCTCATCAGCATGGCCTGTCAGTGGCAGTGGTGCTGGTGGGTTTGTTGGGACTGTGAGGAGCAGCAGGTTTGATGAAGATGGAGATGCTGTCATGTCAGAGGCTCGAGAGGGCCTATTTGATTGATGGGAGTTTGAATTCGAGTTTTCTGTTGCAATGGTTCGAACTTTGGAAGGTGAAGTGTTTAGGTATGAGTTTTGTTCTGCTGAGTTAATTTGGAATCCAGCTAGTATAACATTAGCATGTGACACTGATTTTCAAAACCTATTGGATAGACTTTAAATGATAAATCCAAACCGTTCAAACTGACCTACTTCATGAGTGATGCATTTACATACAAAATTTATAAATTTTGAATTATTTTAGTATCAAGTCAAGCGATAAAAAGCTAATGAGTAATGACAAATGAATGCATTAAATTAACTTGGCCATTTGACTTGATATTACATAAACTCAAAAAATTATAAATTTTGCATGTAAACGCATCACTCATCAAGTAGATCGGTTTGATGGTTTGGATTCATCATTTAAAGTCTATCTAATAGGTTTTGGCGTTAGTGTTATTTAGGTTGAAATGACTCCGATGTCATACTAGCCGAACTCGTTAATTTGGGCTTGGTTGGAAAGGTTCAATCTTTTTGAAGGTTTGATCTTCTTGTTGTGCTTTTTAGTTATGTTAGTCTGGTTGCTTAATTTGGTTTATTTGTTGTGTTATTGGTCTGACCTAGAATCAGATTTTTTGTTCTGTTTTATGTCGATATGGTTTTCTTATTCATATAAGATAATGAAAGCGCTAGCCTTTGGTAAAAAGTTGGGCGGGGCACAAAGCATAGTAAATGGTCTACTGCTAGTTCTGAACTTGTATGAAGTAATGCTAGCCAGCACCTGGTGGAACTGATCACTTCTTTGATAAGTGGTCTGTATTACTTGTTCGTGATAGTTTGGGCATATTTAATTGGAAAATATTTTGTGGGTTCTATAAGCTATGACAATACCATTTACGGGTGTCAGAAATGTACGACACAAGTCTAAAGGTGCAGCAGATGTAATATCATCACTAAATTTCATAATATCATATTTACCATTCTAAATTTCAAAAACTCACAAACTTACCCAATTTATTTACATTTCTATTTAAACTCATTTTAAATTTATAAAGTATCCATTTTACCTTTTATTAAAATAATAAAGGGGGGAAAAATATGTAGTTTGTGTAAGAAAAATGTTCCGTCTTCTTACCGATCAGTTTTTAAGGACAATGATTCATTCCTCTACTTGTGACGTATACACAGTAACATTTATGCATATGCTCGTGTATACATCACAAGAAAATGAACCATTTGCTCTCATAACCGGCCAAATAAGAACACTAAATATTTCTCTTAAACAAGTGATATGTATTTTTCTTCTATTTTTTAATAAAGGGCAAAATGGGTATATTATAAATTTAACATGAGTTTTAATTGAAAAGTAAATAAATTGGGTAAATTTGTGAGTTTTTGAAATTCAAAAGGGTAAAAATGATATTTTGAATTTTAGAGGGGGGGGGATATGTAATTTCGAAGCTTTTGAGGGTTATACATGAAATTCCCCCGAACTTAAAAGATGTTGTCTAGTAATGTAATACTTTTCTTTCCTAATTCCATCATGCATACCATGAGGTAATTTGTTACTGGTTTTGATAGCCCTGATTATCAGTTGCAAGAATTCTTTAGGTTTGTGAAATGATTCATCCAAATTCCATAGAGATTCCTTAACAGATATTCCTGACTTTCTGGCCTAGCAGATAGATATGACCGTGATTAATCTGAATGTTCTTTTGGGATAATATTACTATAGTTCCTTTGAGCTGTTGACATGGCATTTTAAGCCCCCACCACCACCACCACCAACAACAACAACAACAACCACACACACACACACACACAGACTTGAGGGCTGGGGGTGGGTTGGATGTAAGTGTTGCATTGCCCCTTATTTTTGTTCTCTCCATCTTTGTATCTTGTTTGCTCAATCTAAATTGCTTGTAATTAGAGTTGGTGAACTCATCATAATTGATGTATTAGGAATTTGAATTGATTAGAGCTTGTGCAGATTTTGTAGTGCTGAATGTAGTCTTCTTGATTTTTGTCCAAAAAAAAAAAAATCAACCCATCAAAGAAAACTGTTGTCTTGGTATGTATCATCACAAGATCTTACTGAGATCTGAGACCATAATTCTCAAAATATAGTAACTGAGCTTTATATTTCCCCTACATAATGGCTTGTAAAATTGTTGCAGGGTAGCTATGTAGCTCTGATAGAGGCCGTTGTCAGAAGGAAGACAGATACTTATTTTTATTTATTTTTGTTTGTTTTTGGGGGTGTATTTTCGCAATTGTGGCCATACTATAAGAGAAAAACCGTTTCATATTGAATTCTCTAGTTCAGAGGCCAAGGTATCAGTTTAATTTTACTTAATTAATGTCGTTGTACAATGTACATTGTAAAGGAATAATTAGATCTTGCGCTATTATTATTAAATATTTTATTGCTATGACCTGGTCAGTTCAAAGATTGTTTTACCATCTTAAATATATTATGGAATTCCATATCCTTACTGTCATGGTTTCAGATTTCGCCCTCTTATTGATACTTGAGGAAATGTTTATGTTTGGATGCTCTAGAATAGCTACTATTTGAGAATAGTAATTTTTGGAAGAGTGTGAGAATAGTATTGATGTGGTGCTATTCGGAATAACGACAATGTTGTTTGGATTGAACATTTAAAATAGCGATGGAGGGATTTAACATTTGAGAGAGCACCAATTGCTATTCTGACTTTTTGTAAGAATAGTGGAACAGCGCTATTCTCGTTGTTCCGAATAGCAATTGAGTATGTTTGAATGGATCAGAAGCTATTTTCGCTATTCTCAGTACATCCAAATATAGCCTTAGGCGCAAAAATGGAGAAGTCTTCAAAACAAAATATTTGTTTAGTGATTTCTTCTCTTTTGTTAGGAGATCATATGATTTTCGATTTTTCAATTATTGTATAAAAATTATGTGATGAAATAAATAATAAAAATTTATCATATATAATTTTATATTTATATGAATGAATTGTTTTATAGTATTTCAGGTTAAAAATAGTTTTACTTGTTTTGTTTTATCCTTTACAGTTACAACCTCTTGTAACTACAAAATGATTAAAATAATTATAAAAAAAAATAACGAAAAAGAGCGTTACTTTTATTCTGTCTTATCAAATACATATAACGAATCAAACACTGTTTTAGTCCTTTTGCTTGCTCTTCGTCTAGTATTCACTTGTAAAATTAATGTCGTTTGTTTCATTGAAAGATGATTTTGATTATTATAATATATAAAATATTCAAATAGGTATACTGACTTCATTTCACTTGTAAAATTAATTGCTCTTTGTCTATTATAATATCTAATACTATGAAGTATGAACTATTAACTAATGTTATCTTATAGATTTTTTTTTTCTTTTCTTATTTTCATGACTGAAAAAAAATATAAACTTAGATTAGTTGTTATTCTAATTCTTCAATATTGATCATTTAATAATTAGTAGAAATATAGAATATACATTTTGGAAAGAAAAAAAAAAAAAGCTATGTGTAATAGCTTTTGATGTAGCTGCGTTATTCACAATAGTTTTTTTAATCCTCACATAATAAATAAATAGAATTGAATCTATATGACTCTTTAATCTCTCAACCTTCTCTTCTTTTCTCCTCTACAGTTTCTCTTCTCTCTACTCTCTCATATCAAATTATTCATAAAAATCTCAAAACTACCCCCCACCCCCCCGTCGATCGTCATAGCTAGGGGTGTTAATTGGGTCTGGTTTAGTCGGTTTTGAACCGAACCAAATTAGTTTGGACCAAATGGTTTGGTTCAGTTTGTCTTTTAAAACCGAAATAATCGAATCGATCGAACTTTTATATATCATGAATTTGGTCCAGACTGCTCTGGTTTATTTCTTAATCAACTATTTTAAATACTTTGGTTTATTTCTTAATACCCCAGTTTATTTATATACTTTGGTTTATTATAAATCAATTGCTTTAAATAAAAAATTAATATATTTCAGTTTGAACTGAATAAATCGAAATAAAACTTTAGTTTGGTTCGGTTGCAATGCTAAATCAGTTCAGTTCTATTTTTGAAATCGAAATATAACTTTGGTTTGCCTAGTTCGGTTCGGTTTCAACCGAACCAAACCGATGAACACCCCTACTACTGATGGCCTACTCATGAGATTAATAACACAAAATTAAGAGGTCTGATATGATCAGGGCAAATTGATTCTTTTTTTTTCCTTGATAACTTTGGGAGGGGTATAGAGCGAGAACTAACTGGTTTGAAACTATTTTTTGTTGTTGTTAATTTTGTAATTAAGTTAAGGGGGAATTTCATGTATGTCCTCAAAAGTTTCAATATTGCGTATTTATCCCTCTAAAATCAATAATTACATATTTATCCTTAAAAATTATAAAAACTCAAAAAGTTTATGCATGTGAGTGAGTGAGTCTATGGTACTATGCATATTACGATTTGGTACCGTGCTACGGCTCTATATTCGATTTTTCAAATTCTAACGGTCGATCCGAACCGTTCATCTTGTTCTCCATATTAATATGTGTTTGGAGACCAAATTTTACATTTTTTGAAATTTTTTTACTATTTTTTGAAATTTATTGAAAATCACTGTTTTTGGATGGTTCAGAATTTTCAGATCAAGTGATTTTCTAAATATCTAAAAAAATAGTAATTTTTTTTTAAAATGTAAAATTTAGTCTCCAAACACATATTAATATGGAGAACAAGATGAACGGTTCCGATCGACCGTTAGAATTTGAAAAATCGAATATAGAGCCGTAGCACAGTGCCAAATCGTAATATGCATAGTACCATAGACTCACTCCATGTGAGTACTTAAACTCATTTTAATGCAGAACACATCTTTAGAAATTCCCTCAGCCCCTCTTAAAATCTGCACAGATCACTTATCTGAACCAAAACCAACTAGCTTGACATATAAAAGAGGTACAAAAAATAATTAACATTCATAACATATATCAAATTGTCCAATTGAAAAATTAATTAATCATCCATCTTACAATAATCACAACTCAATCTCAGATTGCTCGAGAAACATGAACAATAAACAAAATTTGATCAGCAGTTCTAACGAGTTCAAACACGCAAACATCGCCTTCCTTGAGATGATTTTCTTCAATGAATTTGTTAAAGGATGTGCCTTCAATAGTATTAGATTGTTTTCTCTTCGAGTAATACTTGACAGGCCAAGTGTTTTCCTTCTCTGGCAAACAGAATATAAATGTCTGGTTTCTCTTCTGGAGATGCTTAGCTGAGAATTCTTTTGGTATGACCTGATTTCAAAAGTGAATAATGTTAGAATTAATTTGTTATCTAAAGAGAATGTAAATTGTAATTCATGGTCGTTAATCAAATATCAAGTTTGAACTTACTATGGAAGGCCTTTTGGATTGCTTTATAAGATGTAGAAAAGCTGGGTTGCCGGCTTGAATTTGAAGGGCCAAACGGTTAGCTCTCGCCTTTTGTTCGGTGCTCATGATTTTCCAACATTGTGGAACATAGGCACAATCAACTGTATATATTGTAGTTTCAAACATTAATTACTACTCAAAAACCACAAAAAAAATTGTTCAAAATTTAAAAATGCAAAAAAGGCTTACTTGGATTTTGACTTGAGTACTGGTTGTCATTTTTCAGAAGTCCCAATCTTCTTCTAAGGAGAGTTTGGTGCTCAAGTACCAGTAAGTTATCATTTCTTGCTTCTTCTATTATTTTCTCTACATAGCTATTGATTTTCTTCACAGAAGAGATTTCATATTCCTCTTTGATGTGCATCTCTTTGTGCTCTGTTTTTTCATTTTCTTGGCAAGGGGAACCGCAATCGCTCTTCTTAAGCCTCTTCTTCAAAGGAAGGGAATTACAATTTTGGCCCCGTGATTTCTTTCTTGAATGAATTTTGGCACTTGTACCAGTGCTTCCTTGAACTTTGTCTTCATCCGCTTCTCCTTCAAAATTGCTGCCCTTTTCCCTACCAAACGGGTCGAAAATCCGCACTTCAAATGTGCATCCGTCCACCAATTTGAAAAGCAACATATCATTCTGTGATACATTATTAGAACTAGCAAAATCACTCCAACCGGGTTGAAGTACAAGATTGTCACCCGACCCGATAAGCCCAACGTGCCATACATCAGTACCGCTTGGACATTTGAACTCGAGAATTTTGCCAACAAAATCATTGAAGTGCTTTGTGACTTTCTCTGGCAAACACTGCACAAATATCATGTCAAAAAAAGAAATGAGAATAAAATTAAGGTATTGTACGGAATAAAAGAATTTAATAAGTTCCAATAGAAATTTCAAATTTTTAGGGTTTATGCAGCTCATGTGTGTCCGATTAAAAAGTTTGTTTATGTAAGATAAGAAGAAGTTTTTGGCAAGAAATTTAAAAAAAAAAAAGATTTTGGGGTACAAAAGGAATTACTAGAAAAAAAAAATGCTATGAAAAAGGAGAAACAGATATATAAGAAGCAACGAGATGAAATAATTTTTTCTAAGGCACGATGAAAGTATTGTAAAATTTGGCATTAATTATTGGAAGGAGATGAAGAATTAATTAAAGAAGTTACCACACTGTGCATGTAAAAGCCAGTCATCTCTTTCTGGAAATCCATTTTGGAGAAATTAGGAGATGAATTAAAGTCTAAATTTCTCTTCTCTGTTGAATGTAATGAAATTATGCCTTGCACCGTTCCTGGCACCTCTATTTATATAAAAGACTTAATTAATTACCGACTTTTAAATTTGGAAAAAAGACAAAAAAAGGAAGCTCATAAATATGGAAAGCTATCTAATTACATGAGGCATTTTATATAATTAGAAAGAAAAAATAACGGTTGGCATATTCCTATCAATTACAACTGTAGCTATCTAATTATGGTAATAAACGTTGAAACTTGTATTAACTATAGAAAGGAGCTCCCTTTATTTTTAAAATTAGCCAATGATAAAAATATCATATGGATTTTAGGCTAATTAATTACCCCTAATAATTAATTCATACTTAATTATATTTCTCAACAAGAAAATAAACAAGAAGATATGAGCTATACTATTTCTTTTTTGGCACCCAATTTGGGCAAGATTGATGAAGTATGTATTTTTAGAAGTTTTTAGATTATATTATAAGTTTGAAAAGAGAAAATGTAATTTGAAGATTTTAGAACAACAAGTATTAGAGTTTTATGTTTTAAAAGAATAAGTAGAATATTTATAATTTTGAAAATATATCATTCTGATTACCATTATATGAGTGCTTGGTCCTGTTATCCAGTTCTTCTATGTTTATGTTTTTCACCTTGCTAGGAAATGAGTGTAGGAAATACTTTTTTTTTGCTTGTAGAATATATATATAAGTGCGCATTGTACATGTAAAAGTTATAATTGTGTTTTTTGCGAGAAGACAAACTAGTTTTATTTAATACTAATCTAATATGATATTATATTTATTTAATGCTAATTTAATATTTAAATTAATATTATATTACATTTAATACTAATCTAATCTGATGTTATATTTATTTAATGCTAATATAATATTTAAATTAATATTATATTACATACAATACTTAACATTTAAACTAATATTATATTACATTTAATATTTAAACTAATATTATATTATATTTAATATAAAATATGATATTATATTTATTTGATACTAATCTAATATTTAAACTAATATTATATTACATTTAATATTTAACTTAATATTATATTATATTTAATCTAACATTTTATTTTATATTAATCTAATTTGATATTATTTTTATTCAATACTAATCTATTATTTAAATTAATATTATATTACATTTAATATTTAATCAAATGTTTTATTTAATACTAATTTAATATTTAAACTGACTCTAATTGAGAGGAATGAAAACTATTTTTTTTATTAATACCATTAACCTCACTAACTCTATTCTTGCTAACCCCTCATTTTTATTGGTTAGTAGAATAGAGCTATTCTTGAGCTAATTCAATTTTCTAATCTGTGTTTGGATCACCCAAGGTTAAGAATATGGGAGCTAACTCAAGATTAACTCTATTCTTGCCACATCCAAACATAAGTAGCTAGAATAGTTAGAATAGCTCTTTTGTCATTTGTCTTATTATAATAGTCAAATTTTTTTTTTTTGTAAGAATAAACTATTCTATTAAGATAAAGGATTTGGATTCTCTTTTCTAGCTATTCAACTCAAACTAAACATAGAACAAGCTATTCCGAATAATATTGTTCCAAAAATAACTTATGGAACAACGAGATGCCATGATTATATTTTTAGAAAGTACTACAGGTACAATTTTCCAAATTTAGATGATTATAGACTTATAGTCATACTAAGAATAGCCGCTAATTAACTTTCTATATATAATATATATAATGATATCGGTTACGTCTCTCTCATATTTCTCATTTCTTTCTCTATCAAGTAATTGCATTTTTTTTTTCCGCTTTGAGTACTCTTTCTTCTTTTTATTATTGCTTCTGTGAGGATTCCCACAATTAAATGGAGAACACAGGCGCAAGTGGTAGCAACAACATCAACAAGGCAAAGAAAACCGGAACGAAAAGAAAGATACCCATTGACTTGATCGAAAATAAAAATGCTCGTGAGGTGCTTAACATGTTCATATTCAATATTCTTGATTTCTTTTACGTCTATTTAATTGAAAATGAAGAATCATGTTAGCCTTTTGAAATTATAAAGTTCCTAATATTGTTTCTTTTAAACCAAATATTGTTTGGTCTTGTAGGTTTGTTTTTCTAAAAGGCGCAAGGGCCTATTCAAGAAAGCATTAGAGCTGAGTGTTATGTGTGGAGTCCGGGTGCAAGTACTGGCTTTCTCTCCTTCTGGCAATCCCTATTCATTCATCAGCCCTTCCAGTTCTAGCTCCTCTTCTACCCAGCAGGCAGACCTATTCCTCCTGTCCTCCCAACAGGAAGATGATCTTAGTCGTCAAGCGACCGAGCTTAAAGCCAAACTCGAAACCCTTAAGAGGAAAAATGAAAATCTTAAAGCATGCCTTAAAGGGACAGCGGATTTGGACAAGGCAGATTTGACTCAGTTGTTGGCAATGAAGGAGAACCTGCAGCGTGCGTTAGGGATTTGAGGATGTCAGCATGGATCCTGCTTCTCTTGGTGTTGTACTAGTACCAGATATGGGTTGATGGCTCCTGTATATGGTTATGTCTCCCACTGTGCATTGCTTTTGTTTCTCTGTCGATGACATTTTAGTTTGTTATGCTTGCATTGTTAGTTAAGTTGAGGGTTTTGTCTTATGTAATAAAACTACAATTATTTGTGGTAGACTTATGAATGAAGTAGTGCTTTCTGATATGTAACTCAAATAGGTAGATTTTGCACAGCAATCTTTGAGGAATGTATTGATGTTGATATCATTTACCATCTGATTGAGTTATTAAGCAGGAATAATGCCTACAATTCAAAAAAAGGGTATTCTTTACAGAAAGCTTACCAGAATGTGATAACTGCCTGTATACTGAATCCATGTATTCAAAATATTATAAATTTAAATTTAAATTGAAAGTCACTAGTCCAATTTAAGATGCATCCTACTATTATTGGTTTTAATGGAAAATATAATTTTATTTTTCATGAAAAGACACATCTGACAATTCTTCTATTTTGATTTACATCTGTATCATGATCTGTACAATTATGTACCAAACACTGAATCAGACCCATGTTTTGGTAAATCTGAGACCAAACAATATAATTAACATAATAGGAATTTGACAACGGGGAAAGCATTGCTTTCTGGCATGACAATTGGAATGGAGAGCCTCTGTTTATAAGGTCTGCAGGCTGATCAAGACCACCTCAGAATTTGATATCCTTGAAGCAGGCACTACCAAGGCTTGACCAATTAGCTCCTCACCTTAACACTGCTGATATTGCAACTTTAACAGCACAAGAAGATGTCATGATATGGCGCTCGGACAAATCTGACATTTATTCTTCAAAATATGCATATGAAGCAATGATAGGTGGAGGCAAAGTGCGCTGGGCATTTCAAAAGACATGGAAGTATATGATACCTCCCTCTGTGAATTTTTTTTACTTTTATGGTGCTCAAAGGTAAAGTTCTGACAAGGTACGTGCTACTGAGAACGAAAATTGCATGCGATCAAAGTTGTGTGACATGTAGTTCCGGTCATAGCGAGACTATTTTCCATCTTCTATTCAAATGCCGCTACGCAGAGGTGGTATGGGAAAATGCAGTAGCTATACTGGGACAAACAATAATGGTACCAGCAACATCAGTGCAGGAAATATGGAAAAAATCGTGGATAAAGGGAAAACAGCGGAGTGCTATGTCATATAAGAAGTGGGGAGTTAGGTTTGTAGCAGTTTGCTGGTTAATATGGAAAGAGAGAAATGCAAGAATCTTCAACACCAATAGGTCAAGAGCAGAAGGGCTAGGGTTTACAGCAGTGCAGATTGCAAATTTGTGAATCAGAGAGGTGTAGAGGAGATTAAAATAGAGCAGTTGGTGATCCTCGAATGATTTCTGGTAGAGGGGATGCAGTAGAGAGGTACTGGTACCACCACTGGTATGGAGAATGCCTACTGGTACAGCACAATGGCATGCCAGTACAGGGCCAGTGACATGGGAGAAGTGCAGCGAGTGCTCCAGAATGTGTGTTGGTATCGAGAGGAGGAGGGCAGAGAGGTACCGGCAACTGCTGCAGTGGGGAATGGGCTGGTACGGTCTATACTGGTACAATAAAGATAGAGGATCACTACTCACTAGGAAGTCCTGTAGTTTCCTTTCTGTAATGGCTTGTGAAATTGTTGCAGGGTAGCTATGTAGCTCTGATAGAGGCCGTTGTCAGAAGGAAGACAGATACTTATTTTTATTTTTTTTGTTTGTTTTTGGGGGTGTATTTTCGCAATTGTGGCCATACTATAAGAGAAAAACCGTTTCATATTGAATTCTCTAGTTCAGAGGCCAAGGTATCAGTTTAATTTTATTTAATTAATGTCGTTGTACATTGTACATTGTAAAGGAATAATTAGATCTTGCGCTATTATTATTAAATATTTTATTGCTATGACCTGGTCAGTTCAAAGATTGTTTTACCATCTTAAATATATTATGGAATTCCATATCCTTACTGTCACGGTTTCAGATTTCGCCCTCTTATTGATACTTGAGGAAATGCCTATGTTTGGATGCACTCTAAAATAGCTACTATTTGAGAATAGTGATTTTTGGATGAGTGTGAGAATAGTATTGATGTGGTGCTATTTGGAATAGCGAGAATGTTGTTTGGATTGAACATTTAGAATAGCGATGCAGGATTGAACATTTGAGAGACCACCAATTGCTATTCTGACTTTTTGTTAGAATAGTGGAACAACGTTATTCTCACTGTTCCGAATAGCAATTGAGTGTGTTTCAATGGATCAGAAGCTATTTTCGCTATTCTCAGTACATCCAAATATAGCCTTAGGCGCCAAAATGGAGAAGTCTTCAAAACAAAATATTTGTTTAGTGATTTCTTCTCTTTTGTTAGGAGATCATATGATTTTCGATTTTTCAATTATTGTATAAAAATTATGTGATGAAATAAATAATAAAAATTTATCATATATAATTTTATATTTATATGAATGAATTGTTTTATAGTATTTCAGGTTAAAAATAGTTTTACTTGTTTTGTTTTACCCTTTACAGTTACAACCTCTTGTAACTACAAAATGATTAAAATAATTATAAAAAAAATTAACGAAAAAGAGCGTTACTTTTATTCTGTCTTATCAAATACATATAACGAATCAAACACTGTTTTAGTCCTTTTGCTTGCTCTTCGTCTAGTATTCACTTGTAAAATTAATGTCGTTTGTTTCATTGAAAGATGATTTTGATTATTATAATATATAAAATGTTCAAATAGGTATATTGACTTCATTTCACTTGTAAAATTAATTGCTCTTCGTTTATTATAATATGTAATACTATGAAGTATGAACTATTAAATAATGTTGTCTTATAGATTTTTTTTTTTCTTATTTTCATGACTGAAAAAAATATAAACTTAGATTAGTTGTTATTCTAATTCTTCAATATTGATCATTTAATAATTAGTAGAAATATAGAATATAAATTTTGGAAAGAAAAAAAAACGCTATGTGTGATAGCTTTTGATGTAGCTGCGTTATTCACAATAGTTTTTTTAATCCTCACATAATAAATAAATAGAATTGAATCTATATGACTCTTTAATCTCTCAACCTTCTCTTCTTTTCTCCTCTACAGTTTCTCTTCTCTCTACTCTCTCATATCAAATTATTCATAAAAATCTCAAAACTACCCCCCCTGTCGATCCTCATAGCTAGGGGTGTTAATTGGGTCTGGTTTAGTCAGTTTTGAACCGAACCAAATTAGTTTAGACAGGATTTCTTCAATTTTGACGAATTTAAAAGAAAACTAGCTAGGCAATAATTAATAGTAGGGGTGGCAACGAATCAAACTGAATCGAACTTATTCAAGTTTGAGTTTAAGTTTGAATAAGATTTGAATTGAATTGGATTTGATTGGTTTCGAATCGAACTAATTTCAAATCGAATTAATTACGAACTACACATTTTTTTGAATAGAAGTCAATTGAATTACGAGCGACAACCCTTTTTGTTTTCCCTAATTAATAGTACATTATATATTTAATTGAATATAAATTGGCTATAAATCCGTTAATTTACACTATATTTATTTTTAATATTTTAATCAATTCACTTAATCCTAAAAATTCATTTTGGTTTTAATACAGTAGCCCAAAATATAGGCCGTTCTAAATGGAGCCGAACCCATTTTTCATTTCAAATGCTTAACGTTTTACGCATAAGTCCTTCACATTGGGAGATATTACTAAGGTGTACATTTTAACAAATTCACCCCTTAATTTATAATATTAACACCATCGCAGAAATTTGCATATCATATCCTCAATCTTAAGGAAATTACAAAAAAAAAAGGTCCCTGTTAGTTCAAACCGTACCAGAAAACTGATACCGAACTGGTACCCATTACTAGTCACCACAATAGAAAGAAGATTTAGAGGGATGTCAAGTATATTTGAGGTTTGAACCGGATATCACAATCTATACGTTCCCAAGTCATTTACTACCGAAACCCCTTATTCTAAGCAAGTAAAGAGATAAAATAATAACAATCACCACCAAAGATTTAAGCAAGCAAATTCATGATGATCTCACCAACAAGAAATAGATACGAGACAAACAAGTTTGGTTCAACATTTCGATTCACAAAGTAACAAAGCCAACAAGAATTCACAATGCACAAGTCGAATCAGCCACACGGCTTGGCTAAAATTCAGAATATTAGGTAAGAAAGGACAAGGACCCATGGAGCGCTAACTAGTAAAGGGACCGGAACAGCCTATTCTTGCAAAGAGGGCATTCTGCATTCACAAGAAATTGATTTACCCGAAATTGCTTTTCGATCACGGCTAGGGATGAAGCATGGTCGGTATGAAGGTTGCGACTCTCTCCACGACCTTGCGTTTAGGCTCTTCTCATAGTCTCCGAACATCACCAAGCCAAGAACGCACGACTTCGTCACCGAAATCACAAGGACTACTCTAACGGGTTGGATTAAAAAAATCAAAGTCACAAGAAAGAGAGGGACGGAGAAGTGAAGAGAGAGATGTTTTTCTCAACGCATGAGCGAAACTAAAGGAAGCAACAACCAAAGGAAATGAAGGAGAGGGACTTATGTAACCACAAATAGGCATGAGAGAAAGGGGTTTAGTCACCCTCAGAGAGTAGTTAGCCTACCCACGCGGGTCAGCCGCGATTTTCGTCGCCCAGGGCAGTGAAGTCAAGGGAGGGGGCGTGGGTTTACTGACAGCCGACGAGACGGGCTCGTACGGCGTAGAGGCGAGAGCGGGGAAATCAAATCCCGTCGTTTCTTTCTTCTGGCAGGAAGGAAAAGAGAGAGAGGGAAGGCGGAGTGGGCCCCGTGCTCAGTGGCAGAGATGGAGAGAAAGAGAGAGACCTCTCTTGCGTGAAAGGGAGAAGGAGAAAGGAGGGGTGTGGGGTCCGATGTCAGTGGAAGAAGAAGAGTAAAGAGGGAAATGGAGAGGTTTATACTGCCGGACCTAGGGGTGAGTAAATCGCTCATAACTCGTGAGCCGCTCATAACTCACTCATTAAAAGCTCGTCTAAACTCGCTCATTTATCCGCTCATTTAAACTCGCTCATTAACAACTCGCTCGTTTACTTAATGAGCGAGCATGAGCATGACCCAACTCGCTCATAACTCGCTCATTAAGCATTTGCCACATCTAATCCTTGCCACATTTAATCCTATGTAATTCTGTGTAACATCAACCTTGCCTCATTAAGATTGATAGATACTAAGCATAGTTTCATATTTGATCCTGTGTAATATAGTGAGCACAATGTAACATTTAATCGTGTGTAATATACTAATATTCATAGTTTTATATTCATTTTTTTTTGTAAATCGACAGAACCAAAACCTCCGCCTAAATCCCAAAACAAGTAATAGTCATAACAACTCTCTCATTTAAATGAATTATGACAATTTGTTGGATTTTGTTATGATGACTTTTAACAAATTTTGTTATGCGTGGGCACACTATATAATTTTGTTATGAGTCATAACTCGTGAGCCACTCATAACTCGCTCATTAAAAGCTCGCTCATTTACAACTCGCTCATTTATCCGCTCATTTAAACTCGCTCATTAACAACTCGCTCATTTACTTAATGAGTGAGCATGAGCATACCCTAACTCGCTCATGCTCGCTCATTAATCACCCCTAGCCGGACCCGAACCCAATTTCAAATTGGGTTAATTCCCAATTTTTCCAATTACTTCAAATCAAGGGTTGTGATGTCTTCAAGATTCGTGTTAGATCTTAAATCCAAGGGTTCAGAAAATTCAGAATTCCAATATAACTCATTTAGTTTGTTTTAAGAATCCGTTTCTTTTATAAAATCAATCGAGAGTTCGCAAAACATTATAATGTCGTACTAATATTTCATATGTTTATTTCTCAAGTTAGGATTCGGATAATTCGTTCTCAATTTATATAATTATATATATTTGATTAAATCTCAAAAAAATTCTTAAATACACTAGTTTTATAAATTCTATATTTTTATTTGTACGAATAATATTATTCGTATAATTATACTCTTAATTGAAATTCAATTATTTATTTATTCACACAAATCTAATTAATTCAATTTCATCTTCTTTCTAAAATGCGAAGGAACTTGTAACAAATTTTTCTAAGTTACGAATTTACCGAATAGTTATAATTTTATTCATGGTGCTACATTTTATTTTATTTTTAAATCTCTAAATTTTAATATACATAATTTCATAACTCAAATTTATATTTCGAAATTTTTAGTTTCGTTTTAATCAATCAGATAAAATATGAATCATCGTTAATTTAATTAAAAATTTTATTTAAGCGAAATGATCAATTTAACAATTTAATCATGTTTTAAAATTTCGGAATAAAACATATGCATCTCCTGTCTGTCCGATTAAAAAGTTTGTTTATGTAAGATAAGAAGAAGTTTTTGGCAAGAAATTAAAAAAAAAATGATTTTGGGGTACCAAAAGGAAGTACTAGAAAAAAAATGCTATTAAAAAGGATATATAAGAAGCAACGAGATGAAATAATTTTTTCGAAGGCACGATGAAAGTATTGTAAAATTTGGCATTAATTATTGGAAGGAGATGAAGAATTAATTAAAGAAGTTACCACACTGTGCATGTAAAAGCCAGTCATCTCTTTCTGGAAATCCATTTTGGAGAAATTAGGAGATGAATTAAAGTCTAAATTTCTCTTCTCTGTTGAATGTAATGTAATTATGCCTTGCACCGTTCCTGGCACCTCTATTTATATAAGAGACTTAATTAATTACAGACTTTTAAATTTGGAAAAAAGACAAAAAAAAAAGGAAGCTCATAAATATGGAAAGCTATCTAATTACACGAGGCATTTTATATAATTAGAAAGAAAAAATAACGGTTGGCATATTCCTATTTATTACAACTGTAGCTATGTAATTATGGTAATAAACGTTGAAACTTATATTAACTATAGAAAGGAGCTCCCTTTATTTTTAAAATTAGCCAATGATAAAAATATCATATGGATTTTAGGCTAATTAATTACCCCTAATAATTAATTCATACTTAATTATATTTCTCAACAAGAAAAATAAACAAGAAGATATGAGCTATACTATTTCTTTTTTGGCACCCAATTTGGGCAAGATTGATGAAGTATGCAATTTTAGAAGTTTTTAGATTATATTATAAGTTTGAAAAGAGAAACATGTAATTTGAAGATTTTAGAACAACAAGCATTAGAGTTTTATGTTTTAAAAGAATAAGTAGAATATTTATAATTTTGAAAATATATCATTCTGATTACCATTATATGAGTGCTTGGTCCTGTTATCCAGTTCTTCTATGTTTATGTTTTTCACCTTGCTAGGAAATGAGTGTAGGAAATACTTTTTTTTTGCTTGTAGAATATATATATAAGTGCGCATTGTACATGTAAAAGTTATAATTGTGTTTTTCGCGAGAAGACAAACTAGTTTTATTTAATACCAATCTAATATGATATTATATTTATTTAATGCTAATATAATATTACATACAATACTTAACATTTAAACTAATATTATATTACATTTAATATTTAAACTATTATTATATTATATTTAATATAAAATATGATCTTATATTTATTTGATATTAATCTAATATTTAAACTAATATTATATTACATTTAATATTTAATTTAATATTATATTATATTTAATCTAACATTTTATTTCATATTAATCTAATTTGATATTATTTTTATTCAATACTAATCTATTATTTAAATTAATATTATATTACATTTAATATTTAATCAAATGTTTTATTTAATACTAATTTAATATTTAAACTAACTCTAATTGAGAGGAATGAAAACTATTTTTTTATTAATATTATTAACCCCACTAACTCTATTCTTGCTAACCCCTCATTTTTATTGGTTAGTAGAATAGAGCTATTCTTGAGCTAATTCAATTTTCTAATTTGTGTTTGGATCACCTAAAGTTAAGAATAGGGGAGCTAATCCAAGATTAA
Organism: Carex rostrata; assembly: GCF_964058835.1. Classification (NCBI taxonomy): domain Eukaryota; kingdom Viridiplantae; phylum Streptophyta; class Magnoliopsida; order Poales; family Cyperaceae; genus Carex; species Carex rostrata. The sequence continues at coordinate 4,809,811 of NC_135939.1, forward strand.
CTCTATTCTTGCCCCATCCAAACATAACCTCTAGAGTAGCTAGAATAGTTAGAATAGCTATAATAGCTCTTTTGTCATTTGTTTTATTAGAATAGTCAAATTTTTTTTTTTGTAAGAATAAACTATTCTAATAAAATAAAGGATTTGGATTCTTTATTTTAGCTATTCAACTCCAACCAAACATAGAACAAACTATTATGAATAGCCTTTTCCAAAAATAACTTATGGAACAACGAGATGCCATGATTATATTTTTAGAAAGTACTTGAGGTACAATTTTCCTAATTTAGATGATTATAGACTTATAGTCATACTAAGAATAGCCGCTAATTAACTTTCTATATATAATATAATGATATCGGTTACGTCTCTCTCATATTTCTCATTTCTTTCTCTATCAAGTAATTGCATTTTTTTTTCCGCTTTGAGTACTCTTTCTTCTTTTTATTGCTTCTGTGAGTATTCCCACAATTAAATGGAGAACACAGGCGCAAGTGGTAGCAACAACATCAACAAGGCAAAGAAAACCGGAATGAAAAGAAAGATACCCATTGACTTGATCGAAAATAAAAATGCTCGTGAGGTGCTTAACATATTCATATTCAATATTCTTGATTTCTTTTACGTCTATTTAATTGAAAATGAAGAATCATGTTAGCCTTTTGAAATTATAAAGTTCCTAATATTGTTTCTTTTAAACCAAATATTGTTTGGTCTTGTAGGTTTGTTTTTCTAAAAGGCGCAAGGGCCTATTCAAGAAAGCATTAGAGCTGAGTGTTATGTGTGGAGTCCGGGTGCAAGTACTGGCTTTCTCTCCTTCTGGCAATCCCTATTCATTCATCAGCCCTTCCAGTTCTAGCTCCTCTTCTACCCAGCAGGCAGACCAATTCCTCCTGTCCTCCCAACAGGAAGATGATCTTAGTCGTCAAGCGACCGAGCTTAAAGCCAAACTCGAAACCCTTAAGAGGAAAAATGAAAATCTTAAAGCATGCCTTAAAGGGACAGCGGATTTGGACAAGTCAGATTTGACTCAGTTGTTGGCAATGAAGGAGAACCTGCAGCGTGCGTTAGGGATTTGAGGATGTCAGCATGGATCTTGCTTCTCCTGGTGTTGTACCAGTACCAGATATGGGTTGATGGCTCCTGTATATGGTTATGTCTCCCACTGTGCATTGCTTTTGTGTCTCTGTCGATGACATTTTAGTTTGTTATGCTTGCATTGTTAGTTAAGTTGTGGGTTTTGTCTTATGTAATAAAACTACAATTATTTGTGGTAGACTTATGAATGAAGTAGTGCTTTCTGATATGCAACTCAAATAGGTAGATTTTGCACAGCAATCTTTGAGGAATGTATTGATGTTGATATCATTTACCATCTGATTGAGTTATTAAGCAGGAATAATGCTTACAATTCAAAAAAGGGTATTCTTTACAGAAAGCTTACCAGAATGTGATAACTGCCTGTATACTGAATCCATGTATTCAAAATATTATAAATTTAAATTTAAATTGAAAGTCACTAGTCCAATTTAAGATGCATCCTACTATTATTGGTTTTAATGGAAAATATAATTTTATTTTTCATGAAAAGACACATCTGACAATTCTTCTATTTTGATTTACATCTGTATCATGATCTGTACAATTATGTACCAAACACTGAATCAGACCCATGTTTTGGTAAATCTGAGACCAAACAATATAATTAACATAATAGGAATCTGACAACGGGGAAAGCATTGCTTTCTGGCATGACAATTGGAATGGAGAGCCTCTGTTTATAAGGTCTGCAGGCCGATCAAGACCACCTCAGAACTTGATATCCTTGAAGCAGGCACTACCAAGGCTTGACCAATTAGCTCCTCACCTTAGCACTGCTGATATTGCAACTTTAACAGCACAAGAAGATGTCATGATATGGCGCTCGGACAAATCTGACATTTATTCTTCAAAATATGCATATGAAGCAATGATAGGTGGAGGCAAAGTGCGCTGGGCATTTCAAAAGACATGGAAGTATATGATACCTCCCTCTGTGAATTTTTTTTACTTTTATGGTGCTCAAAGGTAAAGTTCTGACAAGGTACGTGCTACTGAGAACGAAAATTGCATGCGATCAAAGTTGTGTGACATTTAGTTCCGGTCATAGCGAGACTATTTTCCATCTTCTGTTCAAATGCCGCTACGCAGAGGTGGTATGGGAAAATGCAGTAGCTATACTGGGACAAACAATAATGGTACCAGCAACATCAGTGCAGGAAATATGGAAAAAATCGTGGATAAAGGTAAAACAGCGGAGTGCTATGTCATATAAGAAGTGGGGAGTTAGGTTTGTAGCAGTTTGCTGGTTAATATGGAAAGAGAGAAATGCAAGAATCTTCAACACCAATAGGTCAAGAGCAGAAGGGCTAGGGTTTACAGCAGTGCAGATTGCAAATTTGTGAATCAGAGAGGTGTAGAGGAGATTAAAATAGAGCAGTTGGTGATCCTCGAATGATTTCTGGTAGAGGGGATGCAGTAGAGAGGTACTGGTACCACCACTGGTACGGAGAATGCCTACTGGTACAGCACAATGGCATGCCAGTACAGGGCCAGTGACATGGGAGAAGTGCAGCGAGTGCTCCAGAATGTGTGTTGGTATCGAGAGGAGGAGGGCAGAGAGGTACCGGCAGCTGCTGCAATGGGGAATGGGCTGGTACGGTCTATACTGGTACAATGAAGATAGAGGAAAGGATCACTACTCACTAGGAAGTCCTGTAGTTTCCTTTCTGTAATTTTCTTTTTACTTTTGTATTGACAGCCACTGTGTTGATAAGTTGTTACACGGTGATTTGTGGCTTTCGTCACTTATGCAGCATAAGAACTTTTGTTGAGAACTTCGAATATGTTAATGTTTATATATCATTTTTTCTTCCTAATCATATGTTTCTGACTACATTTTAAATATACGAATGGCATGCATACAAGAAATATTTGTGCAAAAGAAAAACAGAAATTACGAAAAAATAAGCTAGAAGAAATAAGCAAAGGTCAAAGGACAACAGCATGTTCCACACTATAATGTCTGAACAAACTAATATAAATAACAGAGACACAGTATGATCAGTTATCGAGAGAGAGAGAGAGAGAGAGGGGCTCTAATCTTAGAATGATAAAAAAGTTATAGAACGTTGTGCGCATGTGGCCCTTGTGTCTGATCAGTTAATGATACAGTATATCGAAATAAGGGTAAAACTGTCATTTTAATATTTTACTTAATATTGAATTTTATTTTAAGAGATTAAATTAGGAAATGGGGAAATTAATAAAATAAGTGAGTTGAGATGGGGAAATAGCTAAGTTTGAAATTTTATAGGGAAATATCTAAATCGAGAAGTAAAGATGGGCATATATATAAAATTCTCTTAAAAAAATGATTTAAAATCATGGGGTGGCTACAAAAGCTGGGCTCTGAATAGAGCCTCCCCTGGTTGCCAACTTCCCAGAAAAGAATCGCTACTACACTGTTCACACTACACTCTTCACACGGTACAATTGATTCCTTCTCCGATATATAGAAGCTTTGGCACTTGAACTAAGAACATTTTGAAGTCTTATGGTACTTGCACAACTTCATTTGGCCATGTCAATGGCTGGAATCCTCTCCTTTTATGAAACAAAGCAAACTTGGTTTTCAAGAATGGAAAAGGTTGTTAGGAAAACAAGTACATTTTTTGTTTCCATTTGGAAAAGCTGGTACCTAGTTGGAAGGGAGGATCCGAGACGAGTGGTGCATGCAATAAAGGTCGGTCTGGCACTTACACTGGTTTCCTTCTTGTATATTTTTGAGCCATTGTTCGACGGGTTCGGTCAAAATGCGATGTGGGCCGTCATGACAGTAGTTGTGGTGCTTGAATTCACCGCCGGTAAATTTCAGCTTAATCTCTTATTTTTCTTTTATAAAAAAAGGAGTCATATTCAGGAACTTCATTTTAGGTTTTGCAGGAAAAAGGAATGAAACATGTCCTGCAAATCTTAAAATAAAGAATGCAACAGTGTCCCTATTTCTCACTCATATGAGTAAAACCAGGGTGTTCTTAAGTTCACCAAGCCCTTTTGTAAATTTGACTCTAAAACCTATTAAATTGGCTTCAAACGACGAATTCGAACCGTTAAAATCAATCGACTCCACAAATATAGTTAAACATGCAAATTGCGGAAAGAAAGGTTATTATAGACCTCTCATTTTTTAAGGGTATTTATGGTATATCATCAGATTTTGCCCCCCCAACCCAAATTACTACTATGCTTTGCTTCTTTTCTCTAATTTTTATTTACACATGCTCTATTTGTAGGAGCCACTCTATGCAAGGGGCTGAATAGAGGATTTGGGACATTATGCGCAGGTTCTCTAGCATTTATTATTGAAGTTGTAGCTGAGAAGCCTGGACAAACATTTCTTGCATTTTTTGTCGGATCATCAGTCTTTATAATAGGTATACAAGATAAGAAAATTGCTTACATTGAGGTTTCACAGAGGCCCAATTTGGTTATATTTGTTCTTCATCAGCCTCATTTAAGGAATACAAATAACCACATGCATAGAACTAACGGTGACTTGTACCTACTATAGTACTATATCCATTGGTGCCCTTGCATTGCAGTAACTAGAAATGAAAGAATATTTGAACAAACTAATTTTTGTGATCTATTTTACAGGATTTGGTGCCACATATTTGAGATTTTTTTCAAAAATAAAAAGGAACTATGATTATGGAGTGGTGGTTTTTCTACTGACATTTAATCTGATAAGCGTCTCCAGCATTCGGGAAGACGATGTTGTGCTGTTGGCACGTGACCGTCTCTTCACCATTGCTATTGGTTGCGGCATTTGCCTCTTCATGAGCCTTGTTTTTTTTCCAAATTGGTCAGGTGAAGATCTTCACAATTATACTGTTAGTAAACTTGAAGGATTAGCTACTTCAATTGAAGGTATTTATCTATCATTTCTAAGAATATTTGTCTAATTATTTTGATTTTATGTTACTAATACTATACGACTATACATGAATTTTGATCCTGAAACAATCAACTAACTAGTGTGCAACTATCATCACTTATAAGACATATTGTAGAGAAAGCTTACGCTAACCCAGCATAGTTCTTCCATAACTGCAAACTAAGATGCATAACAGTATATTCTGTCTAATAACATCTTACGCAATGAATCCAGCATGTGTAAGTCTCTATTTTGACGACCAAGAGAAGGATGGTAACATTGTTGATGTGAAAGCAACCAATGAGATGATATCCAAAGGCTATCAGCTTGTGTTGGATTCAAAATCAAGCGACGAGAACCTTGTAAGTTCTTATTTTAAGTGATTTGATTTTCTCATCAGTATCATTAGTAATGATAATTTAACATTTCCATCCTATTTTTTCTTTGGAACAAATTAGGCAAAGTTTGCGAGCTGGGAGCCGCGACACTCAAGATATCGTAAGTATCCATGGCAACAATACGTCAAGCTTGGTACTGCGCTTAGGCATTTTGGCTATACAGCTGTATCTCTTCATGGATGTTTGGAATCTGAAATACAGGTAAATTAATTGAGAGTTCATATGCTTTCATTTTTTTTTGACATTTATGCCCCCACTTTTTAATTTTCTAATAACAAAAAATTCCAAAATTTATATGTTAAAATAAAACCGTTAAATATGATTCATATTATTTTCTCTACATGCACATAAAATATTATCACTTTTCAATTTTGGTTTTATACAATAAGTTTGTCCAGAATTTATCCACATCAGTGTATTTTTACAAGTCCTTGAAAATCAATGTCCAGAATCAATAAATTGAACCCATTTTTAATTGCATATCTAAACCATAATTTAGATATAATAATCACAGTACTACTAATTAATCTATGAGCTGTGCTGAAGTATATCTAAACTTCTAATTTACAGCATTAGATACATTTTTGCCTTCATAACAACTTTAATTTTCATTGCATGGTTGCAACGATCTCAAATTAATTAAGACCACGCCATCCATCAAAGGGCTGTTCCGAGGCCCTTGCATCGAAGTTGCCACTGAAGTCTGCAAAGTTTTCCTAGACCTGGCCTCTAGTTTACGGGTCCATCGCCGGTGCTCCCATGACTCTGACAACCTCCACCAAGCCCTCCATGACCTCAACTCTGCTATCCACTCACAGCCCCGACTTTTTCTGAATTCCAAAAGCAACCACTCTGCTGACAAACATGCACACATCAACAATTGCAACGAAGTGAGGGATCAGCCGGTGTTGAGGCCAAGTCTGAGCAAAATAGCTATGCTGAGTCTAGAGTTCTCTGAGGCACTTCCTTTTGCAGCATTTGCGGCGCTTTTGGTGGAGATGGCGGCAAGGCTAGAGCTTGTTATAGAGGAGGTGGAGGAGTTGGGAAGACAAGCAAGTTTTAAGGAGTTTGACGAAGACTTGGTTTCCATCGAGGTGCGGCAAAATGAGACAAAGGAGAGTGTAAAAAACAGGGACTTGTATAGTCATCAAGTAACTCCTGCTGTTGAATGAGAAGTCGGGCACTGAGATATGTGTCTGATCATTCCTCTGCTACAATTTTATGTGATACCTTGTTTAGCATGGTTGCACTATGTTATAATGCAAAAGGCCTAGGCCTCTATATTAACTTTCCGAACATTTTATCCTACGGGAAAAAAATTGTCATAGGACCATTGATTAATATATCAAATCTATACTGCTAGTTTTTCTAAATTTTAAATCTAAACTCCTAATTTTTCTAGAGCATCAATTAGCAATTGCAAAACAGTTATCAAATTGAAAATAGCCACTAATTAATTACAAAATAAATGCATTCATAAAAGATTAGTAATTACAAAATTTTACTTTTTAGAGAATAGTAACCACCAATTTTTAACAAGTGTTTTTGAAAGTTTTCAAATTTTGAAAGAGTTCAATATTTTTGAAAATAGAAATAAAATTGCCAATAAAGACTTAGCAATTGCATTTTGAAAGGGTTCAATATTTTCGATTGCCGGAAGGCACATAACTAAAATTAGTTAAATAAAAAAAAACAAAAATTGGAGAGTCCAGACTTAATCAAAGCAAGCATACTCTAAATTTTGTGCTTAATGATCAGGTAGCAAAACCTTTTCAAAACTGAACCACAACAATAAATTAGATTTAAAGCATGAAAATCGACACAAAATTTCATTAGTACCCTGTGCCATTAATGGTTTTCGCCACATATAAAATAGATCAAGCAAATCTATTTCTTCCTCTCAAGAGCAATATATGTTCGAAATTAATAGTTCTCCTGTTTAAAAAAAATTATGAACATATAATGGGTAGACAAATGAAAGCCCCCAATGAAAACACGATAGTAGTTGCAAAATATAATTATAGATCACTGTAAAGTTGTAAACAAATTAGATTAAAAATCTGACAATAAATTTGATATTGAGAACATTTAATTCTTTCACTATCTTGCAGATATTTTATCTACTCTACTAATTTAATGTTCTCAATATATTTCACTTTATATTGATATCCTAAAAAGTTGAGACAAAAATGAACAGTTAGAAAGTTATTGTGTATGCTGAGAGCTGAGGAGGACAAAGCACAGGTACAAGAAAGCTTACCACCCTTCTATAACTATGAGAAAAATAATAACACCCAAAAGTTATTATTATATTTAGAGTGACGCTATGGTAATATCTGTGTTTTAAATAGCATGCTATAGCAACGCAATAGTGGCGTTACATCGTTTTTGGACCTTAAACGCTAAGTTATGGGATAAAAGTGCATTATTTCAGTTACGACCGCTATAGCGGTAATAGCGGTCCGCTATTTGCTCTACGCGCTATAGTGCACGCTATGCTAGATAGGCTTTTATATAAAGGTCCAAACTGAATTTTTTTGAGGATCAATTTTTTCAAGGTTCAGATTGTTTTTGCTTTTAAATAGAAAAGCTAGATAGTTTATGCCATAATGCTTGAGTTTTTTTTAATAGAAAAGATATATAGTTTATACCATGATGCTTAGATTATTTTGAATGGAAAAAAAATAGATAGTTTATGATATTATTAGAGATATTTTGAATAACAATTTGGACTTTGTACTAGTTCAATATGAATATTTTAATTCCTTAATCAATTTTTTGTTAGTTATCGTTCTATGGGACTTTAAAATAATTAGTACAAATATAAAACATATTTTTTTAAACTAAAAATGCTATATAGGATAGTTTTCGCTATAGTTACGCTATCCACGATAGTTTTTTCTAAGCATTTCCGTGATGACGCGATAATTGTTATTTAGAACCTTGGGTAATATACATATTATACAAGGATTCGCACTATTGACTCATATCTTTATTTTTAAAATTCAAACAGTTGATTTGAACCATTTAACATGATCTTTATGTGAAAATGAACCTGAAGACTAAATTTCATATATTTTTTAAAAAATAATTACTATTTTTTAATTAGATAGGTAGAAATCACTTGATTTGAAAATTATGAACTATTAAAAAATAATGACTTTCTACCTATCTAAAAAAATTTATAAAAATCTTCTAAAAAATTTAAAATTTGATTTACATGTACATGTTAATATGAAGATCGTTTGACGGTTCAGAACTTCAGATCAACTTAACTAAAGCTGAAATTTGCATCATGTATCCCTTAACTGTGAAGTGAAACCATTGGATCTAAGTTTGCATCGGTTAGACCTCTCAACACGAGGCAATTTTCATAGAAAATAAAATTCATTTAAAAGTTTTGGATACAAATGAATATTCTTCAAAAATATAAAGGCATGTATCATGACAAACAGTATGATTAGATGCTATGAAATCACCATGTGTGCACGTTTCTATTAATATGTTACACATTACGCACAACAAATGCATTAATTGTTGTCTTTAGAGAGCATTTAGAGCGCTGTTGACGGTCTTATCCAGTCCAGGGACCTAGAAACGGAAACATCGATCGGAAGAAAAATGAAGAATGAAAGAAATATTGGGTGCATGTTTAACTCGTGAATAATACCCTTTAGAAAAGTCAAGTATGCATGCGTTGTCACACTACTAGAATAATCGTTTTTTGCATGCTTAGCACTAGTTTGTTGCATGATAGAGACCACTGTTATTAAAACCGGACCGGACCGGACGGACGGACCGGAAAAAACCGGAACCGGACCTATTTACGGTTTGGTTTGTTTAGATTATCGGATCTGCAACTGAACCACCAAATATCGGTTTAATTGACCGGTCTTTAGTAGAAATTAGTAACTTGTTCTTAAGAAAAACCGGGTTTTAAACGGGCTCAACTTTTGATACACCTTTTTAGCATTAATTAAGAGAGAGACAAAAAATACACAGCTATTGCACTAGACTCTCATCCGTACCGTACACACTTACACCATGTAAAGTTACAAATGTAGGTACTAAGATGGGATTTATTTTATATTATAAAATTTACACAAAAGACCTTAAGGTTTTAGATATATTAAACTACTTAATTATGTATGGTATAAAAAGTAAAACTATATTTTTTTTGTATATATCTGTTTCATTTCAAAATAACATATGTTATTATTCTTTATTTGTTTTGTTGTTATTTTTGTTGAAGCACTATGTCTTTTATTAAAGACATCCTATATTATTATTACAAAATACATTTAGTTATTTTTAATAAAATCACTATATTCATTTTAGTTAGATGTTAAAAATATATATGTGCAAACTTTTATGAATCCTATATAAAAATATTATTATTTTATAACAATTTTTACATTTCATACATATATAATTATTTAAAAAACCAGCAATTGAACCGGTTGATTCATCGGTCTGACCAGTAAACCGTTAAACCGAAAGTTTACCGGGTCGATATCCGGTCCGGTTCTGATAACATTGGTAGAGACGGCTCATGCAAAATAAATGTCGTTTGTTGACTTTTTAAACTTGTTTCATGCGAATCCCCATGTAACAGGTATCGCATGAAATTGTGTGAAGTGCAACCATGCAACTGTGTGATGTTCAGCCATGCAAATAAGTTTTGAAGGTCAAATATTATAATTAATTCGAGGTCCATGCAACAACTCAACTCCATGACTATACAACTACTTAAAAACTTAGTAGATATTATATTTAATTAAAGGTCATGCAACAACTCAACTACCTTCTCATGCAACTACTTAACCACTTAGTAGATATTATATTGTATTAAAGGTCCATGCAACTACTTAACCTCATGATCACGCAACTACTTAATTCCATGTTTATATTATATTTTATTGAAGGTCCATATAAATAGTCCACTATCATTCGCATGTAAATACTCTGGACTGAAAGTTCCAAAAAATTGCATGGGCTTAGCCATGCAATTGTTTATTTACTGGTGATAGATTCATTTATGTTTATTTGATATCTCTTTTTTAATAATTTTTTTTATTATAATTCACAACAACATGAAGTTCAATGATTTTTTTCAAAGAAGGAAAATGATAATACAAATTTATATCAATGACAGCATAATCTATTCATATGTGAGCCCGCAATCAAATCTCTGAAAAATCAGTATTTGCTTATTTTATCTCAAATGTGGAACTAGGCTCATAAATAATTTGATTAAGTCCCAATGCATATGAAAACCATGAGTGTTAGTAAATGAGTAAAATTAGTTACAATTAATAAACATTGATAATAATTAGCAAACAGACTCTTGTGTTTGATCTACAACTTCAAGATAATTTAGGGATAATAATTAAGACTCTGTTGAAGGTAAAATTTATTATTAATTAAGAGGCCATTACCATGCAATTCTAGTCAATGTTAGGTAGATTTGGAGAAACTTCATTTTACAAGGTCCTTCTAAATGATGTTAGGTATTTCTCACATTTTTAAGAAATTTATTCATATGATTTATGTTCAATTTTGCAACAACAATCCAGCAGTTCATGATCTTTCTGACAACATGATTTGTTATTTTCATACCGGACAAACTACTATACCAAATTTTTTGTTCTTTTTATTGTAATGTGTATGAAAACCTGATCTACATGCATGATTTATTGTGGGATTTTTGAAGATACAGAAATCTGACTGGTAGAGTGATTCCTAAAGTGAAAATTGAGGTACCTTGCAGCAAATAACAGAATTTTTTTTTAAAAAAACTGAGATTAAAAAATAGCTAGAAAATAGTAGAAAAATCCTAAAATTACAAAGTTTAAAATCAAAATACTTGGCATGATGTGTTCTATAACACTGCAAACTGGCATGACCTAGTTCTGTCCCTAGCTATTTCAGATTTTCTGATTTGTCTTCAGGGGCATTTTGGAGTATGTTTGTACCAGTCATGCCTCACATCCATTTACTTTGTTTTATTTGCTGGTCACCCATGTCTAATATGTAGTGTTGATATTTGAATACTGTTTGGACATGAGGCATGACTTAGTTCAGACATAAAAGACCTTTCCTAGACCACGCATGCCAAAAATTTTCCTCTGAAAAGAATGAAAAAAAGGTGTTGGTTAGGTAATGATTGATTGCTGATTTCACGAGGAAAATTTGCTGAAGATTAAGCTTTCATTTTTACAGGAGCAACTGCAATAATTAAAGTAAATTAATAAGCAAAAGGAAAAGTGGGTCTTTGAATTGTGGTCGGTTATGTTATCCACGTCTAATTGACCCCTTATGAGAATACCTTTCTCAGAAGTACTAGTGGAGGCCTTCTTTTTCAAGAATTTATTCCAGATCTTTAATCAAGAATGCCTCCATCATCATCACTATCAATTGAAAAAACAGAATGAGCTAACAAATAGTCATTCAATGCACCGACTTATATCTAACGTGATGGAAAAAAACTTGATAAATATGATGAAAAACTTAATTTATGACAAAGAAGATCAGGCACTGCTCCTTGATTGGATGAAGCTACAAACATTATCCGTCGGATCAAACCGCACGATTATCTTCATTTTTAGGGTGCCTCAGTTAAAATTTAGTAATACTTTGTATCACCAAAGTATTGTTACATGCACCAAACACTAATTTATATCACACAAGAGTTATTTTTCCCAATAAATAACTTTGGAGAACCAAACTATGTTTTCACAGTAACAAAGTAACTTAAACACCAATACTTAAAAAGCTGCTGTTGCTCGTGGAAAATATTACCATAAATCATTTGGTAAGTACAACTAAAATCATTATTAGTAGTTTCAAGGGAGAAAATAATATGGTCATTTTCTTTTCTCTTTGTTTTTATCTTTTCCTTTTTTTTTTTTAATCTTTTTGAAGGAGAGGGTTATTTTGCGCACAGAAAATTACTTGTAAGTGGCTTGCAACATTCTCCCTTGTGAGTTTATCCACATTCATGAGCTCAAGTATCCTCTTTGGCACAGCTTCTACATAAAAAAAGGAACCATAACTGGAGTAAATTCTATCCAAAATCAACAACAACAAAAAAAACTGAACCTAAACAAGCTACACAGAAATATTGAAGAACATACTGTTGACTATTTATCAATTTACAGATCAAGTCTTTTAGATTTAACACTCTCAGATACAAGTGTAATTTGATATATTAATAGGATACAACAAATTTACTGATTGGCCTTTTAGATTTAACACTCTCAAATACAAGTGTAGTATGATATATTGTTATAATAATAAAGCTGCCATCAACATCCAGAACCGGTCTTGAAGATTTTGGGGTCTGGGGCGGGAAATTTTTTTGGACATTTTATGTACAATTTTTTATCAAAATAATATGTGGAGAACCCCTATTGTATTTATCTTTAGAAAAAATAATATTAGAATCTATAATTAATAGGACTATTCTCAACAAGCAAATCTCTTATCGACCGAATCAGATCAAAAACTCATATTTTGTTGGCAGAAATTTGTTTTTCACTAAAATGATAAAAAAATTAGGTAAAATTATGTTAACCCGAATAAATAATTAACATGAGACATTATTGCTGAAATTATTATTTTTCTTTTAGTGCTCAATAAGTTAAAATTAATTTCAAACCAATTTTAATAAAAATGACAAACTTCACAGCATGAATTGTCTTCATTTTTTTTTAATAAAAATTAAAGAGACAGTAAGCTTGTCTTCATTTTGTCTGAGTTGGCTAGCAACCTCTTCAAATATAGCGTGGATTGTCTCCATTTCTTATGTATTGATTTCTCTAGTATTGCGATGTAGGTTGCATATTAATAATTTGGGCTCACCTACAACGTCGTTCTTTCTAATGTTTTTCTGCCCCGCACTTGACCGAACAACCCACTAACCCTTCTTCTCCAATCAACATTTTATCCCAGTCAAAATTGCAAATTTCTCCCCCAAATCGGACATGGGTGGTAAGTCGTAACACTTCGCTTCTCCTCAAAAATTACTTCAAATCGTGATCAGAATCATCTCCAAACTGGCTCCAAACATCAAGAATCGGGGAAGAACCGCTTGATTAAGCCAGTTTGAACCGGTTTTTCCTTCTATGGTTTTTAACATATACAATTTGTTTTGAGGCCCCATTGGATTTTGGGGCCCAGGGCCGAGCTTGTCGACATCTCTTATAACTCGGTGCAGCACGACCGAACAAAACACGTTGAGGTGGATAGGCATTTCATCAAAGAAAAATTGGCGGCTAAAATTATAACAACGCCATTTGTACGATCTAGTGAGCAACTGGCAAATGTACTAATAAAACCTGTATCTAGCAAAGCGTTCATCAAATCAATTGAAAGGTTGGGCATGACAGATATCTATGCGCTAAATTGAGGGGAGTATTGAATGGACAAGCTGGCACCAGAATTATTTGCAGTACCAAGTCAAAGAAGGAAGGTTGAAGAATAAAGGAATTGAGCATCCAGGCTTGTCCGATATTGAATAGAATATAGAAAGATGTGTATTGTATGAGCTGTCAAAATTGTAAAGGGAAATTTTGTAATATTTAGATTCTAAATATAGTGGTTACATAAACCATAAAAGAGAGGGAGTAGAGAAATAGAAATTAAGAAAGAAAAAAGAGAGAAATATTACATAGAGGAGTAGAGAAATAGAAATTAAGAAAGAAAAAAGAGAGAAATATTCTCCTCTGTAATGAAATTCTTAATTAAATAAAAATTAGGTGGGAAGGGAGTTTCACGGGAGTGCTCGTGTCTCTGTGATTTGCTTTTCTAACAAATCCTCTCCTTTTATGAAACAAAGCAAACTTGGTTTTCAAGAATGGAAAAGTTTATTTGTAAAACAAAAACATTTTTTGTTTCAATTTGGAAAAGCTGGTACCTAGTTGGAAGGGAGAATCCGAGACGAGTGGTGCATGCAGTAAAGGTCGGTCTGGCACTTACACTGGTTTCATTTTTGTATATTTTTGAGCCATTGTTCGAAGGGTTCGGACAAAATGCGATGTGGGCCGTCATGACAGTAGTTGTGGTGCTTGAATTCACTGCCGGTAAATTTCAGCTTTTTCTTTTATTTTTCTTTTATAAAAAAGGAGTCATATTCTGGAACTTCAATTTAAGTTTTGCAGTAAAAAAGAATGAAACATGCCCTGCAAATCTTAAAAATAAAGAATACAGCAGCGTCCCTATTTCTCGCTCATATGAGTTAAACTAGGGTGTTTAAGTTTACCAAGCCCCAGTTTCTGTGTGAACTTTAATTCTAAAATCTATCGAATTGGTTTTAAATGATCAATTCAAACTGTTGAAATTGATCTACCTTATGAGTGATACGTTTACATGTGAAAAATTTTAATTTTAAAATTAATTTAATATAAAATCAAGCGGTAAAAAAAATTAATGCATTAAAATTAAAAATTTTTTCATGTAGACGCATCACTCATAATGTAGATCGGTTTCAATGATTTGAATTTATCATTTGAAGTCAATCTAATAGATTTTAGAGTTAAATTCACAAAGAGACTTAATGAACTTAAGAATACTATAGTTCTACTCCAACGGGTATTTAATTATTTATGGTATATCATCAGATTTTGCCCCCCACCCCCCAATTACTACTATGATTTGCTTCTTTTCTCTAATTTTTATTTACACATGCTCTATTTGTAGGAGCCACTCTATGCAAGGGACTGAATAGAGGATTTGGGACATTATGCGCAGGTTCTCTAGCATTTATTATTGAAGTTGTAGCTGACAAGCCTGGACAAATATTTCGTGCATTTTTTGTTGGATCATCAGTCTTTATAATAGGTATATAAGATAAGAAAATAGCTTACATCGAGGTTTCACGGAGGCCCAATTTGGTTATATTTGTTCTTCATCAGGTGCCCTTGCATTGCAGTAAGCCAGTAACTAGGAATGAAAGAATATTTGAACAAACTAACTTTTGTGATCTATTTTACAGGATTTATTGCCACATATTTGAGATTTTTTTCAAAAATAAAAAGGAACTATGATTATGGAGTGGTGGTTTTTCTACTGACATTTAATCTGATAAGCGTCTCCAGCATTCGGGAAGACGATGTTGTGCCATTGGCACGTGATCGTCTCTTCACCATTGGTATTGGTTGCGGCATTTGCCTCTTCATGAGCCTTGTTTTTTTTCCAAATTGGTCAGGTGAAGATCTTCACAATTATACTGTTAGCAAACTTGAAGGATTAGCTACTTCAATTGAAGGTATTTATCTATCACTTCTAAGAATATTTGTTTAATTATTTTGATTTTATGTCACGGTACTAATACTATACGACTATACATGAGTGTTGAACCTGAAACAATCAAATAGCTAGTGTGCAACTATCATCACTTATAAGACATATTGTAGAGAAAGCTTACGCTAACCCAGCGTAGTTGTTCCTAGGGTGTTCATTGGTCCGATTTAAGTCGGTTTTGAACTGAACCAGACCAAACGGTTCTGTTTGTTTTTAAAACCGAATTATAATCGAACCAACTGAACTTTTATTTATTATAAATTTGATCCAAACTGTCCTGGTTTAATTTCTTAATACTCTGATTTATTTCTTAATCAATTGCTTTAAATATTTCGTTTTATTTCTTAATACCCCAATTTATTTCTTAATATACTTCAGTTTATTATAAATCAATTGCTTTAAATAAAAAACCTAATTTATTTCGGTTTGAACCGAACAAACCGAAATAAAACTTTGGTTCGGTTCGGTTCAGTTGCAATGCTAAATCGGTTCGGTTTGCTTCTATTTTTAAAACCGAATTATAACTTTGGTTCTTGAACCAAACCGAACCTATGAACACTCCTAGTTGTTCCAAAACTGCACACTAAGATGCATAACAGTATATTCTGTCTAATAACATCTTACGCAATGAATCCAGCATGTATAAGTCTCTATTTTGACGACCAAGAGAAGGATGGTAACATTGTTGATGTGGAAGCAACCAATAAGGAGATGATATCCAAAGGCTATCGGGCTGTGTTGGATTCAAAATCAAGCGATGAGAACCTTGTAAGTTCTTATTTTAAGTGATTTGATTTTCTCATCAGTATACTAGTAATGATAATTTAACATTTCTATCCTATTTTTTCTTTGGAACAAATTAGGCATTGTTTGCGAGCTGGGAGCCACAACACTCAAGACATCGTAAGTATCCATGGCAACAATACGTCAAGCTTGGTACTGTGCTTAGGCATTTTGGCTATACAGCTGTATCTCTTTATGGATGTTTGGAATCTGAAATACAGGTAAATAATTGAGGGTTCATATGCTTTCATTTTTTTTTTTGGCATTTATGTCTCTACTTTTTAATTTTTTAATAACAAAAACTTTCAAAATTTATATTTCATGTGATCCATATTATTTTCTCTGCGTGCACATAAAAAATTATCATTTTTTAATTTTGATTTTATATAATAAGTTCGTCCAGAATTTATCCATATCGGTGTATATTTACAAGCCCTTGAAAATCAACATCCGGAATCAATAAACTGAACCCATTTTTAATTGCATACATAAGTATATCTAAACCATAATTTAGATATAATAATCACAGTTTTACTAATTAATCTATGAGCTCTGCTGACTGCTGAAGTATATCTAAACTTCTAATTTACAGGATTAGATACATCTATCTTTGCCTTCATAACAGCTTTAATTTTCATTGCATGGTTGCAACGATCTCAAATTAAGACCACGCCATCCATCAAAGGGCTGTTCCGAGGCCCTTGCATCGAAGTTGCCAATGAAGTCTCCAAAGTTCTCCTAGACCTGGCCTCCAGTTTACGGGCCCACCGCCGGTGCTCCCATGATGTCCTCTCTGACAACCTCCACCAAGCCCTCCATAACCTCAACTCTGCCATCCGCTCACAGCCCCGACTTTTTCTGAATTCCGAAAGCAACCATGCTACTGCCAAACATGCAACTAGTAATATCAACAATTGCAACGAAGTGAGGGATCAGCCGGTGTTGAGACCATCTCTGAGCAAAATAGCTATGCTGAGTCTGGAGTTCTCTGAGGCACTTCCTTTTGCAGCATTTGCGGCGCTTTTGGTGGAGATGGCGGCAAGGCTAGAGCTTGTTATAGAGGAGGTGGAGGAGTTGGGCCGACAAGCAAGTTTTAAGGAGTTTGACAAAGACTTGGTTTCCATCGAGGTGCGGCAAAATTCGACAAAGGAGAGTGTAAAAAACAGGGACTTGAATAGTCATCAAGTAACTCCTGCTGTTGATTGAGAAGTTGGGCACTGAGATATGTGTCTGATCATTCCTCTGCCACAATTTTATGTGATACCTTGTTTAGCATAGTTGCACTATTTTGTAATGCAGAAGGCCTAGGCCTCTATATTAACTTTTGAACATTTTATCCTACGGGGAAAAAATTGTCATAGGACCATTGATTAATATACCAAAGCTATACTGCTAATTTTTCTAAATTTTAAATCTATACTCCTAATTTTTCCAAATTCGATTGCAGTAAAACAAAAATTGGAGAATCGAGGCTTAATCAAAGCAAGCATGCTCTAAATTTTGTGCTTAATGATCAGGTAGCAAAACCTTTTCAAAACTGAACCACTACAATAAATTAGATTTAAAGGATGAAAATCAATACAAAATTCCATCAGTACCCCTTGCCATTAATGGTTTTCGCCACATATAAAATAGATCAAGCAAACCTATGTTCGCGTTTAATTCACAAATAAAATATTTTTATGAGGTTACCGCACCTAATAACTAATAACGAACATTTGATTAACCGAATAACACACAAATTTTACTAATAAAGCACAAATTTTACGAATTATCCGCACGATATTTAAACAAATTTTACTTTTATGGGCAATTTGCCAGTGCAAAACAACCTAGGCCACGAGTCTCCTACTTGAAGAGATAACCATTTGACCTAGTCCAAGTAGTACCTAATACCTATTCCACTTGCACCCCAACCTTGTTTTATAAAAACCTTGGCGCTCTCAATAATTTCTTTCTTGCATGTGGGACTATGGATGCGGCAGGAAGTAGAAACCGACAAGATTTTTGCTCCCAGATTTTAAAGACTTGTTTTTATTGATGGGCCTAATCTCATATAAAAGAAAGTCCAAAAGCCCAAAATTTTAATCTCATATATTGATGGGCTAATTCCTAATCTAAACTAATTGTATAATTCTGAATTATTCTCTAATTATATCCGAATTATATCTTAATCACGAGTTTTTGACCTTACTGAACCGAATCCAAATAATTCATTTGATACTATACTTCGAAATAGTTCTCCTGTTTAATAATTTTTATGAACATAATAGGTAGACAATGGAAGCCCCCAATAAAAACACGATAGTATTGCAAAATATAATTATATTTCACTGTAAAGTTGTAAATAAATTAGATTCAAATTCTGACAATAAACTTGATATTGAGAACATTTAATTCTTTCACTATCTTGCATATATTTTATCTAATTTAATGTTCTCAAGATATTTCACTTTATATTGATATCCTAAAAAGCTGAGACAAAAATGAACAATTAGAAAGTTATTGTGTATGTTGAGAGCTTTTATTTGAATGTTGGCGGTGAAATGCCGCTGACAATTGGATTGATATATATAAAAAAAGTTATTTACAAAAGTTAATCCGAATGGGTAGAAACAAAAAGACAAGAAATTGAAAATTAAGAAAAGTAATAGAGTGAGTCTATGGTACTATGCATATTACGATTTGTTACCGTGTTACGGCTCTATATTCGAGTTTTCAAATCCTAACGGTCGATCCGAACCGTTCATCTTGTTCTCCATATTAATATCTGTTTGGAAACCAAATTTTACATTTTTTGAAATTTTTTTACTATTTTTTTATATATTTAGAAAATCACTTGATTTGAAAATTCTGGACCATCCAAAAACAGTGATTTTCAATAAATCTAAAAAAATAGTAAAAAAATTTCAAAAATGTAAAATTTGGTCTCCAAACAGATATTAATATGGAGAACAAGATGAACGGTTTGGATCGACCGTTAGGATTTGAAAACTTGAATATAGAGCCATAACACGGTAACAAATCGTAATATGCATAGTACCATAGACTCACTCAAAGTAATAATAGAAATCTCTCTAGCTATCTTTAATCACCACAAGAAGAGTGCAATATGCACCACCATGCTCTATGATGTCCTCTCCTATAGCTATCTACTTTGGAACCAAAAACAATATCGAGTATTGTATCAATAATTAATAAAACCACTGGTTTTCCTCTTATTGTAGAAGAATCGTCTATTTCTCTCTCACCACAAAGCTCATGCTCCAGCCACCCAAATTACATTAATAGAAGAAGCTTGCCACCCTTCTATAACTATGAGAAAAATAATAACACCCAAAAGTTATTATTATATTTAGAGTGAGGCTATGGTAATATACATATCACACAAGGGTCCGCGCTATGAACTCATATCTTCATTTTTAAAATTTAAACAATTGATTTGAACCGTTTAATATGATCTTTATATGAAAATAAACCTGATGACTAAATTTTATATTTTTCAATTTTTTTACTATTTTTTTAATTAGATAGGTAGAAATCACTTGATTTGAAAATTGTGAACCATTCAAAAATAATGACTTTCTACCTATCTAAAAATATGTTGTAAAAATTTTCTAAAAAATATAAAATTTCGTCTACATGCACATTTTGATATGAAAATCACGTTTGACGGTTCAGATCGACTATTTGAACTTTGTTTGATTCATTGATTATTTCCGATATGCCCGATTACTCTCGATTATTTCCAAATAATCGCTTAGCAGTATTATGTCCGTCCGATGAGCACATACCGTTATTTAAAACGCTGGTCCAATGTAAATTAGCTAAAGCTGAAATTTGTCTCATTTATTCCTTTAACTGTGAACTGAAACCATTCGATCTAAGCTTGCATCAATTAGATTTTTAAATGAGGCAATTTTTATAGAAAATAAATTTCATTTTAAAAGTTTTGGATACAAATGAATATTTCTTCAAAAATATAAACTATAAAGGCATGTATCATGACAAACATTATGATTAGATGCTATGAAAGAACCATGTGTGCACGTTTCTATTAATATGTCACACATTACGCACAACAAATGCATTAATTGTTCCAGCCCAAGGACCTAGAAACGGAAACATCGATGGGATGAAAAATGAAGAATGAAAGAGATATTGAGTGCATGTTTAACTTGTGAATAATAGCCCTGTAGAAAAGTCAAAGTTTGCGTTGTCACTGATGTGTAAAGGGATTAGAGCGTACTACCTGATTATCTTCTTTGTTCTACTGGCTTGGCACGCATGCAACTGTCAGGAGCGGATCCACACCAGTGTAGTAATATGCGGTTTCTATGCGGTATGCGGAAGGGCACCGCATACCGCATATACGGTATGCGGCCGCATATGCGGATTTCTATGCGGATTTATATATGCGGATTTTAAAATAAGAATTCATATATATTTGAAAATTGAAATACATAGTAATACAAATAGGAATAAGAATTTATGAGTACAAATAGAAATACATAGTAATACATAGTAATACAAATACAAATACAAATAGTTAGAACTAATACATAATAATACATAGTAATACAAATACATATGCGGCCTAATATGCGGCCTGTTAAACCAATATGCGGCATGTTAAAACATATGCGGTCAAAAATATGCGGCCTAATATGCAGCCGCATATGCGGAACCGCATATTAAACCGCATATTGATTTTCTATGCGGTTCGGAACCGCATACGCATATGCGGCCGCATATGCGCCGCATATTACCTAATATTACTACACTGATCCACACACAGCTAGAGGAGGACAGCTGCTCCTTAGATTTTAAAATTAAATAGAAAAATACAGATCTGCTACTACTTTGTCTTTCTCTGAAAATTGTTTTGTTCCTTTTTAGAATCGAAAAGCCTGCCAGACTAGTTTAAAATCATTCTTAATGAAATTTTTTTATTATTTTTATATAAATTTTATAGAAATTTACAGATCCGGACTAACTTTTGTTGTTTTTTAATAGTAAAATGATATTATTCTGTTATTTTTATTACGTAAGACTATACTATTTTTATTATTTCTTATTATGTTGATTATTATTTTTTTATCTAATAACCGATTAGTTAATAAGTTTCAACTCAATAAACTATTATATCATGTCCCTCCATGATAGAAATTTTGTATCTGCTTCTGACAACTAGTATTGCCTTTAAAAAAGAGAAACATTTTTTTTTTACTCTTCTCTCGTCTTTCTTTTTTTGAAAACTTAATAGTAGCTACCAAAGTTACTCTTCTCTCGTCTTTCATATGTCATTGCTCATGTATTTTAAATTTTTAACTTATACGGACTCAACGTACCCTTTAAATTTTTAGCCTTCACTTATTTTTCTGCTCTTTTATCTTTAGCAAAGGCCTTTATCTGTCCTTTCACTGTCACCCTTTTAGCAAATATCTTTCCTTTGACAAACTCATAAAATCTCACCAGTTTTTTTTTTTCCCTATTTTCTAGGAAGATTTTGCATTAATTATTGTGAAAAAATTATGAAACTTATATAGATGCAGAGGAAAAATTAGAACAGATAGTTTAAATTCGTTATTTTAATTTAAAATATTATAAAACAAATGAAGGTTACGGTCACTTACGCTGCGGTGCCAAAATATTGTGCGGTTAAAAAATACAAGCCATGTTATCGTACAATTATTGCACGAATCTTGAAAAATATAACCATTCATGTAAATTGTAACAAAAAAAAAATAGTTAACTGTTCACATGAGCAATTTTTATTATAACTAACTAGTTTAATTAAAAATACACAGTCCGCACACATTTTCGATGAATATATGTTAAATATAAGTAACTTATTTTTAAAGAAAATAACAAAATGTTTAAATAATTGGTAAGTACAATTTTTAAATTTAATTCAATTTATTGAATTGGAGACATGCAAATAGTGATGAATGGCAAAAAGGAGCATATGGGACAAACTGGGGTAAGGATTTTAACAGAGTAGTTTTAGCTACATGTAGCGCACTAACCGTATAAAATGTGGTTTTGATTATATAGTTTGTAAGCTGCATGAAGTCAAAAATGCTCTGTTAAAATCTTTACCCACAAACCGCGCACATTTCAGCTGGATAGAAAGAGGGCGAACGATCTCAGCCGTCCGCTAAATCAAACAGCTGATATTTGGCACCAGCGGCGAACTATCTGAATCTAGAAAACCAGTGCATTATTTGAGACGAACTCTGTAAATTGTTTATTAGATAAATTCATTTCTTTTTAATGATGATGATAAGCTGACTTAAATTGTCATTGGTCACACGTCGACATCATAAACGGATTTAGAATTTTTTTTCCAAAAAAAAGGTGAAAAAATAACGAATTGAATTTAAATACTTAATTCAAACTTATTAATTAATCAGATATTAGATAAAAAATAATCTTCTAATTTTTAACTTTCAGTGCTCTTATTTCTAATTTTCAATACTCTGTCTTCTAACTTTAATTATCAATTAAAATTCAAAAAAAATTGTCATAATTTAAATCTAAATTAAAAACAAAATTCCGACAAAATCAAATCGAATCTATAAAGTATAAAATTTAAAAAATCAGAAGCGGCAACCTCCGGACTGAGTCCGCCCCACTTGACCCCAGACCAATTCCTTTTTTTTTTTAAATTTCTCGAAATAATATATAATAAAGCTTGAAACGAAGCTTCTCTCTGCGTCAACGGTCAAAGTGGCGGCTGTTCGCTAAAATTCAGTCTCTATATAAATAAACCCTCTCCCTCTTCAAATTAAAACTCAACAAATCACACCTTCAATACTCTTTTTGCTTAGATAATCAATCAACCTAGCTGACCTAATATACAAGACATGGATTTTGAGGCATCAACCGATATGTTACACAAGGTGGGGCTGTTTGTACTGGTACAAGCCTTGGTGTATCTCATCCTCTCCAACTCTTCGGATCTGTTCTCAACTACAAAGAGATCTCTTAGCTTTCAGCAATCCAGTTCGGTTAGGGTTCGTCGCATGGAGGCATTTCTATCTGGCATGCCTTCTGGCGGCGAACCGTCCCCCAAGCCGGTCTCTGAGAAGATGGATTAATTTGATTATATAGCCAGAGATGTAGGAAATCTATTGTTTGATTGTTTGATTCCTTTATTGAGATTTAAGTGATCAAGTTATATTTCACTTATTTTGCTTTAGAGATTTTGATTGTACAATTAACTGGATGCGGGTTGTGTATAACAATAAATGAAATTTAATTACGCTCTTTTAAGATCATGTTTATTGTGTTTTTTTTTTTCTTTGAATTATATCTTAGTAGTTCCATTTTTATTATTCGTCGCACAGGGATCTCTCATCCTCTCCTAACCTCGCATGAGGCCAATGGGTTGGGATAAATCATTCCACTAAATAACTAGCGATGGAAAGAATGAATTATACATTCAACAAAATTTGCTTTAATTAGAGACTAGAGCAGCAAACAGATTTTAAATAATAAAATAAAAACACACTAACCTAAGTCCTAAAGCATACAAAACAATAGTATAGAAGACAAACAATAGTATGAATTAAGTGTCAATTATATTTTAAGATTTATGTAAAAATACCGTAATTATTTAATATAACTTTTAATTAGATATATATACCAAATGGCATCTGTACCGTAAACTTGTAGATCATACTTCTATCATCCGTTTGGCAAATTTATATGCTTTGTTTACTGCTCACTACTTTTGGCAGTGTGATATTTTTTATAATGTATCAAGACAAAGCATCTTTATTGTAACTCATTAGATCATCAATCTCTACCCACGACACCCACCAGTCCTCAGAACTACTGGTACTTTTGCTTATCGAATTTTCAAACCGTCTGTCTAATCCGTGTGAGTGAAAAATTGACACTGCGGCATTTGCTGCAATATCTATATCGTAATCTGGCATTGGCCAAATTTGTGGCACAAGTAGCAAATACTAGAAAAATATCCATCCTTTTCGTATCAAATTATCAGCCATGAGGATTTTTTGAACTTAACTAATTATGATTCAGCTCCTGAAACCAGCATTCCTCTCTCCAAATTATCTATTCAGGGAGGCCAAATTTCCACTAATTTGACTTGTCATAAACCACCTTTTCCACCATCATATTCCCATCTCTGATCTCCTCCATGAATCCCTCGCCATATAGAATCGACCCAACCTCTACGACAGATCGCTCGCTGTATCGGAGGGGCAAGGCAAAGAGGAGGACTTTAATGGGAAAGGTCAAAGAGAAGTCTCTCAGACGGGGAAGTCTGAAGCGTTTGGCAGATGGATGGAGAGGGGTGAGAAAGACAAGGGTATAGTGGTCATTTGTTTACTAATTAATATTGCGAACTAAATTTTAAAATCTCAAATATTATTATTTAATTATTTTTAGATATATTTGATGATGAGGGCTCCAATACCTTATTTTTTCACACCTCATTATACCTCATATTTTATATCTTCGTTTTCAAAGTCCAAATTGTCGATCCGAACCGTTTAATATAATATTTATACTAAAATATGCATGGAGATGAAATTTTATATTTTTTGGAATTTTTTTTACTATTTTTTAAGATAGGTACAAAATAATTATTTTTGAACCGTTCAAAAAACAGTGATTTTCTACTCATCTTAAAAAATAGTAAAAAGTTTCTACAAATTATAAAATTGTATCTCTAACCATATTTTAGTATATATATCATATTGAACAGTTTGGATCGACAATTTGAACTTTGCAAACGAAGATATAAAATATAAGGTATGACGAGGTATGAAAGACATGAGGTATTGGAACCTTCCTCATATTTGATATATTGTAAAATAATAGTGGGTAAATATGTGAGTTTTTGCATTTTTAAAGGGTAAATATGATATTAGAACTTTCCTCATATTTGATATATTGTAGAATAATAGTGGGTAAATATGTGAGTTTTTGCATTTTTAAAGGGTAAATATAATATTATAAATTTTTGAGGAGGGAATACGTAATATTGATGTTTTTTAGGAGATACATGAAATTCTCCTTTCTTTTTTCTTAGTTGATGGGTTTAGGTTTCTTATTTTTAATGCTGCCTCTCTTCGGTCTCCCACTTCGCTCTCCCACTTCGATCCATCTCTCAGCTTACAATTTCATCTTAGATCGAACGACGAAGGACGATTTGCGCTCATCTCTGCCACCAACCCTCCTTCCACGTGTGCCACGTGTCCTCAAGGTGATTTACTTGGTCTTAATTTCTTCTTCAAAGGCCTTGCCTTCGTACACTTCCGATAGTTAGGTTGTTAGAGTTTGGCACCTTTTCTTTCTTCAATTTTCTGTTAAATTAGTTGTCTATTAAGCCCCGTTTAGTAAAGGAACTTGGAACACTTTAGGCTACTTTTTGTTGGTTTAATTTATTAATTATGTTCCTAATTTATCAGGTTCATACAAGTAACTAAATTAATTATTCATAGTAACTAATTCGATTTATCAGGTTCTAATTCTGTAATCATTTTATTTTGATTGATTTACACCAACTGGGCTCAAGCAATAATTACTGAATATGTACTTTGCAAATCGGAAATTATTAATAACAACTTCATGACATGCATTTTAGTTAGCTTTCTTTTTTGCTCTTAATATGCCTACGGTGGCTTGTAAGGTGACTAATTGCAAAATTTAGGTTAATTTGGCTTATTGATTTTTGTAAAAACTAAATTGAAAGTGATAGTTTTTTAAATGTTGGGAGAAGAAAGAAAATAGAGCTGATTTCAATTTTTTTTTAGAATTTTTCCAATAAATGCTGATCGAGGACACTATGACATTTTTAGACGTGAAGTGTGCAATTGAGTTATTTCTTCACGAATTTGAAAGAAAAATTGAAGAAAAAGTTTGAAAAATTTGTTAGAAGTGTGCAACTGAGTTATTATAGTTTGGTACATGCCTAGTTCTCAATAATGGTTTTCAAGAATTGAATCAGCTGAGGTATGTTATTGTTCATTTTTCTTGTTCTACATTTGAGATAACTTACAGCTGGTTTGTTCTTTTCTTGCATTTCAACACAGAGCATGTTCGACAAGCTTCCTTATTGAAGGGTGAAAAATGGATGGTAGAGATCTTGCCATCGACAGAATAAGTGATATGCCAGACGCACTTCTAACACAAATACTCTCCTTGCTGACAACCCAAGAGGCAGTGCGCACGTGCATATTGTCCAAAAGATGGACAGATCTTTGGACTTGTATGGATACTCTCGACTTTGGCAACTGTAATTTTGGGTATGATTACGGAGAGAATAGATTTCTCAAGTTCGTTCATGGTGTACTAAACCGTAGAGGTTTCTCACCCCTGGATAAATTCAAACTGAGATGGTGGTCTCTAAATAGAAGCGATCATGGTATTGTTGAAGAATGCATTAGTCATGCAGTTGCTTGCATGCCTCAGTTAATCTATATTTACATCGGTACGAACCCGATCCTCAAGTTGCCTGATTCACTTCTCAATTGCGGGTCAGTAAAGGAGATGTCATTGATAGTTGGATATAGTTTATATGAAAGCAAACCTAAATCTATAAGAAAGGTGATGTCATTGAGAGTTGGATATAGTTTATTTGAAAGCAAACCTAAATCTATAAATCTCCCTTCTCTTCAAAAACTGGAGATTGGTTATACCTTCATCGATGATGATTTGATGAAAATGATTTTATTGGGGTGCCCTGTCCTTGAAGAATTGGCCCTGACAGATTGTTGGTTGAGGTTTAAAGAGATTAACTCAAATGTGCTGAAGAAATTGACTATTAAGAAATGTCTCTCCATACAACATCATTTACATTCAAGAACGCATCATCTCTAGTCACAGCAGACCTTGATAACTTCTGTAGGTCACTGAATCTTCTTGGCGGCCTTCCAAATGTTAAAAGTTTGAGGCTCTATGCAACTCGCACTGTCCTGGTATGCTTAATTTTGAGTGCATCACAGCAGAGGTGTGAAATAGTGGTAATTGCATCTTGTTTGAGATTCTTTTCTTATTTGTAGGGATTACTCAACAAAGATATTCCCAACTGTCTGATTTTGAATAACTTGATGAGCTTGGAACTAGGATTATTGGAGAAGAGATATGATTGGAATTTAGTGGTTTGCTTTCTCCAGCATACACCCAATTTAAAGAAGCTTGTCTTGAACTTTGGTCAGGTAATCTCTCTCTCTCTATATGCTCTGGGGAAAGGAGGGGTAGTAGTCAAGATGCTGGTATTTCAGTATTGTTCATAATATTGTGTAGTTGATGAGGTAGCATCTTTCTGATACGAGTCCTTTGTTTGTTTCTCTTCTTTTTCTGATTTTGTCCTCGGAGCTTACTTATTATATTGGGCACCAACCTTTTGAAAATGAGAGGGATGCCTTTAGTACATCATCACTTAAGAGTCAAGAGTCAGGCAATATTATGCACATACAGTTAATATTTCACCATACATGCGAGTATGGTATTGCAGCAGCTGATTTGTTCAAAATCCGATAACTGATAATGAGATACTAATATAATTTTTTTTTTTTTTTTTTTTTTTTTTTGCAATTGAGCAATTAATGGACTTAGATGTATACATCTTTTAATATTGAGAATTTAAATATTGAGGATGCAATCCAATGATTGATCGCTTGTTTGCACAAAATGCACAAGTGTTGTGACAACTATCTTACTGTCATACTAGCTTATTATAAACTATCATTAGACTTTTATTAGGATATATTGTTGTCAGCTACCTTACTAACTTTTATTGTCCACCACCAGAGAGTGATGCCGTTGTGCAAGAAGCATTACCGGGAAAAAAAATCATTTCCACGTGAATTCCTTGAGTTAGTGGAGATAAGGGTTTTGGAGACAAGGGTTAAAAAGGAGACTGAAGAAATGGTGGTGAAGGCTATGGGTGCCCTTGTAAAGACCATAGGAAAAATTGTAACCCTCTAAGTTTGTCAATCATCCTTCAAATCATATGACAAGTTTGGAAACTGTTATAGTTTGATAAATTGGTGATTGGATGCTGTGTCTTTAGCTATTATTCTGTTCTTTTACATTTTAAGTTAGATTGTTGCAAAGAAAACTTGTGCTTTTTGGCTCTGTGCAAGGAACACGTAGCGCTTGTTGTTAGCTGTGTTTTTTGGTATAATCCTAGTTTCTAGCTATGAAAAACTCTACTTGTTGTTTGGAGTTGTGGTTTTCCTGCTGTCTTTTACTTTCTTGCATCTCTTTCCATTTTTTATATAACTTAAACTAGCAATGCTAATTACCCATTTTGAGGAATTATGACTCACAATTTATGTTAGCAATATATACAAGGGTTGAATGGTGGATGTACCTAGCGCAAGTAAACAGTGTTTCATTAACAACTATGTAGAGACTACAAGTTGCATCATGTAATCATTTTGCATAATTTAGGTTGTCATCTATGGTTGTGTGTCTTCTATTGCTTCATCTCATTTTTCATTGGAGTTACATTGCCATTTCTGTCGAGCTTTGCCAGGTTGTTGGGTGGCTTGACCCTGCTAGTAACATTTGTATACCCATGATTGATAAGGATTATGATAAAGAAACCAGAGAGGTACAGTTTTGATTGGTATTTGATTGGATACTACCACAATTGATACTCGTTGTAGACTCAATCAATTTTTTATTATTCTACTATTTCAAATTTTCTTTGAAATTGAGATTTGAGGCGCAGAAGTGCTTGTTTTATTATCATGAAATATTCGTCTCAATACTGCAACCCCTTCCCCCTCTGAACCCACGAAATATTTTGCATACCAGTACTCACTAGTACATATCAATCTCGATCAGATCAAACTACTCTCAATTAGACAAGCTCGATCAGATACCGAATACCAAACTATTGACAATTTTGCCGCTACTTGTAATAAGCCATCTCCCCTCTAAGAAAAAACCGTGTGTTCAGACTTCAGAGTTTAAGTTTGTGAGGTAAACATAGAATTTTGATTGGCTTGACAAATGTGCTTGACATCTATATTGGCCTGACAAAATAGATGTGTAGTGAGACGGCGTGTTGTCAATATTTTAATTGTTTTGAAGCATTAACTGATTCGGGTTGACACGTTAATTTTCTAATTTGATTGTACGCTGCTTTTTTACAATAAAGTATGCACTATTTGAACATTAATTTTCATTGGACACTCATCTTTGTTAATGTGGTCAATTTGTTGTGTGTATTTGCATAATTGTTTTTTCTGTGTTACTTGCTATACATATGACATAACCACTATATATATAATATGCTGACTTTTTATTTGAAAAAAATGAAATCATGTGTATTCATTTCTTACTGCTTTCATGAGAGGATCTTGGAGAGAGATGAATTTAGCGGAGAAGGACACAAAGGAGACGGCTATATTTGCAAACTAATACGAAACGATCCCTTTTTGTTTTATTAATAAATCCTTTAAGAATTTACGTACATGGAACAAATAAAGCTACAAATAACAACTAGAAATTGAAATTCATGAGCAATGAACACAGTGAGCAAAGTTGAATACTTGGCTAATATATAGATTCTTTACATTTTCCATGACACAATTAATTAAGATTCATTGAACTGAGAATAAAAACACACACACAGAACATTAATTAATTACATGCAATCGGTTTTTCAATCTCATATGATATACACATACACCAGCAAGTACACGACACTCTTAAATGTTTTTTTTTTTAAGGTCAGAGACATTAGTTCCTGACAATTCATTGATTAATAAAAGTATTTACAAAAGTCACCTCTTATGTACAATTATACAATTTAAATAGACTCATAGATGCAGAAGAAAAATTAGAACAGATAGTTTAAATTCGTTATTTTAATTTAAAATATTATAAAATAAATGAAAGTTACGGTCACTTGTACAGTGGAAAAAACGTGCCGTGCCATGATTAAGTGAACAGTGACACGTGTCGTGCCGTCATCAAAATATTGAGGGGTGGTCACGGAACACGAGTCACGCTATGACTATTTACATGCCGTGTCCAAACATAACTAGTTACGTTTCTCACGTTTAACTATTTTTTTCATAATTTAAGTTAGTTTATTCAAGATTCACCATTTAATATCTCCGTATCCGTATCGTATCCGATACGATACCCATATCTGTATCCATGCAACATAGCAAAATAGTAAAATACACAGTCCGCACACATTTTCGATGAATATATGTTAAATATAACTAACTTATTAATAAAGAAAATAACAAAATGTTTAAATAATTGGTAAGTACAATTTTTAAATTTAATTTAATTTATTGAATTGGAGACATGGAAACAGTGATGAATGGCAAAAAGGAACAGATGGGACAAACTGGGGTAAGGATTTTAACAGAGTAGTTTTGGCTGCATGCAGTGCACTAACCGTATAAAATGTGGTTTTGATTATATAGTTTGTACGCTGCATGAAGTAAAAACTAGTCTGTTAAAATCTTTACCAACAAACGCAAGCGCACATCTCAGCTGGAGAGAAAGAGGGCGAACGATCTCAGCCGTCCGCTAAATCAAACAGCTGATATTTGGCACCAGCGGCGAACTATCTAAATCTAGAAAACCAGTGGATTAATTTGAGACGAACTCTGTAAATTGTTTATTGGATAAATTCTTTTCTTTCTTTATTTAAAGCTTGAAACGAAGCTTCACTCAGCGTCAACGGTCAAAGTGGTGGCTGTTCGCTAAAATTCAGTCTCTATATAAATAAACCCTCTCCCTCTTCAAATTCAACTCAACAAATCACACCTTGAATACTCCTTTTGCTTAGATAATCAATCAACCTAGCTAACCTAATACAAGACATGGATTTTGAGGCATCAACCGATATGTTACACAAGGTGGGGCTGTTTGTACTGGTACAAGCCTTGGTGTATCTCATCCTCTCCCACTCTTCGAATCTGTTCTCAACTACAAAGAGATCTCTTAGCTTTCGGCAATCCAGTTCGGTTAGGGTTCGCCGCATGGAGGCGTTTCTCTCCGGCATGCCTTCTGGCGGCGAGCCGTCCCCCAAGCTGGTCTCTGAAAAGATGGATTAATTTGATTATATAGCCAGAGATGTAGGAAATCTATTGTTTGATTGTTTGATTCTTTATTGAGATTTTGATTGTACAATTAAGTGGATGCGGGTTGTGTATAACAATAAATGAAATTTAATTACGCTCTTTTAAGATCATGTTTATTGGGTTTTTTCTTTCATGAATTCTCTTTGCTTTCCTTTGGCCTACAAATTATATATAGAAAGTTAGAAACCAAAAGTAAGCCTCCAATATATATGAAATAATTAGTTGAAAATTGTTGACGTAACTGTAGGAATTGAGACTAGCCAATAGGTTTATTGATAAGAAAAAGGAGTATGAGAAGCTCAGAACTAACCTAGGATCCATTTTGTCTCCAATAAATTCAATATAGAAATGGATTCAAATTTATTTTGTATTATAGAAATATAACAGCTAGTTTATATAGAGGAGATAGTGTTGTCATTAACAGACTAGAAAATAGTGCCTTGTAATTAAATAGGATAGACAATAGTGTAACAGTTAGTTTTTTTAATGTCTTTTAGTATAAATAAGGACACTTGTAATCAGAAAAATAAGATTATAATATAATTTTTTTCTTAATTTATCTTCTCTCTATCTTACAAAAAAATAGCATAGTATCAGAGCAAAAGACTCTGTAACCAAAAAAACCACAAAACCACAACAAATTTTAGCAAAAGAAAAATAGCTCAAGAAGAAGCAACGAACTTCTTCAAGCTAACAAATACTTTACTCAATGGAAAAAATTTCGTGTCATGAGTAAGTCAAGAGATGTTTACTGTATAAGTACATTCACTGGACGCGATTTTTTATTTTATATTTTGACAAGACCAAACGCGACAATGGACCTAGTTGAGACTTGAGAGCACATGTGTATACTTAAACTCTGTTTAGATTTATTACTTATTTTAATTAACAATTTTAGTGTTTATTATACGAAGCAAAACACACTATTTAGCACATGCATCCCCTCAGGTACCTGACGGTATTCTGGATTTAGTTTCAATTGGGTAAATAGTTATTTAGAAATCAATTAGAGTTGTTGGGATAAAGATGTTGTTACTCAAACTTTGGTTGCGAAACCTTGATTTTTGTTCCGGCCCATCCAAAATAAAACTAAAGCATAAAATTGACTACCGACTTTATATAAATTAGTTTGTTTCAGATTGAATGGCGAGGACTGAAATACAAAATTCTGCAATCCAATTTTTGAATAATAGGCCTCTAAATGCAATGCCTATTATTAATATTATGATTTCATTAAAATGTTCTCGAAAAACATCTCACTGGTAGAAGAAACACAATATTATTATAAATAATATAGTAATAATAATATAACAACAACAACAACAAGAATAGTAATAATAATAATTTTAATAATAATAATAATAATTGTTATTATTATTATAATATCAACACATTGAATTTAAAATTCTAAATAAATAGGTTTACACCTTGAAAAGAATGACAACAAAAACTTCATTTACTTAACTATATTCCATTACTCTTCTTTAACCAATCAAAATTGACATGTTAATTTTTTTTCCAAATAAATAAAGTGTATAAAACAATGAGGATAACAATAGGAAAATTAAAATACTGTAATTTACCTTTTCATTCCATTATCCTAAACCAAATACAGTATTGTGAGGCGCAAATCTCTTCGCTGCAGTAGTCCAGTTTCAGATTTGTGATATCAATATGAAATTTAATAGAGGAGCTTTTTTGCAACGTGCTTTAGTTCACAAGTTAGGTAAAAATATTTTAACAAAACAAAATGAGAAGCAACAACTTTTTTTTTAAGGCAACATAACTACCCTTTATATAATTGATATGAAACAAAAAACTACATTACATGTATCTTATCTAACTAAGCCAACAATCAAACAGCCCACAAAACATTTAAAACCCTTGGTGCCTAATCTCATGACACACACACACTCTTCTTTGTCCAGACTCTAGATCTTTACCATTGCTACCATGCTGGTCCCTATCCTTAAAGAGGAAAAATTCAAAATCTCAATCCACATGGGGCAACATTGACCAGACACATTAAAAACTCGTCCCTTTGTACCACTAATAGTGCCTGGTACTTCCTACCTCAGCAATTAAGCAAATTTGTCCCAATAAGCAAACAAACATTTGTAACAACCACATCAATTGCCAATATATCCATAAAACAAAGGTAAATTTTCAAGCTCTCTCTGTCTTTTGGTAGTTTCAGCTCACGTAGGTTGTACCACAGGTATCGGCAGCCAGCTTGTATCTTCCATCTCTGAAGGAGGCTCTAGTGATTGGATGGGGATTTTATCAAAGTCCCTTGGCATCCATCTTTTTGCTATTTCTTTATTTTCACTATCCATGTTCCCTGTCTTGTAATTTACCCAAGCACCAGATTTTTGTGGCGCTTTGTTGAAGCATAAATTATTTCTATGTTTTCCACAAACCCAAGAGAAGCAACAAAATTGAAAACAATTTTGAAGTTTGGGCTTCTGGTAGTTGGTACTGGAGTAATGGGACTAATTTGCAGAATTTTGAATTCTATGTTATGCCTCGTGTCATTTAAGTATTCCGGATAGTGTTTTTACAACTAAATATTTAG
The DNA here is from genome assembly GCF_964058835.1 of Carex rostrata. NCBI lineage: Eukaryota > Viridiplantae > Streptophyta > Magnoliopsida > Poales > Cyperaceae > Carex > Carex rostrata. The sequence continues at coordinate 4,843,945 of NC_135939.1, forward strand.
GGTTTATTGACAATAAGTGCAAACATGCACGTGGTTTTGCATCTTTATTGTGAGATTGTGGTTGGATTTGGAATAACATGTATTTGATTTGCCAATGCTTTTTTGTTGTAGACTTGTGGTTTCTTATTTTTTATAATTGGAGTCATTGCACAAGATAACATACTAGTAAGATGGATAATTTATTTCTGCCAACGGACTACAAAAAAAGGACGATGCTAGCCATCATTTTAAATTTGCACATTATTCACTTTTTATGATTGATATTTTACTTTTAGATATGTACGTTTCATCAGGCTTTGGTCAGTGTTTATCGGGCTACAATTGATATATATCGGGCTTTCAGTCATGTTTATCGGGCTACGATTGATACATATCAGGCTTTGAGTCAGTGTTGATAGCAAGCAGACAAGGTCAGATTAAACAGTCCTTTTATACAAGCAAATTGGTACAGCCCTTGCCCTTGGAAGCCAGACAGTACTGCCAGAACATTGAATATATATGCTTCATCGAGCAAATAATTATAATTATTATGTACTATATTTTACAATACTCACTTATAAATGCCTAGTTATGTACATTATATATTGTGCTCATATCAAGCATCCAAGTATTATCTGAGTAGCAAAAGATAGGGAGTTCAGAACACTTGTTTCTACACACTTTGGATGCCCTTTCCAATTATCAACAACAAAATAACAAAACTCAGAAAGTAAAACATGGCTGCTCCAAATCCTGCACAAAAGAAAAAGAACAAGTAATAAAAAAAACATGAGGCCAGAAATGATTAAAAGGCAAAGCAACATTCTTCGTACATTATACAATTAAAATATACCAAAACACTTTGGATGTAATTCTGGTTCAAGGATCTCTCTAAAACATGAAAAGGATTTTTTTTTTCTGATGCTTGCTTACTTGGCTAGCCAGTACTGACAGATTTTCACCAGGAACTGTACCATATTACAAGTTCTTGGAATTTACTAACTTAAAAACTTTGGCCTGGAACTAAGCAAATAAAAAATTTAAGCATTCATTAAAGTTCATGTATCAAAATCAAGATTTTTACCTTCACATAAGGAGTCTGCCAGCTGTATGAACCTATTACACCCAAAATTTTACTCTGCCCAAGTAACTACACTACAAAACTTTCTATCCACTTGAAGCCAACAAAAACACAAACACCTGTGCTAATCTGGAATAGGTTGCCCATGGACCATGACAAGAGACGGATCCAATGGGGCTGAGCTCTGGCCACTATCTTGGCCACTTCCCCAACCACCAAAAATATCTTTTGGGAATACTTCAGAGGTGCTAGCACTATGCGGATTGTAGGGTTTGGGGACCTTCCTTCTCAACAAGTCCTACAATAATGTAATTAATTTTGAACATAAGCATCCTCAAACACATAACCATATTTTTTTCTATGGAAGCAGAGGTATTGCAGTGTTCTACCAAGCAGCCAGCAAATTATATATCATACAAGACTTTACTAACAATTCATAAGATCTTTATGCTTTCTATGTACTTGCATTTACTTGATATTATAGGTACATAACATGTGGTACCTGATCCATACCATAACATACTGATACCATAATTCGAGGCAACAAAAGGATTAATAGATAACCTTGGAAGAACTAGGTCCATAAGTATCCAAAGCTTGCTGAATTGAGACATAAACATTGGTGGCTTGCTCTGAACCAGGGGTACACTTGATAGTGCGAAAAGCCTCCTTACTGTCATTTGGTTTCATTCTCAAGTACAAGATAAGGTGTGAAGGCAAGGAACCAGGAGGATCCTTCTTTCCCTTTGTAAGCTCCATTGTCACTAGTTCATCCCATGGGACCTCCCACAGCACTGTGCATGGATCCTTGGCTGGGTTGAACTTCCTTTGGGTCAGTGTAGGTTGCTGAAACCAGACAGACGAAACAAAATTATTTTGCAACATGGAAATGGAAAATCATCCAAATCACAATTAGAGGGGGAGTTTCAAGTGCATACCTGTAATAGTAAGACCCGATGGTGAGTGACTAAGAGAAATTTTCCTTTAGGGAGTAGATAATGATCTTCATATGCATCCGTAAATGCAAACTTCCCTCGGACTTTGAAGAGGTCAACTTGGCCCAAAAATGTGCCACACTCGGCTAATTGCAGGATAGCCTTTACCATAGAAAACAAAGAAAATATAAATTGTCTCAATTATGCGCCACATAAGTTATTCCTCAACCTATAAGCTGCTCAGATAGTTTACCTGGCCAGTAGCCTTGTGTTCATCATAGGGGCGCAGTAAATTGTCCCCACCAATCACTCGGGGAAGGCGCCTCCGAGATATCTGCTCCTCTGCCATAATAGCAGAAGATATTTTATTTTTCACCGCATTTGCACCTTCAGTGGTCTTAGCAAAGAGGTCAAGTACACCACTGACTGGTTGGGCAGCAACCCCGATCAATCCTTTTCCTACTCCACTAACAAATCCCTCTACTCCAGTTGCTTTGGCACCTTCGAGGGGTTTTGTTAGGATTCCTGTGACACCTCTAAAGAAGCCCTTGGCAAGAGCCCCGCCCCCCTCTCTAATGACATCGGTTATGTCCTCCACACCTTTGCTATCCTGCCACAGACATTGAAAGGCATATGACATTAGTTTCGGTCAATGAACTACCAAAAGGACTCCTTAATAGACACTGTAATTTACCTAAAATTGATTAAGTACCGGAAAGTGATTTATATATTAAATTGGTTCAATTCAACACCAGGAAGATCTTGTACCAACAGGCACATTGATATTTGCTCAGATACTCCCAAAAATTAAATAATATATTGATGAAGAGGAGAAAATAACCTGTTTCTGACGACTCTGAATGAACTTCTTGTCCATGGATAGAGCGGCAATGCCTTTACTCATGTTGCTAAGCGCACTGCTTGCATTACCCAAAATATCCACACCAGAAAGTAGCTGCAGAGGTTGGGTAAGGAGATCCTTTTGGATGTTCGAAAATGCTGCACTTGTAAGTGCACTCTGACGCATTAACACATCCTCCCTAAATCTCTGAGTGATTCGAACCTGAAGGACATCAAGGAAGAGAGGTTTGGAATAATATGAACAACTAAATTTTAGATAATAAAAAATTATCAGCAAATACGACGAAAATTTCCAATTTACACAAAGTCAAGTCATAAATCTTACCGGCATATGCTCCATATTTCCTAATGCTGTCATGAGAGAGGCCCAAAATCCGAGAACCCCTCTTGGTCTCTGAGCTGGCGACATGGCCATAGACACCCTAAATCTTATCTCTGATATATTGAGAAGCCTGTAGCAAGGTGGAACTTCTCTCATCAAAACAAAATTACCTTGATCGTAATTAATAGACTGAGTGTATGCTTACATACCCAATTTTTATCATAGGATCCACAGAAACAGCTGCAGTTTGAGATTTAGATAGGCGACCGATGTTAACATGTTGGATCATATCATGGAGACGCCATATAATAGGTTCATGAATATTCACCAGGAATGAAAAATTTTCAGGAGCCTGTGAAAAAGCAATGAAAAATATAATCCAGTATGTACCAACTTTTCAACGAATGCCCTCAAAATTCACAAAAAGGATGATTAACATAAAAACTTGTAGAGATTGTTAGCTTCCACAATGTTAATGTTCGTTCTATTTCAATTGGATTTCAACCTTGAGACTCTTGATAGGTTCACATGTCCGTGGATGTGTACTTCCTAACATTGACAAATTCAGTTTATGATAGTCCAAAAAATGAATTTAATATACCTCCAAACCTATGTATGGATAGACACACAGATCCAAAGAATTATTGGCTTGAGTGGTAATGGAGAGTTCAATAAGGTAGTCAGGTTGATTCTCCACTCTCAGGGGACTAAATAATACAGGCATTGGGCTAAAGGGCAGTTGGTTCTCAACTTGAAGCCAATACATCCTTGCTTTGAACCTGACAGCAGAACACAAGTAATGAGCAAAACAACGAAAAGGTTCTCACAATGACACAGAGTCTCAGTCAATAGTTGTAAAAAACAATACACAAATGAAAAACTTAAGCACAATTATCAACAGACAAAGAAGAAACAGATAAAATAAAAAGAATGAAACTTACCTACTGATGCCAGAACCCATGCCAGACGAGTAGGAAACAAAGAGCTTCTGAACTGACAGGTACAGAATCTCCTCAGGCATATGATCAACAATAGAAAGCCCCAGCTCAGCTAGCTCGAAGCTTATATGTACCTCACTTTCTGGCCCAACTGAGGATTGCCCATACTCAATCTCTGATGGTTGAAAGATGGGCGAAGTTACCCTCTCGATCGCCTGCGGCTGGGTCCCTGTTTCCGGCATCCAGTCAGTAACTCGGTTTACCCACACTTTCCCCTCCTTGAAAACTGTTACACGAAGGGGTTTCCTGGGTCCCCTGCTGGATGAAGAGGGAATGCAGTCTGAAGCCTCATCTAGGCTGTATTTGTAAGAGGTTGACGTATCAGAGCCATCAACCATTAACTCGAGCATGCGGCTTCTGCCGAGATCCTCCCAGAAGAACAGAGAGGCAGAGTTGGGAGGGAGAATGCGCCAGGAGTCATCATAGCCGTCCACTTGACGGAAACGTAGAGGCAAGTACATCGAACGATTTTCAATCCTGTTAAATTATGAAATATTTAAAAGGAAGTAATAAGGGTCTCTGGACATCTAATTTATTTGAACATTAGGTTTCAAAGAAGTATATGTGAGAAGAAAGCTTAAAGAAAAAGAATTATCAAAGTGCAGACAGCACGAACACAAACCCAACTAAAAAAACCCCCCAAAACATAAATTAAAATAAACAAAATGCAAAAGGCTCGAAAATGAAAAAAGAAATAGCGAACGGAGAAAAGAAATATCACTTTCTGTGAGGACTGATGACAACAGTAACCCAGTTCAGTAAATACTGTAGCCCAATTTCGTAGCTTGAATTTAATGTCTGTCCCTTAACAATAGAAGGATAATATGTACCTGTATGGACTTGATAAGGAAGCAAGCTGAAACACAACCTCATAGCGTGAACTCTTGGCCCCAATCCTCACTTGTACTCTGATAAACAATTGATCATTTCCAGTGAGGCTATTCAGGCAAATGCACATTACACCATCACTCTCAATGCTAAATGGTGCACTCCATTTGTATCCATCCAACCGCACCTGCATTTAAATTTGCATCCCGGAATCATCAATGTTAATAGAAACAGAAACAAAAAGAGAAAACATTCCCGTATAACCTTGCAAAACCTCAAAATATTCCATTACTCCTGTTTATCAATTATGATGAGAGAAGAAGATTTGATGAAAGAGGGGCAAAATGAGGAATTTTGGAAGCATTTCCCATGTTAGGACTACTAGATATCTTTTCCCAAAATTGTAAAAGGAATAAAGACATTGAGATTCAAAGGGTAATTTCCTTTCAAGAAACAAACATTAGATAAAGGGGTTTGCAAACCTTCAGGAGTTCACTTCGGACATTAGATTGCCATCTGAAAAGTTGGGGAGAATCAGTAGGACACAACTGAAACTCACTTGAGGTCTCGAACTGGGACAAAGAAAGAGTTCTTCCAATTCTGTTAATAAACAGTACGCGTGGTAAAAAATGAACCACCTGTGCAGGAATTGAAATCATGTGTTACAATTGGTGCTTTAGGAAACTAAGTTAGGACAGATAAACACCACATTCAATCAAGTAATAAGCTGGAAAATAAGAAACATATATAAAAAGAAATAGGTCAAACCTTTGTCCTGTCAGAAGCCATCTTAAGTTGTGCAGTAAGCCAGTAATACGAACCATCTGACCCAAAAGCTTTGATGTCAGTGCGCTCCTGCACCCCACAATCAAAATAAATACTATTGATTCTTAATAGCAAGAATAAAAGACACGAAACAAACCATTCAGCAGCAATACAAATTACATACCTTGGTCTCTAGCTCCAGGAGTGAAATCCCTGGACTGAAGTGTGTTGAATTGCTGATCGACACAGATATGCCCACACGTGCTGTTGCGAAAGTCTCACCACGAGACTGAAATGGAAGAACCACAGACCGGTTTAAGTAGTCTTGTGGAGATAGCATTATGCAATTAGGATTAGAATCCTCAATTGATTCCAGTATCTGAACGTTCCTTCTTGAGCTAGAGCCTCTTCTGTCAAGTGCCTTTGAAGAGTATCTAAGTGCCAGCTTTGCCGATTTGGCTGCCCGTGTTAGTAACTGGGAGTCAGTGTCGGTGCTTTCTAGTGGTTCAACTTCTACTATTCGGTATGAAAGATGTATTGGAGAGTCATTCTGGATCCAATATGGCACAAATATGCGAACAGTTTTCGGAGCGGTAACAGATCGACCAGAGTCACGCTCCACACTTACACGCAACCTCCTAAGACAGAGTGTGCCAAGTTAAAAAAATAACAAGTCAGAAGAAAATTCATAGCATCTACTACAGGCAGAGGAAACTGAAGCTGGAAACTAAGAAGGATAAAAAATTCTTTTCAAACCTCTTGCTTTGCTTCTGAACCATCCAGAACGATGAGACATGATTAACGCCTTGTGGGTCCCACACAAACACCACCTCCTAGAACAAATAAATAATAGTAAAGTAATCAAATGAAAAATGTAACTTAAGATTTAACAATAGATGTCAAAATGGGAAAGCAGATGGTAGTACTGAAATTTTTATCGTATTTAGTCTTAAATTAATCTAAGGTGGAGTAGAATAACACTTAATTAAAAAGCTTGGCCGGGGCATTTTAAAAACAATCTTAACACTCAACAAAAGTATATTTCATACATTGTGGGGTGAATTCAGGCAAGTGAAATCATTGTCAGAGGATACCTTTTCTAGTGTCCAGCCGCCTTGAACAAACATTGTCAGGTAGATAGATTTACGCATATCAGCTGAATAAATATAAGCACATCCACCAGATGACACAATACTATGCTGTCGTTCCACCAAATTACCATCACTTGCTTTCTCCCAAATAGCATACTCAGCCTCGTATGGTAGCTTGTTCTCCAGCCGAAAAACAGAATTTACTGAAATTTTCCAGTCAGGGACTGGTTCATTAAGTTCAGTTTGAAGGGCCGATGCATCAACACCAGCACTAAGCCAGAAGGTCTGTCTGACACCAAAATCACCACTGCAACAGAAAAGCATGTCACTCTCCTTAAGCTGGGCCAGCCTAAGAACAGAAGCTTGCTGGTTGGCCAGATGGTTTGTGGGACTCAGAGTCAGTGCCTGGCCCCAGGAGTATGACCCTTGGGGTTTCTCACTGAAAGGGCGAATTTGCAAGCAGAAGTTCATCCCCTTTATCATGCTTGTCCATGGCAAGAACATGGATGATTGTGGATTTATTACACCAATAACTTTCCTTGTATCACCACTATCATTACAGTTGGTAAGGCTGTCAGACAATTTTTCACGGGTACGAATCCAGCGCCTGCGCCTCGCAAAGTCAAGTGGTGACTTGGAAGAAGACTTGGAGGACGTAGGAGGCCATCGAATGGCTTGCAACTCAGTACCATATGTCCATCCCTCCTTGTCTGCAAACTGTGGTTTCTCTATTCTCCATGGTGAAGCCCATCTCCAGCCTGCTGGAAGAGGAGGCTCAAAGAAATCCTATTCATCATAGGTCATTTAGTATAATATACGTATTTATGGGCATGAAATATCGTTCCATTTCTGTTATTGGTCTTTTTTTGGTATATCTATTTCTTTTTATGAGGATTTTTAGTTGCTAAAATTTAGCACAAAATGAAAAACATGGGAGTACTGCTAAAGTGCTAACGAGCAATTAAAATCTACTACAAGGTGTCAGAAAATAAAAATGCACCCTTCGCTTTTCACAATGATTACAGCAAAAGCAGAATCATAACAAGCACCATTGAAATGCAGGTATCTAACTCTTATGAAAAAGCCAAGAAATTTTATCACCTTTGATAAGTGCGAGAAGTCTCGATTGCTCCAATTCCATGACTCGTTTCCATGTTGACTGGATAACTTGTTTCCCCAGCCAGAAATTGGCTGGTACCTCTGGTTTTCAAACACCTCCTCTACTATAGAAGTTGATCCACTAGATTCATAGCTCGGAGACTGGAGGCTGCTAATCAACCCAAAAGGGCAGACAGACACTTCGAGTTTAACATCGGAATCATTTGATACCACTGCAAGTGATCTCAAAGTAGCATATTTCATGCCATCACGCAAGGAAACATCAAAGGCAAAATGGTTATCATTTAGTGATTTTGGTACAACAGATAGGGAAAGGACTGAGCCAAAGCTCACCCAGGGACCATTATGGGTGAGGCCAATCAAGAAACCAATCTCCTTATCATCATTGTTCTTATGCCCCTTCTCAGTATTGAAGTCTTTTTGGTTGTTTCGTTCAATAAAGCAAGTGGAGAGAACCAAAATACCACATTCTCTATCTTGCTCACCCTGGAATATATAAAAAATTAGGAAGCACAAATGCCGGAAAGAAAAAAAAACAATTAGGAAAATGTACGGTATTAAATAGGTAACCTTCGCCATAAGAGGGTACACAGTAGCTTGGTGGAAATCATGTGCATGATGGAGTACTTTGATTGAAGGGGCACGCTTCAGAGAACCCATGCTACGACCCACAGGTATAGATAGTGAACCTAAAACTTCACCTTTAACAAGACCAATAACAGTAGAAAATATAACAAGTCAATGCAAATAAAAATCCAACTATAAGGAATATTTAGGTTTCCGGCAATAAGAGTTTACCTTTCCCAGCCCTGGAAGCAAGATTAGTAACCTCAATTTCAAGACGAGCCGATCCCTGAAAAATGTAAAAGCACATGCATGTATCAGTAGTGCTCAGCTACCGATGGCCTTTTGTCACACTGCAGCCCTTTCTCAAACAGACATGTTACATAATCCTTACCTAGCAAAGGAAGATCTGACCGAGATCCAGTAACTCATTGGAAATGTCACAATTATTGGTAACTTACACGTGTCTCCGTTAATAAGACTAAATATGTACCATCAGCTAACAGGGAAGGAACATTTCATTCTTAAATTCTGATGAGGTATTGAGAACAAAGAAAAACAGTAATTAATAAAAGTTGCACAAAAGCACATAGCAATAGAACTGGCTTTCAACATGAGTTCCATACCAAGGCAAAGCATCCCTTGCTTATTAATCTCAACTCAAAATGATAAACCAACCTTTTCAAACTCACATCTGGCTTATCCGACTATTTTTCATATTTCTTAAGCTATCAGTTTCAAATAGTTAATTTGTGCTAATTTGAGGTTCCACAACCAAAGCTCTTAAATATCCATGTTACCTTCTCAGGGACTTCAAAAATGAAAAGTTCATTCCATTTTGCATAGCCAATTGCTGACTCAGATTCATGAGAAGTCAGAGGCTTCACACATCTAGTCCTTGCACTCTGTGGAACCAGCTTGTATTGCTCCGATGCAGTGCTGTCCATCAGCAACCTCAATGCACAGAAGTAGTCATGATTATTGCCATCATCTTTGATCGGTAGACCCTGAAACAAAACTATGACAATTAGAAAGTTCCTAATTTAGTCTCTGTTGCTTGGTTTATGCCACTTTGCCCAATAACATAAGCATTTAAAGACACCCTTGTGCAGTGAAAGCTTGCCTCCTATTTCTATCTATTTTGTAATTTGTTTATTATTATTTATCTATTTCAAAACATCGCATATGTTACCCATTTGAGATAAAAAAAAATATATATATGAATGGTCAAAGTTAGACTTTGTCAATGAGTGCAAATAATAATATGAAATGAAACAATAACAAAATAAAAACATAGTAATAACAAAAACAAAAAGAATGAACGAAAGAAAACAAATCAGATGCAACCTTGGACTCAAATATCTGAATGGCCACATAATATCTCGACTCAGCATGCTTTGTGACCACATTTAGCTTGTCAGCAAATCTAGGAGGTGGCATCAATAGAGAAACCTGGCTCTCGTTTGATAGGGACCCAATAGTCTCTTCCATGTCTTCCACCCTCTTGAAGTACACGTCACATCCAAGCTTATTTTCAATAATGACCTTCTGAAAGTCATCTTCATTTAATGCCGAGTATGATGCAGTGTTTTTCTTAAGCTTTTCCTGAGCTTCCTAATAACAAGAACCATCGTAAAAATTTATTGATTGCATGAAGAATTTCTTGACCAAATGATTAATCAGAACTGTCAGATTATCAGTTCAGGTCTTACAAAACTGACTGGCCAGTTTACAGTTGATTGCGTGGCCCAGATTCATTTTAATTAAATTCATTTACCAAATAAGGGGTAAAGGGGATGGCACATCTTCTTACAAAAGCCCAACATAATTTCCCTGAAAGAACCCCAAGATGTGTACACACTAGATAATGTTCGATCTCAGCTACACAGGTCAAGTGATCAAATGAGATCAAAATTCAATAACATAAACCACCAAGTAGGTTTGGTAAAGAAACAGTAACAGATAATATGAAGGCAGAATTCGAGCATAATGCTTCCCATTTGCGATATAAGATAAAATACAACCTCACTTCTCTTTGATGATATTGTCTCTAGCTCGTTTTGTCTATTCCAGGAAACTGAGGTTTCAATCAAGGCTTCCAGGCCGGCAGCACTTATGTTTAGATTAACTGGAGTTGTCGCAGCAACACGAATTCTCTTTCCAACTTTTGGGGGATGCTCACTTACGTCATATGTCTCCAGCCTCCCAATAACCAAATTAAATAAATATATATTTCAAAATAAAGGAATAACAGAATAACATATGCAAATTGAAATGAGTTGCTTTGTATGTGGCTGTCTTTCTGAGGAAGATTCTGGAGATAGTATATACATCTTTTGGTATAAATGAACTTTGTTTGTTTAAAAACCAAACAATGGAAGTTATGAATCCTAAAAATATGCGAGTGTTATTAGATATAGATATGGAAACTCTGGTAATATGCCAAACAAAGGTCAGAACAAACTTTTTGCATGCTGACTGCTGGTTCTAGGACCAAGCAATTGAACAAATGAAATGGAGGAAAACACAATGAGAAACTGCTTACTTGAAAATGCCATCAAATGGTTCAATAAGAGGTTCCCAAGCTTCCAGTTGTCGGTTGAATGTGGAAGCTGCAATTGAACAGATGACAACAGCATTCATTGCCTCATATCTCCCTTGTGATGCCAGATTAATGTTAGTGACAGTTGCATCAATAAGTGGTGTCACCTACACAAAACTCACAAATTAGCTCAGCATAGCAAGGCAGGGATTACAATACCAGTATTTGATCATTTCAGTATAATAGGGGAGGGAGGAATTATACAATCAGGATGGAAAACCAGCTGCCACAACAAATTTGAGGCATTTACCTCAACAAATCATATTAACTATAATCAGGCCTCTTTTCACTTTTTCTTACAGAAAAAATAATAATAATACTCGAAAAGGCTGCATACCGTTCCACAAGAGCTGTCAAGGATGCTAACAGAAAGAAAACCCAGTTTGAACTCAGCTATCAAATTTTCACGTGCTTTTGATTTTACGAAGTCAGAAATACTATATGCTAGCTTTGCTGATGGTTTTTTAAGATCAGGCCGTGCGAGAAAGGTAGAAGCCTGCAAGAAAAACAAAGTCCAAAGGCAAGTAAATTTGCTGTAAAGGAATGTGCATCTACATCTTCAATTCTCTGTACTTCATTCTATAGATCATTTGGAGAAAGTTGCCAAATGAACTTCGGCAAAATATCAGACATGAGATATAATCTTGATGACACAAGACTTATTTGCCTTTTGCTATCTTAATGGACATGTATATATTTGAGACATTGAGTACGTATGGCATAGCATAGCAAGGCTACCATGCTGCTGTGCTGAAGTCTGATAAAAACATCAGCACTGAGCCAAACCCATGATTTCTCAAGGTACCTGAAGGTTCACTATGGGAACTAATGTCAAGCATTTGTTTAAGTTGATTTAGAACTTTAATATTATCCACAGTGAACTTAAAAGTTAAAATAAAAAAATTATAAACCTGGTTTTCGACTCTCCAGATGCTCCAGCAGTTTGAGACCTTTGTGCTGGACGACCTAGAGATTGGTTCGGCACTGACATTTGTCTGACTAACCAAATCAATCCGGGGGCAACAAATCGAATCCTTCTTTGGTTCTTCATCAAACCGGGTCACCACACAACCAACTGAGGTGTAACCAGGAGGCGGCACCGGGTACCAGAAGTATGCGTCATCGCCACCTCTCCTAATAATTTGTGCAACTTTGGTGAACTGACTCGGCCTTGCTGAGACCATCGAACTATTATCGCATTTGAAAATTAGACCTTGAGCAGGTGGTTCCAACCTGAGGCAAAGAGAAGGATGTAAATCATAGATGAAAAGATAACTCCAGTGGTACAAATTAGTTTGTACTGTTACTAGCATGAGTAGGGTTTAAATGCCTTGTGTCTTTCGTGCCTCATTTGTGCCTCACATCCTTATCTTCGTACAAACTAATTTGAACCCTACTATATTATCTCCACATTAATATCTGTTTGGAGACCAAATTTTATATTTTTTGAAAAAAATTTACTATTTTTTTTATACAGGTACAAATTCACTGTTTTTGGATGGTCCAGAATGTTCTGGAAAACAATGATTTTGTACTTGTCTAAAAAAATATAAAATTTAGTCTCGAAGCACATTTTAATGTGGAGATCATATTGAGCGGTTTGGATTGACTGTTTGGACTTCGAAAACGAAGATTAGGATGCGAGGCACGAATAAGGCGTGAAAGGCAAGAGGTATTTGAACCCTCATTATAAAGCTAGCTTGACACATACAATTCAATCATCTATAGTGGTGCAACCTCATTAAGAACTAGTGCAGAAAAAGCAAAAACTACACAAATATCAGTTTCAAACCCTTCTGTTATGCAATCACCAAGAGGAGCAAAACCAGGACGCATGATTGGTCTCCATATGGAAACTGGGTGCCTGACATCACAGCCTTTATCCCACCATATCCTCTCAAATTGTGGAGTTGATGTGTAATAATTACTGCTCTTTGATATGGATCTGACGACATCCCATCCTGAACTGCCTTTTTGGGACCCGCCAGATAGGTGAGTAGTCTCATCGTTTTTGGAAGAGGCTGTTGAATCAGGTACATTGCTGGTGTAATGCTTTGGGTTTCGGAGGATTATTTGGTGGAGATCCAGAGACTTCCCTTGAGGAGGAACCTCAAGTGAATTGTGCACGTAGAATGAATTTAGCACGTTGTCAACACGCCATACACTAAGTCCTGATGGATACCTGCCAATAAAGCACGGATTGCTGGCATCAGCAGTGAATTGCAGATATGAAAAACTATAAAGTAAAAGAGAGAAGTACCCTTGTTGAGCAGGAACATAAGATATGCAATCCGAAAATTTTGTCGATGTTACGAGATCTGAGCGAAGGCAGTAAACAAAGTGATTTGGGGGTGGCAATCTACCCATGTGGACCACACATCCAATAGTTGAGTATCCAGGTGGTGGAACCGGAGCCCAGATGGAGCAGTCATTTTGACTTCCAGAGCCAGGGAGGGTACAGATGAGTGTAAAACCAGTAGCCTTCCTTACACGACCATATGTATTGCTCACTGCCACCACCACTTGTGTAGGAGGCACTGGTCTACATATTGTTAATATAGATTAAATTAGACATTTTAATCTGGAATTTTAGTTCCCAAGTAGAACAAAACATAATATTATAATTAATATAATGATAATGTTCAAGGCCCCACACACACACACAAAAGCAGGGGCATTGCCAGATAAACATTTCACAGTGGGTACAAAATATTGTAATGAACAGAAATAGAGAAGTTTATAAAAAATAAAAATAAAAAGCAATCACAAAGCACCCCACTTAAATATGAAAACTAGAATTATTTTTTTGTAGTCACTAAATTAACAGAGAAGGCCAAAAAGGTTGGAGAAGAGATTTGAGGACAGGATGATGAAAATGAAGAGGAAAACAGGAACTTTTTTTCTTTCAAAATTCCCTGAAACACATGCTTGGCAAGATTTGCAAGAGAACAATATTTCTATTTTAACAAAAAATATTTTAGTAAATTTTGAAAGTATTGGTCTGTTTTCAGGTCAAATTCCCTATCTAGAGAAAGGCATCGGCGTTTTTAAAGAATATTACAAAATATATTTACTATTTATGAAATTATGAGGACTTACACCGATCCAACTCTTATCCCATCTGACAAGAGTCTTGGACAAGCTTCCAGTAAAAAATAATTACAATCAATTGGGAAGAGGAGAAACCAAACAGGATAAGAAAATAGGGACAGAATAAGGGCCAAGGAAAACAGGCAATTTAGCATGCTTACATCTAAACTCCCGTCTTTTTTGTTTCCTATCTGGGTTTCCTCTGCTTTTAGACAGATTATATCTTTATTTTCCTTGGTTCATTATTCATGAGATCCAGGGTGGGCCCTATAACATACTCCCTCCACACTTTCACAGACAAAAGATCTATTGGATTCACTTCCAATAACACCTATCCCAAACAATTAATCTGAGCAGGAGATAAAATTTCAGTTACTTCAATCCCACTTGATAGCCCCATCTGATCTTGAAAATCAGAATCTAGTATATCTTATTTGGTTTAAAACATGTGTTGGACTGATACATAATAGTCCTAAATAGATCACGTTAAGAAAAGAAAAGAAATATTATATAACAATTGAAATAAGTACCGACGAACTAGATTTGAACAAAGTACTCACCCAAAAGCGCCTCCAATAAACACCAATAAAGATAAACAAACACTGCATTCTAAACAATTCTATCATGCTACCTTACCTTATCCAATGAATGGGTCAAGAAAATTCAAAAATGTATAATGTCATCTCCTGCTAAAGGTCTTTAATTTTCACTGAATGGTTGAGATCGCTCAGTTGGGTATCGAAAATGGGATTTGGAGATAGAGCCAACCATGTTGCTGCTCTTACAGATTAGAACGTATAGACAAAACATGTCGATTTAATAGAAAGGCCTGATGCAGTCTTATATAGTGTAACAAACCTTGATGTCACACAATCTCCCAATATAGCATAACTGGGAGGAGCCTGGGGTCTCCAAAATGTAAGATTGTAACCAGACAAGCTACCTATAAGCAATCCAAGAAAAATCATAAAAAAATATAGTATTAAGGGGAAAAAGAAGAAGAAGACACATTCCATTCCTATGTTTCAGACATACATTCCACTCCTATGTTTTAGACATCTCTGTTTTGGGTTTTAAATTGTAACATGTAACAATAGGTTGATAGCCCTAGTTTAGATTTTACAGAAAGGACTTGGAAGGATATGGGCAAACAGACAGTAACATTTTAGCTAGTTGCATGCCCGCAGGTTCATTCACTTGTCCTTAATTTTTGTTTTCATAAGACTTTTACAATGTATGCCAGTTAGTTCAATCTTTCTTTTGTCCTCTTTAACTTCTGTTTCATTGGATATGGCTCACTTCTTTTATAATAGAGACTAATGAATTCATCATATGAAAGCAAATAAAAAATTGCAATTGCACTTGCTGTTTGGATAAAAAATTTATTTTCTTTTCAAACGAAAAACCTAATGTTCGACTAACGAGTAAAACTAGCGTGTGATGTGTTCACCGAGAGTTTGGTGAGCACAACTCCAAAAATCTATCGTATTGGCTTCAAACGACGAATCCAAACCATTGAAACCGATCTACTTCACGAGTGATGCGTGTACATGCAAAATTTTAAATTTTAGAATTCATTTAGTACAAAATCAACCTGTCAAAAAAATGAAGTTTTATAAGTTTTTAATGCATTCATTTTTCATCATTTTTTTACTGCTAGACTTTGTACTAAATGAATTCAAAAATTTCAAAATTTTGTATCTACACGCATCAGTCATGAAGTATATCGGTTTCAACGGTTTGGATTCGTCGTTTGAAGCCAATCCGATATATTTTGGAGTTGTGCTCACCAAACCCTCTTGGTGAGCATATCACACATTAGCTTTGCTCTTGACTAACTTACCTTTGGGAGACACCCAAATCCGCTCAAAATTTGTGCAAGAAACAAGGGGATTGATATTTCCAAACTGTAATGCCGATATGGTTTGGTTTTGCAACTTCAGCAGAAGAGAGGCAACAGCAAGAGAGAGGTGGATGCATATGTCAGTAGATGCCACTATCACACTTGTCTTGTCTTTAACAGAGGTGTAGCCTCCAGATACATCAACCGGCTCGATAACTACCAGACCCGAACCAGACTCAACCGTGAGATCTTTAACTACTGCCCGTGAAAACACATCATTTCCTTTAGAAGCATACCTGTTTCAATTTGCTTTTCTTGTCAAAAGCAGGACAAGAATACAAAATAAATGGTTGCATGTACCCTTTTGCACATCTTCGCTAAGCATCCCTTTGAAAAGAATAGACTTTAGCATTCAATAAGATATCAAAGCATATGCTGAAATCCGACCTATGTAAGCATTCATAAGAGAGAGAGAAAAAATTCACGGCAACAAAGCAAGCTAATAGAAGGGAAGGTTCATACATAAAACTGAAGTCCAATTTTGCTCGAAGAAGCTTCTCAAATTGCAAGGAATCGTCAGTTAACAGCTTTGAACTATCATAGAAGGTGAATTCAGGGGATACAATCTGGATTTATAGCCAAAAAGAAGAAGAATAAATTACAGGTATAAAAATTCTAAATTTGGTAACATAAAACTGAGATTTGCATGTGCAAAATGCACAAGATTAAAAATGGAACTAAGACGTGCACATTTTATGTGTGTACTATATATTTTGTGGTCCATTTGTATCTTTGTCAAGATCACTGTATTACAGGTTTCAGTATGGACTGGCAAGAAGGGTGATCTTTTGCAAGGAATGACTAAAATACTTGGCTTTCTTTTCTTACCTGAGCCTCAAAAGAGAAACTAACAATCTCGCTAGATACGGTATCAGTAGCTTTCTCAGAAGTATCTGTGTCTTTGTTCAAACTATCTTCTTGGCTCTCATTCTCTTCCTCCATATTTGATGGGCCACTATCTATTAAAGAGATCTCAACACCATCCTCTTCAGCAACCAAGAAGCTGCTGCCGTTGTTCAAGTAAGTGCATTTCCTTAAAAGCGCACCATTCTAGAATAACAACAGAACAGAATCAATAAAATATTCAATGTGACAAGGAAAAGGCATCTTCCATAATCTCTACAATACAAGAAATCCATACTGGATGCAAGGTATCGCTTAATTGCCCCTAAAAACTTTACTTTATCCCACAGAAGTGTCCTTTTGTAATAAAGTATTACTATCACGTAGTGGAGCCACAGTTGAAGGAGGTTACATTGTAACAATGCACCAATCTATAATAATAATAAAATAATAATAATAATAATAATAATAAATAATAATAATAATAATAATAATAATAAATAATAATAATAATAATAATAATAAAAGACAAACAATCATAAAAGTTGCCGGCGTGACAAAGAAAAGGATCCCTTGTTTCCATAATACCTACAGTACAAGAGAGCTGCACCAGATGCAAAGAAATAGTTTAACACCTTAAAGTTCTACTTTGTCCCACAAAAATATCCTTTTGTAGTCTAGTAGGAGTAAAGTGTTACTACAACATTGCATGGACAAAGATTAACTTCGCCGGATCTTATTTTTCTGTAATAGGGAGTCAAGTAAATCTCAAGTACTCTTAATACCATTGTTCTACCCAAAAAAAATTCTCAATTGAAGGAAACAACGGATCCATCTACCTCAATTTTGACATTCTTGAAGCGCAGCCTCTTGCCTGACCCAATCATAATGACAGTACCGCCAGAACACCATTGCCCTTTCCGTTCAAACTCATCACTCAAAGATAAAACACCCCCACAACCATCGTACACAAATTCCTCCACATCAACCCCATCCACAATCAACTGCCTAGCAGGGGAGAGATGGACAATATTCTCTCTCTGGTGATAAACTGTCTCATGCATGATTATGTCATCACTATTGGTTAATGGATCGTTCTTCGGGTCCGTAGCCTCTTCTCGTCCTGTTATCATCCCAAGAGAAGGCACAAAGTACTCAACCACTGCAAGAAGGAAGTCGAGAACCACAAGCACGCGGGGTTGTTGGATCCGAATTACAAAAGACTGGAAGGAAGTGCGCCATCTGTAGTCCATTATCAGCATCGTTAGGTTACAGGCTTCACTGCCAGGTGCATTGGAACTTAGTCTGGTGTCAAGTGACACTTCCTGGGGTTGAACATTAGAGTGAGAGGTGTCAGAGGAGTCGGCGCCAAACATGAGCTGCATCTCGGGCTTCGTATCTGGGCGGATGTCTAAGATGGAGAACTTGGGGATGGACACGAACAAGTCCATTTCCAAGAGGGATGTTGTACGGTATGACACCCAAAGACCTTCTAACTGCGTGAACAAATAAAAGGAAGTGATTAATTGCCAGTCATGCATCCCAGTGTATTAATACAATTTGGAGAGAAAATTTAATACTATTACTTTGATAGTAAATTTTATCGCGAACTAATGGTAGAATAGTCATATACCATAGAACACTTTACTGAACAACATGAAAGAATCCTAGTGTAAATGGACCATTTACATGTGAAAATCCTTATGCTGTACTGTTATAATTTGTAGACATGAACCAAGTCAGCTTATTTACCATGAATGTGAACAATGTACTCAAAAACCTTGATAGCATATGTTCTTGGTTCCCGGCACAAAATGGATGTATTTAGTGAGGAAAGAGAAATGAAGGAATTATGATATGTACTACTTACAGCTATCTGGGCCAGCGGGGTCTCAGCATCAGGCCCGGTTCGCAGCTCTAGTAATGCATACTGTATGTCAACCCCAATTACAAAAACAGTGCGGGAGAGTAACAGTTGGCTATTATACTTGAGGTTCACTTTGTCTGCCAGCATGCGTATTGACTCCTTTGTTTCCGTTGGGTTTTCACGGAAGCTTGGAGGTATATTTGGTAACTCGCAAAGGTTCATCGAGACACAGGTTGAAATCACATTGTACTCTTTGCCAGACATTACACCATGAAGCAATGGAACCTGTGCAGGAATCACATCACAAAATCCATTCGGTACAGCAGAAAGTATAAAATGAATAGTAATATAGAGAGGACTGACTGTGTCAGGCTTTCACACTCAAGTTTCGGCAACCTCAATTATAACAACCCCGCATAAACAATTAAACTAGTAAAATCCCTTGTACAGCATTGTAGATTCTGTAGATCATGTTCCACTAAACTTTATAAATTAACAATTATTGGAAAATACATTTTCACAGATAAATGAATATGCAGTACAAAAACTTAAATGGAAGAACCAAAGAGGTTGTGCAACCTCATATAAACAAAGAGAAATTAAGGACTTCATGACATAACAAAGTACCAAAGAAACAGTGCCAAGCAAAAATCATCTCAACAAGTAGAAGGTGCGCACCTGAACCTCAATTGTCATTGTTGGGACCTTCCGGAAGACATCTCTCAAGCTCCGACGGACCTCAATAAGCATGCGCTGACCTTCTCGAACCATTGGCTTCCCTAGGGTTCCATCAACTCCAATTGCCATGTTAATTCCATCTATCTATTATACAAAGACACATGTCAGCACAGAAAGGAGAGAATTGTTGCACATCCTTGAAAAATGTTCATACAAACCTCTGCAAGAAGGATATCAAGATGCACTGCAGAAGGGTCACTATCTTTGTCCCCATGCCAACTAAAGCTGTTCTTCACTTTTAGTTTTCCCAAATCAAGTTGCATATAACTACAAGGGAAACATGGAATAAAAAAAACAATATTTAAATCAAGATTGCTTACAACTTCCAAAATAGTAAAAAAATACTTTTTTCCGGAAAAAGGAAAGAGTCAAGAAAGAAAGTAAAGCTGTGGAAGACAACTGCTTTAGCTCAATTAGAAAACCAAATAACAAGAAAAGGTAGATATTTGAGTTCAAACAGGTCAAAAGACAACCCAAACACCTTGCACGGGCCTCCCAATCAGCACATTCTGGTACTGGCGCAACTCATAATGCAAAGCAGTAATTATGGGGAGTCTTTAACTATTGGATAAGCCTTCATGCATGAAACACCAACTAAATTTTCAACGAGCCAAAAAACAACGACGACGACATTAAACCAGTTGCTAACACCACCCTACTGATAAATTACCAGTAGCAGATTGATCGATAAGTATCACAGAATATAGTATCCTTGATATCATGTAGTTAAATATAAATAAAATTGAAGGCAGTGAACTTAGATACAGCAATACTAACTCTTTGCTATTAGAATTCGTGGGAACAATGATTATTGGAGTGTCAAGAGAGAGGTCGAGCTTTACAGCAGTGGAACCATCAATCTCATATTTCTGAATCAGCCATTCAAAACCCCCCACTTTGTCGATCAACTTTATAGCCTCCTCTGTATGGGGTGAAGCAAGCTCCATGAAGTATGACATAAACTGGAAAAGAAATATCATCAAATGCCATTTGAAATTGGTGACGAATAAATTACTTGACAACTACTCTAGTGCATACTTTGACTTCGACCCTCCAAAGCATCCTTGAATAAGATTTAAAGTGCTTTTGTTCTTAGAGTCAAACTGACTTTGTCAAAACTTTACTCATTAATTGTACATATATTTGGACAAACTCTAAGTCTGATGAAATAAAACACACACTAGAGTTGAGCTGATCAAAAACAAATTTTTAACAACTACCTCATTTGCATAAAGCATCAACCGGACCCACAGATTACAAATAAAAATAATATCTAAGCAGCTAATACTGACAGCATACCTCTTGAATAAACCGGTAAAGGAAAACAATACGAACAGCTGAAAGCTGCCCAGTCAAGCTGTAATCATATTCCTCATAATCATCATCGTCAGGACTATACGACTGGAATGTATACTGTGTATAAAAAAGAACAAAAAGCAAGGTTTAGAAAGTTCCAATACTTTGCATTATGCAACACTGCAACAGTAACTGCACTTAAAGCAAAACCTCAATAAGTGATTCAATGCCTTCTTTCCTAGTATCACAGAGCCAGCCCCACTGATGATCAGGTCCAAGGGACATATCACAAAGCCTAGTATTTCCCAGAGTGCCATTAATGGAAATGGAACTTGGATGAACCTGCAAATATGAAGAGCTGTCCTGAGTCCGGACTCATATGCTGAGATTAAAGCATGACAAATTATTCAAAGCCACAAGTGCAAAATGCTAAATCTGTCTTACCTTGAGATCAAAGAGGAACCTCTCTTGCACAAACATGGCAAGCTGAGAACTATCTTCTTTGTTCAGAAAAACAGAAACTTGGTCAACATCCATTCTCAAATCAAAAACAACCCTGCCCTTACCATGTCCAAGCAAACCCTTGATTAAGGTAATTTCTTCCTTTTCTGAGCTCTTAGTATTTTCTGAAGACAAAGTCATTATAGTTTTAGAAGTGCTTGTGGTTGTAGCAGCGTTGGATTCAATATCAGTCCCGTAGTTAACCATGCTTACATCCAAGCCAAAATCAATCAAGGCAACAACTGTGGGTCTGTTACAGTAAAACTCCATTGCGGTCATCCTGATGCTCATCTGAGACAGCAAAAATTCAACAAAATATAGTTCAAAGAGTGACAAGAATTTTTACTTGATGTACTTCTACTTTATAACTGGTTTGTAATATCTACTGAGGTTGTAAACTTTTCTTTCATTAATACAAATTGTTAGTGGGCATTTCGCCCCTTGACCTTATAAAAAAACCTTTAAACTTGCACAGAAAAGATAAATACACACCCAAAACCTCACGTGACTCGGAACAGAGAAAGCCTTGAAGGAGTGGATCAAACAAGTAATGGAATGATCATATCATTTCTTGTTTTTACAATAAATTTTTCTATTCAGCGAATCAATCGGAATAGAGAAGTCCTTAAAGGAGTGACCAAGAAATCTGTAATGATCATATCAGCTTTCTTTCTACAATTACAATTTTCTATTCAATAATTAAATCAATGGCATCTAAATAATATATGTCCAACGTAATCTGTTGGAAATTGGAGATTTCTCGGAGGACACAGATGCAGGTTGTTTTTGTTTGGAATATGAACAAAATTCAAGTCTTTGCAAGGACACAAGTTGCAAGGGAGCCAGGATTTTATCATTCGGGAGACAAACAAAAAAATAATGACAAAATTTTTAATGCGTCCTAATTTGAAAGTAGAAGCTAGATTTTTCACAAAGCTTGTGAAGAAAATGCCAATTGCCTATCCATGTTCATTTACCTGAGTGTCAATACCATCATAAAGATGGTAATCAGAGCTCCTGGTGATGAACGTCAACGCAACAAAATCCGTGCCACTGTCATCAGTTGCCTCATAATATATCTCAGACATGTCGCTCCCGGGCGCAATAAAAACCTGGCTTGTCGGAGTTGGTGTAAACTCAGGCAACGCATCCTTAAAAGAATCCTCTTCTAGAAAAAAGCTACTGTGCTCTGGTTCAGAATCAAGCATGGGGGAGTGAGTTTCATGCAATTCCTCAGTTTCCTCGTTTGCCAGAGACACAAGCAAGTATTGCGGGGTTGGAGACAGACGACCTTGGAGCATATCTTGTATCTTCAGAGAGTGTAGCTTTGTCTTTATGGTGAGGTCACCTGTGTACCTTGCAAGATTTACCTAGGCACAAAGAGATGAAAAGTTGACAGTTATCACCAGGTAATAAATTAGTGCCAACAGCATCATTCACATGCAAGAATGGAAATTCTATTACGTTTGTAACCGGAAGACATGCATTTTGGATCCAGGACTGGTCTCATACAGGTTGAAGCTACTATTCTCAATTCTATTTCCCTCCTTTATTTTGGCTTTTTTATTGGAAATTAAAGGCTTGTGAGTAAATTTAGATTCAGAATCTATTCAGGCTCTAAAATTAACAGCTTAGGTAGAGAAAGAAGATACACTTAGCAAATGATACCCAGCATGGAGAGCAGTGACTATATTTGTTGCTTGTTTATCATTTATTCAATTTACTAACAAACTACACTAAAATGTTGTTTAAGTAAAACAGTAATGATGTGCGCTTCAAAAGGTTCCTAAGGCTCCAGTGAAGAATAGAATGTTTCCGTGTGTAGCTGAACCACTTGCTCTGTCCAAAAGATTAGTAATGTGGTACCTTTGCTCCATTACCAAGAAGCTCCAAGATTAGCACCTCTTCAGCATTTTCACTCTTTCTGTCCAACTGCAAGACCAAAATAGAAAGCACATCATATGCTCAATCAAATTAGGTTGGTCACTTTGACACTTGTTAATATAAGATGGCCAAAAATATCTTACCTTTCCATATAAAGACAATTTTGTTTCTATAACAGAGCCATTAAGAACAAAGTCAGCACTCCCAACGTTATCAAATTTTTGGACATGCGTTCCTGTTGGGGTAGAATCAGCGGAGCCTCCTGGCATATACATATCTGCTGGGGCCTACATAGAAAAATAAATTTAAGGACAAATATGTATGTGATATTGAAAAATATGATATAAAAGGAAGGAGTTAAATACTGAAGCTCTGTAGATCACTTGCACAAGATCCTTCATCCAAATAGCCTTTTCCTCATCACTAAGAAATTCAATAATTAGCGTATTTGTTGATTCCAGAGCCTGACATTAAATGAAAAAAAAACACACTTGTGAGCAAAAATCACAAGGCATACAACTCACAGATACTACAACAACAACAAAGCCTTTAGTCCCAAACAAGTTGGGGTAGGCTAGAAATGAAACCCACACCATAGTTGCATACAACTCGCAGATGCAAATATAAAAAAAATTCAACATCAATCTTGTATCAAAGTACCAACACTACTAAGTTTAAAATTTTCTTAGTCAGCCAGCACTTTTTCTGATCCATATTTTATTGTTTTAATTGAATAGGCTTGTGGTTTGCTTGAACCAAAGCACTATCAGTCAAGCTCAAGCTTCTATCTGGAACAAGATAAGGTAGCATTTGGAGTGAGGGAACATTGTCTTGCCTTTTGCACATCAAGCCCTCTGGAACTAACTGCAATAGCATAGAGAGACCCACCAACACTTGCTGAAGGTACCTCAAATATGTGCCGACCAGCCATGCTGCCATGCGATATTATATTAAAACAAAAGGTTTGATAACCAAATGGCTGCCAGAAACAAATAATTCATGCTACAAATAACAGCTCCTGTTTTGGTAAGTGCATAAACTTCACTTTACATGAAGGATTGAAAAACAAGGGCAAAAGATTAAATGGCTGAACACCACTTTACAGGAACAGCTTAAGTAGCTTAACAGCAGGGCAGCACAAACAAAAATTTCAAAATCAGGGACTTCCATTCATAAAAGCACAACATTTACGGAAACCAAATGTTCCGCTGGTATGTTAACAAGTTGAATTTGCAACCCCACTTTAATCATATATAACTGTAGTAAATACTGATCCTAATTAATTGGGTTATGCAACCAATACTAGAAATTTTGGTGAATCTTTTGGACAAAACTTAACAACTGAAATCGAATCAAAGCTCATATTAAATTATATCGGCACAGTATAAGCAGATACCACATAAACATTGGATCGCTGCAGTCTCAGAATGATGGTATTGTTCTGAAGTTAACAAGGATTCCGGCATCACTGCGCACAAGAAGGATATACAAAAGAAGAGGTGGTGTACAAACCTGCAGCACCTCTGATAGGTTCGAGCAGTCTCAGACTCCAAAACATAAAGATACAACCCGGATAAAGCAAGATGACAAGGGTGCCACTCAGCCATAGAATTGCCTATTCCCTAAACCGAGTAGATAGCGCCAAATAAGTCACCAATCACATAAAAAGTAAAAAAGCGTGAAAATTTGCATATGCATTCAAGTAACTTATTCATGCCAGTATCTTACCACAGTTGCAGCTAAAAGCATGGTTTTCATATAAACGGAAAACAATATAATTGTATTATTTTAGTATCTGCTTTGAGAATTCCACAAATAAACCTTGTATGCAAGTATACATAATGCATTAACTGAATACATACCCTCCAAACCAAAATCCTAGCATTAGTAGTCAAATCAGCAGGATGCCAAAGAACAAGATCAGCATCATCAGCACCTTGGTCAGTGTTTTCTTTTGAGTTGTAGAATAAATCCATCAGCTCAACGATCTTGTGGTATCTTTCGGGTGAGAAATGGAGGCTGAGATTTGGCACTTGAACAGAAATCCGAGATGAAGGATAGTGTGGATGAGGGATTTTGATCTACAAGAACACATAATGGAAAAACAAAATAATTATTACCTATCGCATTTTTGATAAAATTAAAATGGGAATTGTAGAATAGTAAAACCAATTATCCCAGGAAGTAAACACATAGTGTTAGTCATGCCGGCAACACATAACAGTAATAGAGTTTTACCAGGATGAAATAAAAAAAATACTTTGAATCCAAATGAGTTTCCAAAATTGAAGGAAATTAATAACTACAAAGAAATTGTAGTCAAAAAAAAGAAAACCTGGTCAAATACGAGTGACATCCCACATGGGTCAAGAATGGAATATACTTGTCCAGAATCACCTTCAGAGACAGGTAGTATTGCTTGACTTGTATTCTCTGCATTGGAGACATGTTGACCCTGTGACAAGCTATCACTGAAAAAAACTGCCATGTCCCTTCCGGATACCCAAAAGTGGGAGAACATGCTCTGTCTGTCATCCCTTGGACCATCCTATAGTAAATTGAAAACTTTATAAAAGCAACAAAGAGAGTTCTACATAAAAGGAAGTTCTACATGACTATAAACATAACTCTCCTTGCTAATTCGGTTCCACATTTAAAAAAATAGAATAAAATCAATTTTAGGTGAGATATCTTACTCCAGTATGAAGTGTAAAATGACCAAAATCAAGAATGAAGTTACTATCTCCGAATGAAGATTCAGTAGACCTCAAAGGAATCCAGACTTTTGGGGCATCAAGATCGATATCAAGTCCAAACCTATGCAAAAGAACCAGAAAAAATGATACATCGGTAAAAATAAGTTCATAGCAACTACACAGCAATGACAAAGATGGAAGACAGTTGCTGCTAGGTTAGGACTTGCACCCTTCAGTTCTCTAGATATGTCTTGATTTGTGTTGTTACTGGTTGGTATTTCATGGAGTTATTGGAGATGTGTTGTTGTTGGATGTCAAGGTAGATTGATGTCTGTGTTGATGATATTTTTATGTTTGTTGTGTGAGTGACTAATGTAACCAATGATTTAATTTTAAGATGAATTTAACACGAGAGAGGAGGGGGGGGGCACCTGCTTTGCTCTTCCAAGACTATCTGAAGCTGCTCTTGAGCCTTTCTTGTTACTTTCTCAAATTTTGACTGATAAACATAACAGAATCAACCTATAAGATTGTAATCCATCTAATTGCCTCAATATCCACTAAAATAAAAAAATGTAATTGTCCATTACCTGTAAAGCTGTTGCAGTTTCCATTGTGATTCTAGGGCTAATAGCATTGCTCCTTTTGACAAACTCAAGAAACCTTTCATAGCTAACCATTGAGACCTATGAAACAAAAAGGCAAAATACTAACTGAACAGAGGCAGCCTCCGAAGTATAGCATACAAACAATATCTTTGGTAACACTTTTCGTAATTTAACACCTCATGAGATACTGAAGGTACAGTATAGCAAAAACCAAGTAAAAGTTACTTTGCACCTGTTGCAGGGAATGATTAAGAATGTGCAAAAGCATATCCATTACTTAGTTCAAAACTAATTTTACTCTATGTTCAAATCTGGAAAAAAAACCCTTAACATGACAAACAGAAAACAAAAAGGCTCAAGATACCCCCTTCAACAAATAATTTCTGTAAGACTATCGAAGAAACCTAGATGCATGCAAATTGTACATCTGCTAAAAGTTACTAATTTGATCCTTTCCGAACTAGGGATGAAACCGGAGCAATACTGTCAATTTAAACCCGTATGTGCACAGATACGAACAGAAATAATTATGCGGATAGGGATATTAATATTAAATATGGTGAAAAGATACAATTACAAATACGGATAGATCCCTTACAAAAGGATATGGTTACAGATGGATTTCAATCAGTCATCTGAATTCCTGATTTCTTTTACTTCTGTTGGAAAACTAATATTTTTATACACTTGTTATTTATCGTGCAAGTCAAATATTATATGCAAGCTTATTATCTATTTTCAATGCTGAAGTTATAAGCTATTATTAAAGCACTTGCATTTGTTGTATTTGCATCTTTATCCATAATAAGTTTGACTCACTCCAAATATGTACCATCAATTATACTAAATATCTTGTCTCCATATTAGCACGATTTTGAACTTTGACATCCGTTCAACAACTATTATGATTTTAGTATTATACACTGTTTCCTCCCTTGATCTGGATGCCTCTATCAAACTAATATAATTATCTTGTAAAGGTTACCGTGACATGGCAAGGAGCTATAGTAGCTGAAAGCTTCCAGTCCAAGTCTTCTCCCAGGGGAGCATGCACAAAACTGGCAACCAAAGCATTGCTCTTTCTCTCACTAACAACACTGTGTGCAAGCGGGCCCTCAGGTGAAGACAATCCGCAATACTTCAGTGACATATCACAGCAGATGCTCTTAGAATATAACTTTGTCGCCACATGGAGATGCTCAAACCTACCACAAAGGACCTCCACCCCATCTATATTGATGATACGGGCTGCAGCTTGAGTGATGGAAACATCTAGGAGGAAGACGATCATGTTTGGAGAAAGCTTGCCTATCGGAGAAAGGGTGTCATCTTCTTGTTGATGGTAGCTTATCAGTTTGTTGATAGCTTGCCATTCTTCCTTTGTTAGCTTTTCTTCGTCACCTAGCACTGGCTCGACTGATGTGTCTTGTTGTCCTGAAGCAGTCTCTCCAGAATACCTATGAAGAAAGAAATTTTCAGTGGCTTTTGTTCTTACAATTTGATGAGATCTAAGAAGAAGGTACGACAAATGACTACTTTGGTCCGTTACAATAAGTTACTTAAATAATACATAATACAATTAGAAAATAAAAAAATACATTACCATCCTAAAGGCCACCAGCTTTTCTTGGAGGAAGCTTTCTTCCTTGACAACTTCACTGACTCAACCTTGGCATGGGCCAGCAACCTAAGAAGCATAAATTAGAGACAGGCATTTTGCGAATTTGTACATCAGAATTATTATACCACATAGGGATCAAATCAAAAGCTTTATTGATTGCTGATTAAGTAATTGTCAATTGACTGATTAGCATGAGTTCAAAAGGAAATCCAGTTCATCTTAAGCAAGCAAGTGGTCTGTGAAGAATTAACAATAAAATATGGAAGCTTTTTAACTGAGATCAGAAAATCAACACCCAGCTTATTTTCATAACTGGAAGTCTAGTGTTACTGGAAAGCAGGCCGTAGATCTATTGATTTTTGTTATAGGATTTTTCTCTTCTTAATGAGCCCAGTTAAATTGTACATTTCTGCAATTTGAATAGAAGAGGATAAAGGCCCTTTATTAATAACTTGGGACCCACCTCCAGAGTATGATGACCTTTGAGTCAAGAACTCTTTCAATCTGCCTAAGCTCAGACACATCTGTAGTTGCCGGCTGTTGGAGTGAACTTGAATATAGTTGCACATATCGCCGACGGAGCTGACAATGGTCCTTGATTCTCTCCCAAGAAAAGAAGTAGCTAAAGACCAAAAAAAAAAACACAAAAAATAAGTATTGAGCATATATTATTTACCAAAAAGGAAAGAAAGGGAATAATGGATAAGGACTGTTTTGCACTGTGGTACTTTAAATTCCAGTTTTGGCAGATTGTACAATCCTTCTGATGCTTTGCTACTGGTGAGAGAAGAAATTAAATAGAATTATGACCAAATTCCTCGCACGAATCAAAATACAATTACGACCGCCTCAGTTGTAGTGCAACTTTTCTGGCATCAACAGAGAATGAAGGACTATAATAGATGAGATAATCGATTTTATTTTACTAATATACATGTGCTCGGACCATGATTTCTTCTGACGCAAGCTTGCCAACATAGCATACCGCCACCAACCACGAGGATCATCTAAAACTGGCACCACAGGCCTCAAGTGAGACACCTCAACGCGTGTTTTGAATCTTGAAAAGGTCTCTAACAACTTTATTCCGTTATAATATTGAGCCTGAAAAATTTTTTTGTGAACATATCTTTAAATTAAATGTTTGAACTCATCCTAAGCTAACAAATTGCTGAGATGATAGAAGGAAAGAAAAACTACCTCAGTGACAGTTGAAGAAACATCGGCTAGGAGGACTGATGCCTTCACAAAAGGATTATTTGGGTCACCTCTTTCGTCTTTGCCAAGCCGCTGGTACTTAAGGACACCATTTATAGGCGAAACCAAGTATTGTCGGTTAGATGCCCAAACTGAATTTGACCCAGACGAGCATTCATCTATCCCATCTTGAAAAATCTACAGCCATAAAATCAGAAGTATAGCATGCATTCACAAAAAAAACTAAAATGCATGAGACAATTTTACATTAATTTCAAGTTAGCAAAACACATAGCACGAAGAAAAGCTAACCTCACTCCATTCAGCAGGACTCAAGTCCTCCCACTTCTTATCAATTTTCCAAGGAGTAGAGTCCGAATCGTGATATACAGCCAATCTATGCAGTTGTACTGACTATAAAAGGAATTAGATAATTCAAGGTCTGCAAATACACTGTCACTATCTATGCCAGTATTAAGGTTGCAACCTTACTAACAGGTTAAAGTCATATGAACACAACAATTATAAATAACTTTGAATCTGTCACTATTTTATCAAAAGGACCCTTAAATTCCTTGACCCCCCCCCCCCCAGCTCTCTCTCTCTCACTCCCCTACCTCCAAATTTTAAAAATACCACCTAATATTCTTTATTCTTTAATTTTGTTTAGTTACCAGGATGCACTTGACTTTAAAAGGTTCGACAAAAGAGTAATCAACCAGGAAAATAAAAAATTTCTATTTTATTTTGACCGAATTAGAGGTAATTTGAATAAAAAGTTGATAATGTCTGATTAATTTACTATCAGAAGGCTACCTGCTTTCTCCAACCATAAAAAAAATGAAATTACAGGCTTACAGCTTTAAAGAGTTGAGTTTTCATGCTTGTAGGGTTTTATGATATTGTCATCTTGTAAAATTGATCTTAATTTCTGATTTGAAATTAATTTTATCAAAAAAAATAAGAGAACAATTTTATTGCAAAAAACTAATAATATCAATAGTTCTTGGTGATACTTGATAATAAAAGGCATGAAACAATTTTTAATCTCCAGCAATTATTAAGGGGCTTCTTCACAATCATTGAAAAAACAAATAGTTCTTGGCGATACTTGATAATAAAAGGGCTCTTTAACCAAACTATGTCTATTTGTATGCCTTGAAGACACTAAATATGAAGCCAAATAGTGCTTACCTTACGTAGCTTATCTAGTGCAGCACTTGTATCAAAGGTCTCATTTCCCTTCCCATCCACTGTGACAGCTGCAAGTCTTGATAAAGTGATGCCTGAGCAAAATGGATGGCCTATATTGCTGAGAGAACAAATCAGTCCATACATACATGTCACTAAACATACGTCGAAATAAGAATGTAGTTTTAACTCTCTCTAAAGGGGAGAATAATATACACCACTATGTGTACTGTTTAAATATTAATACCAAATAGAAACAGACAGATAACCTTAACCTGGTATTAGTGAACTGATCATATTAACGCTTGCAATTATTTTAGTCACAAGGGCATCTGCTTATCTTTGTTTTTCTTTTCTCTTATTCAAAAAATTGTCTAAAATGCCCAGATGTCAAACTAGTCTGTTATAGAAAAAAATTATGAAATCAAACACGAACCAAACGGTACAATCTCGTGACACCATGCTAAAGTATATAAATCAGGTATGTTCATGAAAAAGACCAAAGACTTCAGTGCTGTTTCAAAGCAAAAAAAGAAAGAAACTACAAGGAAAGAAAAAAGAAAAAAGTACCTAACAGAATCCTCTAACCGAATATGCACATTGCTGATAGTAACTTTCAGATTTCCTAGCACTGTAGCAGTTAGGGAACTCACCCATGCAGTTCCAAAGGATGCCTGTCATAGAGTAATACTGCATTAGTAAATACTGACATGAAAAGTGTTTCGACAAGAATTAACTGTAATGCATCAAGTCGCCTTACTGATCCATCTTTTGAATATCCGCTCGTAGCTTCAAGGGTCGCTGCCTCTCTCTCCTGCATGCCCAATCATAATAGAACTTTAGAAGGGCTTTTAAACATCATTAATCCAAAATCTGATTTTTTTTTTTTAGTAAGAATAATTTATACATCTAAAGAAGCATGTTTAAGATACAAACCTCAATCTGTTGGAGTTTGGCTTCGAAAAGCTTTTCTCTGTCTTCAGGCTTAAACAAATTTAAAAACAAAAAACAAATATTAGTAATGACGAAAGCTTCTGATGGAAACTTAGGTATAATGAGGATCATTAAAAGGCAAGGACTCCAAGGCATGTTAACAAATACCCCTCTAATGAGTACAGAACAATCCCTGCTGTACCCCACCAACATTATAAGATTTATTATACAAAGATGTCCAAACCACTGTGTCTATCTCACTTAATTGACATAAGAAAAAACATTATTTCATTGAATAAAGTGGGGGTGGGCATTCCGAGGGATATACTCACACTGTCAGGTGCACATGAGAATTCAAGATACTGCAAGAGTATATAGAAACTTCCATTTAAAAAAGCATGTATATATTACCGTGGTGTGCTGGCCATCTGGAGCAGGCTCCGCAAGAACAAAGATGCGGTCAATCAGCACTATAACAGGATCCTTACCGAGGCTTTTCCATGGAACCTTTAAATGTACAATTGATGTATTGTTAGGCAGAAAAAGAAGAAAAAAATCAACAAGAAAAGTGCAAAACTGCAATGTTTCACAATTCACACCAAACGAAGAATGAAGAGTATTTAATCTGATATTTCCTTAAAAAGAAAAGGCATGGTCACCAATTGAATGTATGAACATGCACTGGTATCCCCCATCTGTTTCACTAGTACACAGGCAAAAAACAAAAGGGTGTAACTATTGGAGAAACGGAAAAGAGTACCTTTATAGTTATTGTACCAACAAAACCAGCTTTGACTGTGACCGGAAGCTTCAGAGAATTGAGTGCTTCAGCTTTCAGCTTCAGATCCTTAAGCATGACATCGCCTGTTATTATAAAAAACATATTATGTTAAATGCCCTCAGCATCTAATGTAAGTAACGTGTCTAGAAGATGTTAATCCACAAAATTGCAAATAAGGTTATCAGAAAATTCACCGCGTAAATTCTCTTGTTTTTCCTACTGTTTTACATACTTGAAACTGACATCCAACTTTTGGTGTTGCTTACATATACTGACAGTTAAAATAAAGGTTAAATCAAGCAAAAAGTGACTAAATTGACACTGATTTATAATTTTAAATGAACCATATAATGTATGTCCAGTACATAGAAATTGGATGCATAAAAAATTAATTGACTTGGTTTACATCAATTTTTAGGTTTTAGCCTAATTAAGGTTTAAGGCAAAATATCAACATTCAGCAGGATGTACCATCTCTGTGGTCTTAATCTGGAGGGTGAATAGTAATTGCAAATTAATACGGCCTACTAGCAAACACTGCAAAATTAAATTTGGCTGTCTCTTGAGACTATGTAAGATGTCTCTTGACTTAACTCTAATTGCAGAAATACCCATCACATGTACAAAGCTTTCAGGGAAATATAACCACTAAATAAATACTAAAATATAGGCAAAAAAAAAAAAAATCTTAGATGAAGCCTATGGAACGCACCATTCCACACGCTGATACTAAGGGCTTCAGTTGACAGACCCTCCACATAATCACCCAGGTACTTCTTCAGCAGCCGTGACACCTGTCCAACCGAGACAGTGACCATAAGATAAGAATAATCCGTGCTATAAATTAGCAATTGCATTTACTATATATCAAACAAATAACTTCCAGGCTATGTCATGCAAGTATCACGTGATTATTGCCCATTTGCATTCTTTCAGTTTAGCCCCTCCATTAATTTTACATCCCAATTAGCACTAAACAACCTTTGTCCGACCAAAACCATACGATTTCAGTCTCAGTCGTGAAAGGATTGTTGCTTGTTTTAACCTTAAATTCTTTTTTTAACTTATAATATCAGCGAGCGCTACAGTGGCAAATCCATGCTCCGCTACAGAAAAATCCAACAACACGGAAGAAATCTAAATATTAAAAACTGACGAAAAATTGAAGACCAAAAGTATTAACACGTACATGTGCTTCGAACATTGGAAACCTCGTAGATTAGAACCGAGCAGATCTTAAGCACATTTCACGAACCCTCAGCGCAACCACCAGAACCCTAATTTCAGGGATGAAGGGAGCCTCCAGCACCGTTCGTTGCGACAATTGCAAAAAGGAGGGTTCCTCCATCCACACCTCCGGCCAAGCAGAAAAAAAAGGGTGGGTCTCGGCAAGAGGAGCGATCGGAACAAGGGTGAGAGGCTGGGCCACGTTTTTCACAACACATAACAGAGAGACGATCGGAAGAGGAGAGGGGAAACAAAAAATTACAGCAACAAAATCGAAGAAGACAGAAAAAGGAATCCGTATCCTCTCAGGTATTGCAGAGGATCACCTCACTTTACGGTTTGAGATAAAATCTCAACCGGATCCGGGTCGAGTGAGTATCCTCTGAGATATCTCAACTTTTGCGTGACCGACGTGTCCGGTGCCTATTCGGGGGTGATGTAGGGGGTCAGTATTATGTGTGCTTCGAGATTCGTGCATAACGTATTTAAACGGTTGAGATTTTCCATAAAGTCACGCAAAGTTTGAGATATCTCAGAGGATACGAATTCATTCGGGTCACCATAGTCCATAGGGCTGTATTTTGGGGCTTTGAGATTCGTCCCAAGTTAAAAGGAACGGTCCAGATCTAGTAATTGCAAAAGATTCCCAGGTATCGGAGAGGATGTGAATTCGAAGAATGGGGAGAATTTTTTCCGATTTTTTTATTAATCAAAAATAAATAAATAAATAAATAAAATATTGCTAAACAGGATAATTTTGCTGGAAATTTAAAATCTAGATAAAACGAAATTGTTTGTCCGATATTTTAACACGTCCCACTAATTAACTCTCTACCGATAATTAAATTAACTAAACAGAAAAAAAAAAAAAAAGACTGAAACAGTAAATTTGTTCCCGTCCGATCAACAAACAAAAAAAAAAAAAATTGGGACGATATAGAATATAGATAGTCCTATCCTAGAGAATTAAAAAAAATTAGTGATATGTTCAGTTCTGAGGAACTATTGAATATCTGATGTCTGGGCATCAAAGGTTTCAAAAGAAAGACATAATGCTCCCATTTGCATCTACCTTTTCGCAACAAACCCCAGCCAGTGTTCAATGATCTTATCGGCGATATCGTCTTGCTCGAGGTCAACAAAACAATACATTATCGAAAAGCTATATAATTTGTTTGCTGATCAATGATGATCACAATATTAGATAATCGAGTATGGCTAATATAACATCAGTGTCATTTCAGTCTATATAACACCAACTTCAAAATCTATCAAATTGAGTTTAAATGGTAAATTCAAACTGTTCGAACCGATTTACTTCATTAGTTGTGCGTTTACATGTAAAATTTATAAGTTTTTGAGTTTATTTGATATCAAGTCAAGCGATCAAATGTGTGATTTTTTAAGTTAATTTTAATACATTCATTTTTTAATTTTTTTGCCGCTTAATTTGATACTAAAATAACTTGAAAATATAAAAAGTTTGCATGTAAATGCATCGCTCATAAAGTAAATTAGTTTGAACGGTTTAGATTCACCATTTGAACTCAATTTGATAAGTTTTGAAGTTGGTGTTATATAGACTGAAATGACACTGATATTATATTAGCCATACTCAATATAACCGAATTTTTTATTAATAGAAAATAAATTATTAAAATATCGAGATTCAATACCGTTTGCAATTTTTTTTTAAAACTAAGAAGACCGGGGTAATACAACCCGTCCCTGCGGACGGACCACCTGAACCCGTCCGGTTAACAAACAATTAGCCAGCCTACCCAACTAAACTAAAACCAAACTAACCAAAAAAAAAAAGCCTGGACGGGGAAGTCCAACCCGTCCCACATAATTCAATAACGACAAAAACCCACCGCGCGAAAAAAGAAAAAAAAAAAAAAAAAAAAAAAAAAAAAAAAAAAGAGGCTGGACGGGTTTGTCAAGCCCGTCCGAGAAATCGCAAAAAAAAAAAAAAAGAAGAAGAAAACTCGGGACGGGGTTGTCAAGCCTGTCCGAGAAATCGCAAAAAAAAAAAAAAAAGAAAGAAAACTCAGGACGGGGATGTCAAGCCCGTCCGAGAAAATTCTACAAAGTTGCAAAGATCGTGATCATTATATTGAATTGTATTGAATGTCTAGAACAGTATGTCTAAAAAGTACAGAATAGGATGCCTAAAGTCGGGACGGGGACGTCAAACCCGTCCGAAGAAGAAGTTTACCTATTAATATTCAACCATGGCCTGAATAACAGACAGAGACAGACAGAAGCGATAGCAAAGTCGAAAAACAGAAATAGAGATAGAGCTTAATAGCAGACTGAGACAGAGACGATAGCAAAGTGAAATTTTAAACAGGTGACTCTTCAATTAATTTTTCTGCTATGTTATTTAGTAATTGAAATGAATTATTTACAAAGATGCAAATGGAATGAAATAATTTATATTTACAATTTTTTTTACAAGTATTTAGCTTGTGTAGTTACTGTCAAT
This sequence comes from Carex rostrata, assembly GCF_964058835.1. Lineage (NCBI taxonomy): Eukaryota > Viridiplantae > Streptophyta > Magnoliopsida > Poales > Cyperaceae > Carex > Carex rostrata. The sequence continues at coordinate 4,879,954 of NC_135939.1, forward strand.
TTCATAGCATTATATAGAGTATCAAATGTTTTATAATGACTACCAACAGAGACATATAACATACGATTCATACTCTGAATATGATTTTCATGACCTACCTGGTTAATTTAATTCATTATGTTGTACCAACTTTTGTAAAATAATTTAATTTAAATTAGTTTTGATTATTGTAATAATAATAATATGTAATTTATTCATTATTGTGTAGGTTAATTTAAAAAAAAATTAATCATGTTGATGCTGAGGATTTATTTTGGTGGTGAAATACGACACGGTCGTAAAGGAGTAGAGTATAGTATTAGTCCTCGATTCTCTTTGAGTGTGACTGATGAATACGGTTGGTATGATGTGAAAGGTGAAATTTATCGCCAACTTGGATATTATGAGAATGAGTATAACCTAAAAACACATGCACGGGTTAATGTTGGTACAACAGCCCGACATTATTATGAGAAAATTGAAATCGTGTGCGATCAGAGTTGGAGAGGTATTTTTATCCAAAGTATGCGTGCCCAAACCCAGTATACTTTTCTTGATTTATACATTAAGTTAGTTCCAATCATCGGTGAAATACAACCGCAGTTATTCGTTAATAGTATGGTACCGGAAACAAATCCAGAACCTCGACGGACCCAATATAGTGATAACTATGCGGGTCCCAGTTTCTTCGAACCCTATCAGACACAACAAACACCGAGGCAAGACCCTCGACAGACCCAATATAGTGGTAACTATGCGGGTCCCAGTTTCTCTGAACCCTATCCGACACAACAAACACCGAGGCGAGACCTTTATTTGCATCCTTATCCCAATGTGAACGAGTTGTCACCGTCTGTTCAGACAGAATACAATAATCAGAGTAGCCCGTGGATCGATCCACCGGAGGTAGCTGATCCTAATACTGATTTTGATGATGTGCCGCAAAGTGATGATGCTGACTCATGTGAGGATGACGCCGACTCATGTGAGGATGACGCCGACTCATGTGAGGATGATGCCGATTGGGATAATGAAGCTGATTCAGAAGGGGATGTCCGGGATGATACCTCAACACAATCACACCAAACACCACGCGTTCAGGCTGAACATTTTCCCATAAGTGACCGCGGTGTAAGTCACCCTGTGGCAAGCTTCAATGACACCTCAGCATTTCAACCCGCAGATGTCAACTTTTTCAGTAGGCCGAAACATGTTCATGATACACTTGCTGTAGGTAATGAGTTCTCTTCAAAAGAGACTCTACAATTGAAAATAAATAGTTATCACATCAAAAAGAATATTGAAGTAAAAATTACAGGGAGCAATAAAACTAGCATGATAGTCAATTGCAAGGACACCAGGTGTGCGTGGCGTTTGTATGCTAAGTCTGGATTATTTTCATCTAAGTGGGAAATTAGAACAATTTCAGGACCACATACATGCCATGCCAATGCTTCTCGTACCGATCATGCACAATTAACTGCAAAAATGGTCGCCGATGTTATACGAGAAGATATTAGGGAGAATGTTGCCTTAACTATTAAAAGCGTTAAAGGGCTAGTCCGTAAAAAATACAAGGGAATAATTCCCAAATATAACAAGTTGTGGCGTGGCCGAGAGCTGGCAATCGCACAACTATTCGGTAGTTGGGAAAAATCTTACAACCTTCTCACTCCATTGTTGGAAGCAATTAAAAAAGACAATCCAGGAACAAAATTCGGAGTTGCGCACGAACCCACAGATGATCCAACAGAAAGGTTGTTTAAGGCAGCTGCGTGGGCTTACGGTCCATGCATTGCTGCAGTGCCTCATCTCAGGCCAATCATTAGTATTGATGCATGCTTCCTTTCTGGTAGGTATCAAGGGAGATTGCTGATAGCGTGCGGTTACGATGCTGAGAACCAGTTGCTTCCTCTGGCTTTTGCATTAGTCAGGGAAGAGAGTTTCCAGACATGGGGATGGTTCATGAGGTGGCTGCGTCTAGAGGTAATTGGTAATAAGTTCATGTGCGTTGTTTCTGATCGGCACATGGGGATCAAAAAAGTATTCACCGATAGATACGGTGGTTGGTACGAGGATGGTGGCGAGTGCGTTCACAGATTGTGCTCACAACACATTGCCGAGAATTTGATGAAAAAAGTACACAATAGAAAACTTTGTGACCTATTTAAAATACTTTGCAACAAAAAGAAGCCACGGAGGTTTGAGGAGTTCTTCGAAATATTGCGAAAGAAAAATCCAGATGCAGTTGCAGTTGCGTATTTAAATAATGTCGGTAAATATCAAGATATCAATCATAATGAGATCCCTAAACCATGGAAGGTGTATCAATGTATGGACAACGGCGCTCGCTGGGGAATTATGACTATTAACGGATCTGAATCGTTGAATAATGTATTCAAATTTAGCCGGAGACTGCCAGTCGTTGTACTGGTGGAAGACACATATTACAAGTGTCTCGCGTGGTTTAGGGATAGAGAAGGGAAAGCAATGGCTCGCTTAGCTAGTCAACAACTTTGGTCAGAGCGAGTTGAAAAGCTATTGGCTAAAAGAATCAAAAAGTGTCTGGAAATGAATTCCATGCCACTCGGTGTGCACGGTGAACACGAGGTCAAGGTGAATGACGAGAGGGTCGTGTACAAAGAACGAGATGGAAATTTTACTTATAAAAAAGAAACTTTCCGGTATAAGGTCATCATAAGCAATGGAAACATAGCACAATGTGCATGTCTCAAACCACAGCTTACCGGTATACCGTGTACTCATGTACTTGCCGTGTGTCGAGAACGGAGATACAACCACAACATATTCGTGAATCATTTGTATTCCGCAAAGACACTTGCCGAAACTTGGAGTGGCCAATTTCACGGCTATGCCAACCAATGTGAATGGCCTCGCTATGACGGTATAACTATTGTTCCGGAAAGTAACAAAATCAAGAAGGGTAGGAGAAAGCACGCTCGTATAGTCATGACGATGGATGAAATGCAAGGGAGGAGAGTGGGACACCAAGCTAGATGTTCGACGTCCGACAGACGTGCGGCAGGTTGGTTGCATTATTTTTGTGTCATTCTCATTTGAAATGTATGTACATAATATATTAACGACCTTGTTGTTGTGTTATTTGTTTAGAGGCTTCAGCTAGTAGGAATCAGGGACAGCAAGCTAGACATTCTGTGTCTGACATATATACAGCAGGTTTCTTAATATTTTAATATTGATTATTTTTTTTTCCTTATTCAAAAATTGTGTATTCTAATTAATGATTTTAAATCAGGAACATCTTCTGCTTACAGTCGAAGATGAAGCCGTACTTTCAAGACTCTTTTTAAGTAGTTTATTTTTGTTATTTGGTTTGTCGTTGGAGATTATGTTTGTAGCTCATTTTAAGTTTGTCGTGAAGTTTGTTATTTATTCTTTCATTTGGAGTTTGTATTATGCATTGAATTTTTTTCTGTGTTGTAAGTAATATGTCCATGTTTACATCGTAATAATCCTTATTTGCATTCCGTCGTTCTCTCTTAAAAAGGCTAGGTTGGCATTTGAAGAGTGACCAAATAATAAAAAAAAACATTCTCAAGTAGCATTCATGAAGCTAAGTATCATTCATACAAATAACTAACGTAACACAAACGTAATACAAATAACTAAAATTAAATTAAGTACCAGTCCATTTATCCAACAGTCCATTTAAATACATTCTCACGTAACACAAACTAACAGTCTATTATTACAGTCCATTTAAATACCTAGTCAAAAGTGAACAAGTCTGGTGCTCGGCGATTTCGATCTGGGTATCTTCTTTCAGGTGTAGCATTTTGTTTGTCCGCTCTCTTATGCCTGACGTAAACATTATTGTACGATGGGAAAAAAGCCTCCATTGCTTGTGTACGTGGCGTAACGACTGGACTAGGTCCTATGTTATCTTGTGCACCAGTAACATCCAGCGGGACCAGCCCGATATGATCCGAATCCTACAACAATCATTTTAGTATTTAGTAAACATAATAGACTATTATTTAAATAAAACTTAAAATTTTGAAATTATTACCTGATAATCCGGACTAGGTCCTGTGTAACCCATGTATTGCGCATCCTCAGGATATGCCTGATCATATGTCTGATGGATCTGATAAACCTGACTAGGTCCTGCGTTGTCTTGTGTGAACGTGATAGGAACCTCTGATTCCTATAATAATTATTTTCGTATTTAATAAACCATACCAACGATTATTAAAATTAAACATGAAAAGTTATGAAATTATTACCTGATGGACCTGACTAGGTACTGTGTAATCAACTGGGGTGTACACCGAGCTGTCCAACAACTCTGACATGAACTGCCCAACTGTGTTGCCTTGTGTGGACGTGCCATGATCCTCCGCTCCCTGTAATTAATATTTTACTATCCTAATAAACATAATCGACAACTAATGAAAGTATTTTTTTTTATACTTACCATATCAACCTGACTAGGTCCAGTTTGAAAGCTTCTGAGGTATTCATTTAGTCCGTCATTTGTTTGTACCCATCTCTCATGGTAGTTGGGATCAAAATCTTGAGGCAAGTTGGGAATTGGTTCAGGATTATCACCATCTGAGATGTCATCGATATTGTCTGGAAGATCGGCCGCCCTCAACATACTTTGCAATTTAGCATCCATACCGTTATCTCTGAGAAGGCCACAACTTGCTTTGAGGAAAAATTTTCCTATTTTCTTGAGTGTCTTCGATTTCGTTAATCCTATAGCTGCTGATATTATCTTTATCCCTCGTAATGACTGTAAAAAAAAAATGTAACTCCACTAACATACTAATATCATCTCATAAATATTTTAAATTAGTAAAACTTACATCACGTGTCGATTTCGGGGCACCGGGAATGTACCCTACTTCGCCAATCTCATCTCTGTATTCTGGAAGGGGATCATCAAGACCTTCTATGCACTGTTTTCCTAAGAAAATATTGAACATGCCATTGTTCTGGAACCAATTTCGATATGGCAATATGTCGTAATGACTCCAATACCTGGCTGGAACAACCAAGTGGTCTCCCGGATTAGATGCCTCATTTACGTAATTCTGGTGCACATTACCCCAATTTACTAGTCTCACATTCGCACTGTGAACAAGTTTGTGTAACCGGCGTACCTCATCCTCGGGGAGCGGCAGTGGCGGCGGGATTTCCTGTGCAAACCCAAATTGTCGCATCACACGATCTGGGTAATGATGCTTAATTATCCAAAAGTGCACAAGTGGCACACGAGCTAACCATACACCCATTTCGTCAATAACTCGTGATGGCAGCTTACACGGTACCTCAAGTAACATCGCTTTGTAAGGCGACCATTTTACCATGTAATCTTCGAGCTTTTGCAGTTCGTTGCGGAAGTAACTAACTCCACTCCGATTGTGACCTTGGCGATAATCATGGAGACAACACCACTTATCTCCGAATGCTGGACACTCTTGTCCGTTTGGATGGCCCCAATTTGGACTCCAATCATTTAAGGGACGAGGACAGCCGGTTGATAATCGAGACCAACACCAATGTTGTAAAAGCACAGTTGGCCCTGACATAAGCTTTGTTTTACGCTGAACCGCAACACAAAGGCTCCTGTAGAGATAAGCTAGAACAGCCCCACCCCAATTGTACTGTTCCGGGGAATCAAGATTTCCTAGAAATTGTAAATACATTGCCGGAACCGAATCTCCCGACGAATCAGCAAAAAATATAGACCCGAATAAATCGAGTACATATGCCCTTGTGTACTGGCGTACCTGCTCCTCTGTAGGCTCATTCGGTTCCGGGTTTAGCATTCCAGCAAATCGATCACGCAATTCTCTCAAATTTATAGCATACCCAGATTGCGAACGAACCTCTTGCGTGTCATTCGACCCCGATCTCTTTTTTTTTTAAGCACCGCACTTGCGGTCCCATTTCCAAGAAGCTGATCCACTAAGATAGACCAAGCACGGTCTGAAGGACCCGTCACCGGTAACCCCATGATCGGCAGCGTCCAGAGACAAGAAACATCCTGCAGCGTAATTGTCATCTCTCCAATGGGAAGATGAAAACTGTGAGTCTCTGGTCTCCATCGCTCCACGAGACCAGCGAGGAGTGATGGGTCAATTTTCATGTGACCCATTTGAGAAACCTGATACAAACCGAGTCTAAGCAAGAATGGTTTGCAAAGGTCGTGGTACTCAATCCCAGTCCAGATACCTCGAGGGTCCACTCCTACATCTCTGTAATCCTGTCAATGTTATACAATTTGATTAAAATAAAAATATTGTAATTCAAATAGTTATATCATTTTATAAAAAAAAAATTAAATGATTCATGGAATAACTTACATCATCATGGATTCGTGAGACCTTATGCTGATCATGCGGCATCCATAATAAATTGCTAAAATTACTTGCTGACCATGACGAATCAAAACCAGAATCACCATATACAACTGCAGCATGTGAAGGGCCACACTGATCACGATTGCTTGACATTCTGCATACATAACATTTTGAAAAAATTAATAACAATCTAAATTTACTAACTACTCACCTCTCACATTAATAAATAAATTACTAATTATGTCTTGCAAACTTTATCATGTCTTGCAAAATACATTTAACAAACTAATAACATGAAATCTAATTAATTCAATTCAATTCATTTTTATAATAGATTAATAAAATAACTATCGTGTGGTACCTAAATTATTTGCATTATCAAAAATTTAAATTAATGAACCATGAACTTTAGGCTAAAATATTATCAAAATAATACTATAAATTCTATGCTATGGACTAATTTAAATAAATAAATTAAACAAAATTAATTCATACCATATCAAATGAGTCTACAAATAAATTAATTCTTCTAAACACTAAACCCTAATTTATTAATTCTTTTAAAATACAATTAACAAATTAATAAAATTAACTATAATCAATAGTTCAATAACAAATTCAATTAGAAATTATTACTAATTAACTTAATTTTACACTAATTTATTTAAAAAAATTACCTTAATTGATGGGAGAGAGGCAGCTTTGCCGAAATTAACGGTTCAGACGGGTTGCCTTGACCCGTCCTGGAGATGGCGTGCGTAATGTGGACCCGAAATTAATTTTTTGTCGGTCTGCAGCGGCACTGCGTGAAGGCGTGAGGAGTGAAGGAGGGAACACAGAGGACGGAGCGAAAGCGAGAGGGACCGAGGGGAAAGGAAGGAGGAGTGGGTTATTTCGGTGTGGGACGGGTTGTCTTATCCCGGCCTGTTTTTTTTTTTTTTTTTTTTTTTTTTTTTTTTTTTTTTTTTACCGCGATTACTTGGACGGGTTAAAGAAAAGCGTCCCATTTTTTTTTTTTTACCGCAATTACTTAGCGTTAAAAATGGTTAATCCAGATGAAGCAAATTGTGCTGTTCACGGGACGGGTTTACTTAACCCGTACTTCTTATTTATCGATAAAAATCACAAACGGTCTCGAATCTCGATGTTTTATTAAATTATTTTCTATTAATAAAAAAATCGGCTCAATATAATCTCTCTCAAACTCCAATTCTACAATTGCGAACATAAAATATTTGGTGGAGTGTTACTGTGTCAGACTGTCAGCACCATAAAATGGTCCCCACCACCCAGTTTCTTGTGGATAATCAAAATTGGATGCTGTTGAATCATAACCTTATCTCGGTGTTTTTAAAATTATATTTTTGGCACGGCAATCCAACGACTCCGCGATTATCCACACAGACGGAAATAAATCTGCTGTTATTTCAAAGGGATCACAGGACCCCGTTATTCAATCCTAGCCGTTTATCTTTATCGAGATTCGAGTAAAAAATTTATTTTCCTTGAGATTTGTGTATGGAAAACTTTGAACGGTTGGGATAGAAATAACAGATCCTGTGATCCCTTTGGAATAACAGCAGATTTATATCCCAGACAAAAGCATGGACCATGTGGAATTAAAATAGAAACGAATCCACCACCTCTGCTCCTCTGCTCAGTTAGAGCTTGAGATTCAGAACCAGAGAAAAAGTGAGTAAGAGATCCAAAATGGCTTCTTCTTCAAAAACGACAAGAAAGCTGGAGGTTGTATCTCCTGTACCGGCCGATATCGACGTCGCCAACTCGGTACAGCCTCTCCACATCTCAGAAATAGCTGAGAGCCTCAATCTCAGCCCCAAGCACTACGATTTATACGGAAAATACAAGGCCAAGGTTAATACTTTGTTATAGATTCGTCCTTTCTTTCTCATTTTGGTTGGTTGGTTGCTTGGTTTCTTTATTTGGGGTCGCGATTTTGACAAAAGATTGAATTTTTAGGTGCTTTTGACGGCGCTTGACGAATTGCAAGGATCGGAGGATGGGTATTACGTGGTGGTGGGAGGAATTACTCCGACTCCCCTTGGAGAAGGGAAGTCTACGACTACAGTTGGCCTCTGCCAAGCTCTTGGTGCCTTCCTTGATAAAAAGGTCTCGCCTTTGATTTGTTTGTGTCAAGTTTCTCTGCTTAATGGACAATGCTTAGTATGCGTTATGGGAATTTTCTTATTGAAAAAGTAATCCGACATTATCCCTTTGTCATTCTGTTATTTTAATTCAAAAGAAAATACATCCTCTCAATAAAAAGCAGTTCCAGTTCTGATTGTCTGTACGGAGTTTTGGTTGATTTTCAGAATGCAAATCTTTTCATAGCTGTTAAAATTTCTCACTAGAAGGATATGTTCAATTCACTATTCAATCTCTGATAATATCATAAATGAAAAATGAGTCAGCTTGTGCTCAAAAGATGGTTCGGTGATCATAGATGAAGACTACAAAATAGCAAGTTTAGAAGATGGGGTTTTTGTGTGGCAGCTAATTCAATACTTAGCTGATTACAAAGTATCTATTAGTTGTAAAAAAATTGTTAGTACGTTATGCAGCTTTTGGAACAGTTTAGTTAAGTGAGCATGTGGCTCAGAATGAAGTTTGTAGATAGCTTCAGCTTTTGGATCTTTGGTGGCAAATTTTTGTGGGAAACTGCCAGTAGAGGACAGTAACTCCATAGATAAAGTTCAATATATGAAACGAGCCTTTGGCCTTTTTCCAAAAACAAAAAAAGATGGTCAGGTGATTTAGCAAGATGAGTTCCTCAATATATAACTAATCTTTTGTTAGGTAAACTGAAATAGATTGCTTCCTCAAAGTGTTTTACATGATGAGTTCTATCAGCTGTCCATTTTAACAAATAACAATGGTCGGAACTCAGTTTTAGTCAGTGACGAACTGAACCTAGACTGTGTCTGTGCCCCTTTTGTTGAAAACACAAGAACTCAAATTTGAACTTCTGACAAAATATTAAAATGGGGGAATTTCACGTATACCCCTCGAAAACTTCAAAATTACGTATTTCCCCCTCTAAACTTCAAAAACTCACAAATTTATCCATTTTATTGTATTTTATATTAAAACTCATTCTAAAATCTTAAAATACCCATTTTACCCTTTATTAAAAGCATATAAAGCCCATCAAACTCAAATTTAAATCTAAAGGGTTCCTCTACCGTTTGATCCGTGTGCATCGCATTAAGATCTGTGCATAGTGCTTCAATTTCGTGTTGATCTAGCATGCACGGATCTTAAAGCAATATTGATTGGTGCGCATCGCATTAAGATCTGTGCACGTCACATCAATATACATGCGTGTTTGCATCAAGATTCGTGCTGATCTTGCGCACGCACATTTTTAAAAGTAGTTTGGACGGTAGAAAAATTGTTCAGATTCAATTTTGAGTTTGATGGGCTTTATATGCTTTTAATAAAAGGGTAAAATGGGTATTTTATAAATTTAGAATGAGTTTTAATATAAAAGACAATAAAATGGGTAAATTTGTGAGTATTTGAAGTTTAGAGGGGGAAATATGTAATTTCAAACTTTAGAGGGGGAAATATGTAATTTTGAAGTTTTTGAGGGGTATACGTGAAATTCCCCCTATTAAAATTGCTCAATGTTAGGGTTTAGTTCTGCCAACTATAGCACTGGTTCATAGTACCAGTATGAACTCTACTGTTGTCTTATCTATCAACCCAGCACCACTAATCCTTTTCCTTGTTGTCTTAAAATAGGTTTTTACATGCATCCGTCAGCCATCACAAGGCCCTACATTTGGTATAAAAGGTGGAGCAGCAGGAGGAGGATACAGCCAGGTTATACCAATGGATGAGTTCAACCTCCACTTGACAGGAGATATACATGCCATCACTGCCGCAAACAATCTCCTGGCGGCAGCCATCGACACCCGCATTTTTCACGAGTCATCTCAGTCTGACAAGGCCCTCTTCAACAGGTACCCCTGCTAATCAAATTTCACGTGTACCTACAGGCCCAATTCTTGCCCCCTCTTTCTGTTCTATTGCAAATTACAAAGCCTACATTTTGCTGTATATGCAAAAAAAAAAATCGTCAAAAGATCCTCCTACTTGCGATTAATACCTGGGGTTTTTGCTTTATATACAAATAAACTATTAGTACTGAAAGGAAGCTAATATTAATGTGACGTAATGTCTCTGACTTTGTCATCTTGAATGGCTTCCTCGCCAGTAGATACATACTCCAGGCTCGACATTTGAATATTTGTTTAATCCTAGCTAAATTTTGATTTAAAAGAAATATGGCTTTTTACACGTGAGGTCAAAATTGTTAATTCTCAACAGAATATAATTTTCCATTGTTGTGATATAATGGTTTGCTTTCGTTTGGAAACATTTTAAGAAATTTCCTGCAGTGGCAAATGGGAGAAAATTGGTAATACTTTGGAATTTCGCAAAGTGTTGGTTATTATTTAGAAAAACAAACAAAAAAGTGTTGGTTCTAATTTGGAATATCAAAAGGTGTTGGTTTTGATGACATAATTTTTCTGACTTTGTCATCTTGACTCTACAAAATGGCTCTCCAGACATACATGCTCCCAAGCCAACCTGTGAATCCTAGTTGTTTTATAGGAAAATGGCATATTATCCATGGGTCAAAGTTGTCAACTTTTTACAAATATACCTTTTACCATTTTTCTCATTTTCACATATCTTAAGATTTCTGTTGTCAGTGGCAATTGCGAGAAAATGGGTAATACTTTGGAATATCACACGGTGTTGATTCTAATGTAGAAAAACAAACAAAAAAGGTCATGCGAGCACTCAACTGTACCCACACAAAAATTATGTCATCTAATTGCTAAATGATTTTCTAATAGATTATGCCCAGCAAACAAAGAAGGCAAACGAACATTTGCTGATATAATGCTTCGGCGGCTAAAGAAGCTTGGCATCTCCAAAACAACCCCAGACGAACTCACGCCTGAGGAGATTAAAAAATTTGCTCGGTTGGACATTGATCCAGAGTCAATCACCTGGCGTCGAGTCATGGATGTGAATGACCGATTCCTACGAAAAATCACAATCGGACAAGGGCCAGACGAAAAGGGAATGGTTAGGGAGACAGGATTTGACATCTCAGTTGCTAGTGAGATTATGGCTGTGTTGGCACTAACCACGTCGTTAGCTGATATGAGAGAGAGACTTGGTAATATGGTAATTGGTAATAGTAAATCTGGTGAACCAATAACCGCTGACGACCTTGGTTTAGGTGGTGCCTTGACGGTTTTGATGAAGGATGCAATTAATCCGACATTAATGCAAACCCTAGAAGGAACTCCTGTCTTGGTTCATGCTGGCCCATTTGCTAACATTGCGCATGGTAATTCATCAATTGTTGCGGACAAAATTGCCCTCAAATTAGTTGGTAAAAATGGGTTTGTGGTGACTGAAGCGGGTTTTGGAGCAGATATTGGTACCGAGAAGTTTATGAACATAAAGTGCCGGTACAGTGGATTGGTACCGCAGTGTGCAGTTATTGTGGCAACCATAAGGGCCCTTAAGATGCATGGGGGCGGGCCCGATGTGGTGGCTGGAAAGCCTTTGGATAAGGCTTATTTGGCAGAGAACGTGCCACTTGTTGAGGCTGGGTGTGTGAACCTTGCAAGGCATATAGAGACTACAAAGGGGTATGGGGTGAGTGTTGTGGTGGCAATTAATAAGTTTGCGACAGATTCTGATGCGGAGATGCGTGCGGTGAGGGATGCTGCACTCAAGGCTGGGGCCTTTGATGCAGTTGTCTGTACCCATCATGCTCATGGTGGAAAAGGCGCGGTTAGTATTATTTTAGAACTCCTACTTGGTTATGTTTTGCAGTGCTATTTTTTTTTTAGTGAACCGACATATCTCCACTGTACTGAGGAAAAAGTTGTTCATTGTCTTTCTATTTTATTTGTTTGTTTATTGTTGGTTTGAGGTAATATGTTTTGACTACTGAATGGTGGCCACTTACGAATATGACTGGTAAAAAAGGGTTTGTGGTGACTTAAATATTTTTGTTGATTATTTTGATTTGACATCTTTTTGGCTTTATCTGGAATTTGGGAAAGAGAGTAAACTGGTACATCTTGAACAGTAGATACTATTGGAGCAACATATCATATTTACTCTATATTCCTTAGGATTTTAGTTGGATTTTGTTGTTTTAATTTTGGTATATTTTTCAGGTGGACCTTGGAATTGCTGTGCAAAAGGCATGTGAGAGTCAATCGCAGCCATTAAAATTTTTGTACCCTCTTGATATTAGTATTAAAGACAAGATTGAGGCAATAGCCAAGTCTTATGGCGCTAGTGGTGTAGAATACTCTGAAGAGGTATGTATCAAATCTAATCTTCTTTGCTAATTGGACACCGAACTGGAGGTTTATATTTTAAAAAAGCGAATGAGATGCTCAGTTAGCAACCAATAACCTTGTGTTTGTGAAAACTAATTGCTTTCATAACAGTTTAGTATGAGTTGTCTAGTATGATAAGAATAAATATACAGTAATGGTAAAGTACAGGAATTGTCTCTTGGTTTATTTTTATTTAATTGTTTTTTTTATTGTGAAGGCTGAGAAGAAGATAGAGCTGTACACAAAGCAGGGTTTCTCGGGTCTACCGATATGCATGGCCAAGACACAATACTCTTTCTCCCACGTACCATCTCTTAAAGGCGCACCTGTCGGATTCACCATACCAATAAGGGATGTTCGAGCCAGTATTGGGGCGGGTTTTATTTACCCACTTGTTGGGACAATGAGCACCATGCCTGGCCTCCCCACCCGGCCTTGCTTCTTTGATATAGATGTCGATATGGCCACGGGGAAAGTTCTTGGTCTCTCTTAAATTTTTTTTTTCATCAGTTGATCTGGAATAATTTGGTATGAATGGTGCATAAATGTATGTGCTTACTGTACGGAGGATTTCTATATTACTGTAATTTACTTGTACTGATACGGTGATACCATATAACATAGACGAGCTCTGTTGTTTACCTTCTGTTTTGTTTCTAGGTAGAACAACTATGTGCCTATTTTTGGGCTGTGCAAAATCAACCAATTCAAGCGTAGGCCCGTTACAAAAGCTTTAGGAGGCTTTCCTTTAAAGCGAATAATATACCAAAAAACCCAAATCTCGTAACAGAGGACTTCACCATTATACTGTCTAATTAAATTAGATTCCTGGCTACGGCAACGAAAATGCAATAAAGCCTATTGCACGATTATTGTCAGATTGACCCCTATAATGTTCAATTCATTATTTTGCTTACATTAAATATAACAAGGAGAATAGAACAAACAGTTACCGTCTTTATTTCAATCAATTACTACTCACATAAAAGACACAGCATATGGTGTCAGAAAATAAATTTAGTGACGCCAAGACCTAAAATTGAATTGGACTGAGCTTTCTAAGACAGGGCTTATAAAGGCCCAGACGTGAACGCCCAGTTCCTACTTCCGAGCTAGTTATAAATTTCTAGTTAGGTTGCCCCTCATTAACTCTATTAGCATGTCGCTGTAATAATGATTTCATTGAGATTTGTTTTTTTACTGCACCGCTGCTTCATTAACCTCTTTGTCCTGCAGTTCACGGCATGCTGGTACATTGGTTCAGTAAACCCATGTACTTTGTTAGTTTGACCTCAAACAATGAATTCATTAGTTGAATCGAACTTGCTGTTCTCTCCAATTATTATTGTAAATGGAGACTCTTGTGAGAAGTGACACATAAGATTATAAAAAAATTGTTATGATTTATTAAAAAAAACTCGGAGAAAGCTATGAAGCAAATTCTTTTGTTAGAATTTTTTTTTTGTTTGGTTGAAAGCCATACGTGATTGCATTGATTTAAAGAGTTACAAGTTAGTGTTACATGATATCAGACAACGAGTGTCTTTGAAAACATTCAACTGTAAACAAATAAAAACACATGGGACATGTGCATTCCGTGGACACAAATTTGATCACTTTTGCTTGATTGTAATGATAGAAGCCTACTGAGTGTTACCTCTGTGCGCATATTTGTCTTATTTCTCATGACAGACGACACTGTTCGAATACTTGTGCATAAAGCATCTTCCACTTAGAGAAAAGTGCAGCTGAGAAGGCACCTTCCTTAGATTTGTATACTTTTGAGATAATGATGAGATCAAATTTCTCAACTTTCAATATCCAAGAAATGTCTTCGGTCGGATTAATTTCTAATACGTGACTTATAATGCGCAAAGATATTGTCATGGTCACTCCTTCCATTCTTAATTATTTTTAAAGTGAGGCTACACTACTATGCAAAGCCTCCATTGGTATGTACTATGAATCAATAACTTTGTTTTCAAAATTTAGACAATCAATCAGAATAGTTTAACATGATTTTCATATGAAAATGTACTTGTTAATCAAATTATACATGTTTTACAATTGTTTAGATAAAAAAATAGGTAAAAAGTTGTTTGATCTAGAAATTCTAGACTATTTAAAAGTAGTCATTTTTTATCTTTGTAAAAAAATAGTAAAAAGTTTAAAAAATATATAAAATTTAGTTTGCAAGTACATTCTCATATGGTGATCATATTGAATGGTTCAGACTAAATATTTAAATTTTAAAAACAAAGATATTGAACCATAGTACAGACCAATATGCGCTATGTATAGTACCATAGCCTCGCCCTCACTCTTATTTTTATTAGATGTAAAGATGTCTATTGATGATGTTTCAATGTGTGATTTTTCTATTGGAACAGTGAAATTAGAAGAAATTAAGTACAGTAAAATACAGCTGTCCACTGCCAAATAAAAATTAAGTTAATCTTAATTTTTAAACAGCTCCATCGCTGAAAGAGATGGGAGCGAATAGAAATTTGATGATGAGGAGAGAGAGAGAGATGAGAGCGAATAGAAATTGAGAATTTTATCAGAGTGGTTTTAAATAACGTTTGTGTAATAAGCAAACTTGCTAAATTAGTAATGAGTCCGGCTAGTATAACATCGGTGTCATGTGACACTAACTTCAAAATTAATTAAATAGATTTTAAATGACTAATTCAAACCGTTCAAACCGATTTACTTTATGAGTGATGTGTTTACATACAATTTTTTTTATATTTTCGAGTTATTTTAGTATCAAATCAAGCAAATAAAAATGTTGAAAAATGAATGCATTAAAATTAACTTAAAAACTCACACATTTGACCGCTTGACTTGATACTAAATAAATTCAAAAAATTATAAATTTTGATGTAAACGCACAACTAATGAAGTAGATCGGTTTCAATGGTTTGGATTCACCGTTTGAAGTCGATTCAATAGGTTTTGAAGTTAGTGTTATATAGGCTGAAATGACACTAATGTTATACTAGTCATACTCATTAGTAATGGGTCTGCAGTGCTGAAATTAAAAAGGAAATTTACAGCGCGGATTTGCAATCGAAATAAAATCCCCGTTGTTAATGCTTTACGATTTTAGTATCGCAAGAATATCTCCATCTTAGCACTGAATGGAGAGGATAAGGAATTTATCATAATAATTATTAAGTCTTTCATGATTACTCAATAAGCACGCGGATTTGTTTTAGATTTGGTTCGGATAGAAGATGGAAACGAGAAGTCAATTTTGCAATGAATGTTGCTATCGTATATGTGCCCTTTGTTGAAAGGATAAAAGTTTGTCATCTTTTCAGCATTCCATGAAAGTTTAAAGCTCTTCAAATTTAAGACGAAACAAATGCAAATCAGATTATGAGAATGAATTATGGATATGGATATGTTCGATCTCCTTTGTTGGAATCTGAAGAGCTATTGATGGATAGATATTAGATAGTGTTAATTTCAGAAATCTTTTTATTCTTTTATTCTTAGAACTAGGCTTTTATTTATCCAACTGACATAACCATGTGATATGTAGCGCTTGTGGGTCACCAGTATATTTGCAGGGATTTGTGTTCACCTGAGAAAGAATAAATATGGTCTGGTGAAAGAGAAAGGCTTTGGATATATTCTTTGATTGTTTGTTGCAAGACAATATTTAAATACTGCAAAATATTTATTGTAGCACTGGAAGTCTGGAACTTACCATACAGATATTTTAAAAAAAAAAATGAACAGTAGATCTAGTAATGAAATTTATGATAAGGGCCTATGCCTTATGGTGAGTTTTTGCTCTGGTCAAAGTAATTATGAGGTTGAGATAATTTACTCCATTATCACAGAGCTATGGGGCCAGGGGGCCAAGTTCTCTCTACATCCATTCTGTTTTCTTCACATGTATGATTATGATTTATGAAAGATGCATGCTCACCTGATGTCATTTCTTGTCCCCCTCTATATAATTGGTAGGGGCCAATGCAGGATTCATTCATACTTCTCAAATTTGTTGTCAGCTAAAATATATCAATAAAATAAAGACTATATTTTCAGAAAGAAAAAAAGATAATTAAAATTTAGTTATGCATCAACTATCTAAATTTTTTTTATATTAATGAGAAAGATTCAACCTAAAGATAAAGTTATATTTTTTTATTTTAATGAGAGTTTAAATCAAATTATTTATAAAAAAAAGTACCACAATGAAATTAATTATTACATGCATGAGGTTGACACCTCCTAGCCATATTTATTTTTATTTTTCTTAACAACCTAGTGTCAGAAAAATTTACACATGCACATTAGTTACAACTTACAAGCCCTTGCTTGCTACATATATACTTTTTTATTTTACCGTGATATTTTTATAGAATTAAGTTTAAATTAAATTTTGATTAAAAATATCGGAATAATGTTCTTCTAAATCATTTAATCCAGACCCTTTCATATTAATTTTCCCTATTCAACCTCTCTTCAAATTATTTTATAATAATTTATCTATTAGTACTGTAAACAAATAGAATCAAGAAGAAGAATATACTCTTGTGCGTTCATAGGATGCACATATACATGTGCGTTTTTTGTTTTATTAGCTGTATATTTTCTACAAATACTGGTTGTCTAATCTTATGTAACAGCTGCTTTGTAAATTTTTTTCTATCAATGAAACTAGTTTCAACGAAAAGGAAAAAAATAAAAAATAAGAACGAAGCAGAAGAACCAATGATGAAGTATGCTGCTATAGTAATTACTGTTGGCCATTGGCCAATTTCTTGGTAGTCATGATTGTGTACTTAGAGGCTACACCAATCATTCAAACATGCAAGGATGTTTAGTTGTTGCGTTGTCCCGGTTGGATAGCTCTCGTGCTTTTTTATGCTCTATCGTTTCTCTTGAGTTGAATCATTACTGGTATGATTATGCATGGAATTGGTGCCATGATTATGCATGCGACGACCCCAAGATGCTATCTTTACTTCTAAGCGATATTCTTTTCTACTCCAGAAACATTCTCTCCCGCTCTTGTTGGAAATGGAGAGAATAACAAGTTGTCTGACAAATTAACAGGATGGAGACAGAGGAGATGTGATCCATCATCTATCAGACCATCACTGCACGAGAGAGAGAGAGAGAGAGTATGATTGCAAGACGCATGTGGCATGATTGACCACACGGAGAGAGATGAGACTGGAGAGAAGAGAAGCAAATGTAATCATTGCAATGTTAGACTTGTAACCAGTTTTCATTATTGGAGCATTGCTTGGTCGCTGCCTGCTTATTGGCTTCATTGCTCGTACTTTTTGTTTCTCTCTCATCTCTCCATCTCTCCATTGATTTAAAGTTGTCAGGTACTGCATGCTTGTGCAATTAGCTTACATTTTAGGTATCCTGTGGCGCATCAGTGTGGCAAATATGCGTGGCATGTTGTGGTTTTAATTTACGTATTAAATATTTTCTTGACGTTTCCAAACTAGGGGTGCAAACGTATCGGACACGGATAGGATAGTAGTAAAACCATATCTGTATCCATTTTTATTTTCCGAATACGGATACAGATACGGATCAGATATTAACCGAATACGGATACGGATATCCGCTTTTTATAATAGTGAATAACATAATATATTAATATATATTAAATTATATAATATATATCTACTATTCGGATACGGATAGTTAAAATTCAAAACCATATCCGTATCCGTATCCGTATTTGCACGAATATTCGGATATCAGATATCCGTATTAAATTTTCGGATTCGGAGTCAGATACGGTTGGATAATATCCAACCCGTTTGCACCCCTATTCCAAACCGAAAAAAGTTTAGATTCAGTGATTTAAAATTTCAGTTTAAATTATTCAGTTCGGTTGAACTTTTTAACTAGTTCGTTTTATTATATTTGGGTCGATATAGATTTTTCAAAACTCAAAAAGATCGAACCGACCAAACTATACATGGTTCAAATTCATGCATTGGTTTTTGGCCTTAAGTAAAGAAAAACCTCTGTTTGATACTTCAAAACATCTATATATTTTATTTGAAATTAAATAGTGAGTGTAATGTCAACAATTTATATTTGTTTATTTAACATCATTTCTATGATTATAAAATGATATTTGTGTATGTATTAAGTTTAAACTTTTTACAATTTAATTTCTCTTATTTTGATTCAATCAGATAAACTGAAGTTTACTTTGATTATTTTAGTCATGTTATATTTCGGTTCACAAGTTTAAATTTGTTGGTTTGATTATATTTTTTTTTTTAACTAAATGGCTATATTAATTTAGTTTTAACCGAACCAACCCAATGAACATCCCTAACATTGACACAAATATAATCATCTAGTAGCACAAGTGCCTAACACAGTACTTCTATATTGATATGATATCTGCTAATATTATCTTTTTGAAAGCTAAATCACACTAAAGCAAGATATATGCAAAGTAACACGACAGCAATTTTATATCGATTGTAAGTTTGTAACTCTATAATCACTAATAGTATTCTTTGCCTCTATATAGAGATGGGCTATTGTGCATTGCAATGCATGGAGGGATTTGTCCATTGGATCATAAATTTAAAATTCAAAATCCAAATGACCGATCCAAACCGTTCATCTTGTTCTCCATATTAATATGTGCTTGGAGACCAAATTTTACATTTTTCTAAATTTTTTTACTATTTATTAAGTATCTTACAAAATTGTTGATCCAACGGTGGCTTAACAAAACAGTAAAATCAGCAGCCACCGTTGGATCAACAATTTTGTAAAATACTTAATAAATAGTAAACAAATTCAGAAAAATGTAAAATTTGGTCTCCAAGCACATATTAATATGGAGAACAAGATGAACGGTTTGGATCGGCCATTTGGATTTTTAATTTTAGATTTATGGTCCAATGCACAAATCCCTCCATGCATTGCAATGCACCATAGCCCATCTCCCTCTATATAGATAGCTACTTGAAATGACCAGCATAAATCTGACTGCAATATTTTTAAACTTGAATCGAATATCCAAGATGAGAGATCAGGATGCATTTGAATGGAGTAAGAATAATACTAACTCAAAAATAACACTATTCTTTTGAGGTATTTGATGTTTGGATGGAATAAGAATAGCACTAATCTATTATTTTTTTGTTTGTCTTATATGGGTTAGCTCACTATTCTACTAATATAATTAAAAATTAGATTAGCTACTATTCTTGCTTTATTCCTTGTTTCATTCAGACAACATAGCGGATAGTGGTAAAATCATATCCATATCTCTTTTGATATTTTATGAATACAAATACATAGCAGATATCAGACGAATATGGATATGGATCCGGATCAAATCGGATATTTATTAAAATTATATAAAAATATTAAAGTTCGTAACATTTATCTAATTATAATGGTAAATAACGTACATTTTTCATAATATGTATTAAAACATATAGTATATAGCTACTATTTGAATACAGATAATTAAGATGTAAAACCATATCAGTATCATTATTCACACGGATATTCACATATCAAATATCCATATCTAAGTTTTCAAATACAGATCGGATATCATCCATACTGTTTTCACCCCTCCTCACCTCTTGAAAAATTGCATCTTTCCGAAGGAATTAATAAATTAGAATTTGAGTACTATATAAGTCTACAACTAAATTAAGAGATCTATACTTAGACAACTGAATTACAGTACTGAAGTCTCGATCCGAAAAAACAACTGCCCCACACCGTGCTAATGCTACCCTACCTCTACAAATCTCTCAGCAAGGAAGAATCCCATGCTAAGATTTTGTCCATACAAAGCAAATCAAATTAAAGCTGATGTGACTGTTGGGCTGCGGTTGCAGGAAATAAAAAAGGGTATTATTATTAGTATTAGTTTTCCTAAAACATGACGAAATGGAATTTAATAAGTAATTAATGCTAGTGCACACTGCACAGCCTAGATTGTAGGGTAAACTCTAACTTTAATTTTTAATTCAAGATGATTTTATAATGTTATATCTTTATTTTCTTCTTTATATATACCTTTCATTTAATTTAATTTAATTTAATTTAATTTTACGCAAATCACAATGGTTACTCTGCTATGATTTAGATTAAAAAAATGCATATAAGAATTTAGAATATTTTTTTGTCTATCTGATTTTTTAAATGAATGACAACAATATCTTTGTTACCAAATTAATGTTTGATATTTTTTGCTGAATGCATCTCACCATCCATCAAATCTTTTTAATTTCACCTAAACTGCATAATTATGAATGCGTGTGCACAGGAGTAGAGTCAGACTTTCGAACTATGGGTATCAAACATATATGGAGCCAATCATATTAATTTTTTTTGTCGTGAATGAGGATCAATTTTACAGTATCATAACATTTTACTCTAAATCTTACTGAAAACCATATATAAGTACAAAAAAAAATTAAAAAAATGGAAGTCAATTGACTCTGTACAATGTGAATGAATCCGCCTTTGTGTGTGCATGGAGAGAAAATGTTTCAAAACTTGTCAAACAATTAAACAAACCTCTGTGGGGTTCACATATTACGGGCGAACACATGCAATCACACAAAAATGAGAAAACGCAAGCGGAAGGAGCTATGGTGTGCTTTTTTCCACATTCTCAAACATTTTCTTTTTGAATACGGATAGAAATATTAGCATTTTTACAATCTTAAAAATAAATAAATCAACCAACTAGCTTTTTCTGGAAAAAAGAACTGGTTATTTGGTTTAGGGTAGGGCTAAGGTGCTATGGGTTGCATAGAGACCTACGGTGCTACGACTCAATATCCGAGTTTTTAAAATCCAAACAGTCGATCTGAACTGTTCATCTTATTCTCCATATTAATATGTGTTTGAAGACCAAATTTTACATTTTTTGAAAATTGTTTACTATTTTTTTAGATAGGTAGAAAATCAGTTGATCTAAAAAATTCTGCACCATTCAGATATTTGATTTTCTACCTATCTAAAAAAATAGTAAGAAATTTCCAAAAAATGTAAAATTTGGTCTCCAAACACTTATTAATATGGAGAATAAGATGAACGGTTCGGATCGACTGTTTGAATTTTGAAAACTCAAATATTGAGCCGTAGCACCGTAGGTCTCTATGCAAAATTTTCGAAAATATTAGATTGAAGATAATTAATGAAGAATGTACATAACTAAGTCTATAAATAGAGTTACTGAAATTGTAATCAAATATAATAATCAATACAATATCCTCTCTTTCCTCAAACCATTAAATACATACATTCAAAGTCCCCTTACTTCATGCTTGGAGACACTTAAAGTATGAACACAGATTATGGTGAGACCTTCAAATTTAATGCCTGCCCTGAAATGAGCTGGAAGACTTTTCCTTCATATCATGCACAAAAAGGGTACAATTTTGTTAAAATGTTTCTAAAAATTCAAAATTATGTAGTTTCTTTCAAAATTCACAGTACCGTGTTTATTCTTCTAAATTACAAAAACTCTCATAATTATCTGAATTTTTTTAAAGATACATAAAATATATCAAAAACCTCAAGTTAAACATGATTAAAATATTCAAAGCTCGAAGTTAAGCATTAGTTAACAATATCATTTCATTCCCATTCTTTCTCTAAATCTCAGTGATGATTGAAACGACACAAAGAGTTGTTGTGTCATTATGATTTCTTCCATGCCCCCTCATTTTTCTTTATACTTGCTCAGCAAGAAAATAACTTCAGTTTGATTCAAGATAGAAAATGAGTGAAGTTATGATACTATGCATAACGTGCGGATTGGTCCGTACTATGAATAACTATATATATATAGTTCAAACAGTCAATATGAATCATTATGTATTATCTTGATATGAATATATATTGTAGATCAAATTTTATAACTTTTACTATTTTTTAAATAGATAGAATCACTTGATCTAAAAATTCTAGACCATTCAAATTTAGTGATTTTCTACCTATCTAAATAAATAATAATAAAATTAAAAAAATGTAATTTAGTATGAAAGTATATTTTCATACGAAGATCATATTGAATGGTTCAGATTTATAATTTGAATGTTTAAAATGAAGATACTGATTCATACCACGGACCATTCCGTGCTATGTCTAATACAATAGCATCACTCTTTTTTTTAAAATCTTCGTAGAAACTGCGAAGTCGTGAGAGGAAATCGAACTCTCGACTTTTAGATAATATACAATTTTAAAACATTGTTCCTAGTCGACTGTGCCATCTCCACTTTCTCAACAATAGCCTCACTCATAGAAACTTTCCCTCATTTATAATGCAAATAAAAATAATTGTTTATAAGGGTAGATTAGTTTTATTAGCAAGTTTATCACATTATCGCGGGACGGCTAAAAAAATGCACTATGTTCATATAGCATTGCTACAACGCAGAATAGCGTGAAATAACGTCATAGTTTTTATGGTCCGAAAACATCTATAACGTTTCTATAGTGCACTATTAGAATTTTGTATGGAATATGTACGAGAGTTTTTATAATTTAGAAAGATAAATATGATATAATAAATTATTACAAAACTTTGTAATTTCGAAATCTTAAAAGGAGTGTCTACGAAATTCTACATAAAAAATATTAAAAAAAGAAATAATTTAACTCAGAGGTGGCCGTACGGTACATATGGCGGAGCAATTAATTATAGGTGGACAGGTGGCATCGAACTATTGGTAGCCGGCCCATGCATGTTGGGTGCTCTTTAATGATCTCATTGTTGGGTAGATAGATGTAATGTAATGTAGATCATATTCATACTTCATACTTCATACCATGCAATCATGGTGCATGAGAACTATCTTATCATTTTGTCCATCGATTACTTTTTCATTTGTTATGAAAATTCTTCACATAATTTGCCGTCCTTTGAAATTATGGCAAGCTGCTTGTTTTATACTTTATTGTGAATTGTGATGTTGGGAAAAAGTATTTCTCATTATTCGTCATCCGTTGAAATTGGGGCAAGTAGCAAGCTTGCTGGTGTGATGTTGGGCAAAAGTAATTAATAATTTATTATATATGTGTGTGTGTGTATTAGCTTTTGTTGGTGAATGGAGATTAAAAAAACACTTGTGTGATTTTTTTTGCTTCTTACATGGCCCGTAGGCCGCACTTGTGTGATTAAACGATAGATATTAAATAAGAACAAAAAAATTTGGACTGTCTTATTATAATATTTACACGGACAATTAAACGGATTTTTTTTAAATAAAATCAAATTTTTTTTTTTTGATAAGTAATGGTATTACCACCGACTTCATATATGAAACCAAAAATACTTCTTAACATGGTATCCAAAATGGAGACCAAAGTTAGAAGTAAAAAGTCACACAACAGAACAATTATAATGAAGTAAAAACTGCCCATGCATACAATCCAGAGATAGAAAAGCAGAAAACAACTATCCAAACAAACAAACTATAAACTAGCAACAGAAACTACTCCAAGGCTTCCCAGTCTACTTAAAATAAAATCGATTTTAATTATTTTAATATAACAAACACTATTCATTTGATTTTTATAAAAAAAACAGCTCTAGGATCGGTGGAGGAAGAATTTATATTTTGTTCTAAAGAATCTGCGTTGATTATTTCTGCATATTTTCCCTCCGCAGCTGTTTTTTTATAAAAATTAACTCAATGTTTCTTGTTATATTAAAATAATTAAAATTGATTCTATTTAAAACAAAAACCAATCAAATTTCCCTAGTGCCCTTCTCATCTTACTTATATGGATTGAATTTAAATATTACCCGAAAGCATCGCTCATGAAAAGCTAATAAGATCAACGGTTATATTCTTCTCTTGGATCCTGGGGTTTTGATATATGAGTGCAATAAATGAGAGATTGCGGTAGCTTGTGATACTATGATCCTTCTCAATAAATATTATTGTAAAGGAATGATAATCTCATTTAAAACCATTGATTGTGAAACATACATCCATAGACCACGATCAATAATCGATCGCGATATTAAATTTGTGTGTTCAAAACTCGTACTACGAGTATGAGATCGAGATTACATTATTGAGAAATCCTTTCCCTTTCTGCGACACTGTTAACTTGCAACGGCGGAACAGAATACCAAACCTACCCCGGCAGAGGCCATCCAATCACAGGCCTAACTGAACCCCGAAAATAGTCTGAACTCTAATCTCCTCAGGGCTACGCCAAGCAGGCGGCGACGAATCCACCGTCGTGTCACATCGCGTATCTACGGTTACAGTACCGTATCCCAGAGAATTAAAACCAACGGTGATGATTAACAGGATAATGAAATTGAAGGCTAATATTACATTGCCTTTATAACAGTGGGCCCCACAGGATGACGAGAGTTATCATCATCACGCGGGCTGACGACGGAACAGTCACGCCTGTTGCACGAGTAGCTGGGCCCCACTTACAATTTATTTATTTATTTATTATTATATTATAAAAAGATAACTGTAAAGTTGTGATTTAATTTATGGTTGTTTGACTCTTGTGAAATTTTAATTGCATTCATTCAATACCCAACTGAAGTTTCTATTTAAAGCATGCCAAATTGGCCAATTGCCCATTGGGGAAGTACCCAAGGTTACCGAATTTTTTTTATAAACCATAATAGAAAAAAAGATTATTATAAAACCAATATGATTATTTTTTTTAACAAAAATCATAAGAACTGAAATGTCATTTCGGTCCTGATTTTTTTTTTGACCGAAATAGCAATTCGGTCCTAGGTATTTTCACAAATTTTTTTCTCGAAATCGGTTTGACCGAAACGGCAATTCGGTCCCAGAAAAAGGGGGGACTGAAATAACAACTCGTTTAATAAAAAAAAAAAAACAATCAAGTTGGTTTGGTAAATTTTTTATTTATTTATGCTTTCTAAAAAAAATTCGAAGTTACCGATATTATCATTTCACAAAATATTTTTGAAAGATATCCTTAAGTATTTAGGACAGATTTCTCTTGGTTTTTGTTTAATCGTCAATTCAATATGAATTTAGAGGCTTTTACAGAAACAACGCTTGTTATTTTCGTGGCAAGTGATCTCATTTTGATATATGTTTTTGTCGTTGAATTATTGCACACAATAAAAAATATACAATGCCAAGGTCTTCTAAATATAGAAAAAATAAAGTCAGAGAACCGTGCGTGTTAAATTTGAATTTGCAAACTCAACTGAAATATTTTATTTGTCAACCAAATCAACATAACATCACGAGATGTTAACACGCACCTTTTGATTGATCTAGTAAATAAAATAACGGCTATAAATTGGATTCCTTGTCTTTCTCCTTGGTTTTGCTTGAGCACTTGCGCACTCTTTTCGTCCCTCAAGATACGTTTGGATGACACAAGAATAACGCTAACTCAGGAATAGCTGCTATTCCTGACGAGCTATTCTCAACACAGCACATTTGAATGAAAAAATACGCTATTCTCAACAAAGAAATAGCTCAGGTTAGCTGCTATTCCTATGAAATGTTGGGTTAGCAATTATTCTGAACCCAAAAATAGCTGCTATTCCGAGCTATTTCAAACAATTTAAATATTAATTGACGGTCAAAAAAATGATATTAAAGTATATAATTGTAAATTTGCATAAAATTTCATTATTTTTTTAAGTATATGATTTCCATAAAATATAGATTACATTTTACTTGTCATATTTGAAAAATATAAATTATCAAACTAAATTATTTTTAATGAATGCCCACATTTTGAGAAAATCTCAAAGCAAATGTGTTGTAGTCATTGTTATTATTGTTTATTCAAACTGTCAACTTTTATTTATTTTTGTTAGTTTAAATAATTTGATATAAAATGAAGATAATAACGTAGACATTAATAAAACCCACACCTAATTAGCGTCAGTGGATTGACTTTGCACGTTTACTGTCATTGCTTGTCTAAATTAAATTTTGGCAAACCTATATTAAAAAAAAAAAACGAAGAAAACAATACATCACTTCTAATTATTTTAGTACAGATGGATTATTTTTTTTATTTCATAACTCACTGTAGGAATTAAATGTCAAATTAGCATATTCCTCAAGTAAATCATTATTAACGTTTTCATTTCAATAAAGAAAACAACAAATTTGATAGCTCCACCAAAACCAACCCTTACAGTGGCTCAAGATAACAAATCATTTTCGAAGATCTAGAAAAAATAAATATATATGCATACAAACAAAATAATAAATTTCAGAAGAAATAGTAGAGGAGATCGTAGGTGGCCCGTAGCCGTCTATGTTGATATATATATATACCGTACAGAAACAAATCTGCTGTGACGAGTCTCGTCACCGCAGGGGTGAACGGTAAGACGTTCCCACGAGACAAAGCAGAAACAGTGGGGACCACATCAATCAGCGGAAAATAATTGCTACGCGGGGCCCACGATCAGGTTAGAGAGAGAAAAGAGAAGACGGAGGTGAGGAGAGATGGACCAGTCGACCGTACTAATGATTGCGCCTGGAGCGCTGTCGCCTCCAGTTCGGACAGCTGTGCCCCCGCCCCGCCGCAGGGAGCGTGCATTCATTATTCAATCTCTGTAGGGTCCACGAGACACCGGTTCCATCCAGTGACAGCGTGACGAGTGGCCGATTCATGTGTCTCCCCACGGGTGTGTCACGTGACTGGATTGATGGCTTTGCGGTTCCTTGCTTGACCTCTGTTTGGTTCGTTGAAATAGTTCACATTTCTGGACCGTTCGTTTTTGTCACCGTTGAAAATGGACACTTCCATTTGAATTTGGACATGGGCACATGGCAACTTTTATAGACGGATTTGTTTCGCACAGGTTATTATGAAATATGAATTGTCAGATGAATACCCAAGATGGGTAAATTTCACATATATTTTCTAGGAGTGGGAATTCAATTACACCGTGTTTGGTGACACTAAATTATATTTTACATTTTCAAATTTTTCAAAGTTCAATCAATCGATTTATACCGTTCAATATGATAGATATATTAAAATGTGATTGCTGATCAAATTTTACATTTTTTAAAATTTTTTTACTATTTATTAAGTTTTTCAAAAATCATTGAATTTTTGTATCTATCTCAATAAATAGTAAAAAATAAAAAAATATGATTTGAAAGCACATTTTAAATATATCAATCGATTGTTTGAATTTGAAAAACGTAGGATGTAATACAGTGTTGCTTAAAAAAGGTGTAAGTGGATCCTCCTCATTTTCTAAACTTTAAGTGAATGAAAAAATTGCTTCAAATATATTGCTAAAGTTAACTATTTCAGTTTTCTTTTTCTAAACTTGAGTATATTTTCTAAACTAGTATTTGAGGTTTGTTCGAATTACCTCACATATATTGCTTGAGGTCGCTACAATTTTTTCATTCAATTATTTTTATAAAATATAATTTTCCGTTAATTTTTTGACAAAATGAGCATATTCTGTTAGTATTTTAGACGGTAAATTATAAATGATTTTATCATGGCAAATGAAAAATTTAGTGGCTACAAAAGGATAAATCAAACTTGAATCATCAATTCGTGACAAAAAGACAAATTTTAGTGATCTCTCAAAATTCATAGCATCATATTTATTACTTTAAAACTCATTTTAATCAATTTCTTGTCGTTTTATTAAAGCTCACTGTATTTATAAAGTGTTTATTTACTCTTTGTTAATAAAAATAAAGCTATATAGTACGTTTAAAAAATATTTAGTTTTCTAATTTGTCTAATTTGTCAGTTATGAGACAAATAATTTATTTTCTTACTTATGATGTACTTACAAGAGTCTAAATGCATTGTGAAGGACAATATGAGTACTTCATGAATTTAAAATGAAATTTAGAAGAAAATACGATAAATTTAGTAAACATGTAAGTTTTAGAAATTTAGAAGGGTAGATATGATATTATAATCTTTAGAGGAAAAATACATAAATTTTAAACTATTGAAGGGTACACATGAAAATGCTGTCATCTCCATTCCTATCTGAAGAGATTTAATTTTTTTTTGCATAAACCTTTTACCTTATTCATACATTTTTAATTAATTGTTACATTGCACTAGTATTGCTGAATCTAGAGTAGGAGTGTCAATGAGACCCTTTATCTGTTTATTCGACCCGTATCGCATTTGAAAAAAACGGATGTGAATAAGATTTTTTTCGTTATCTTATCCGTTATTTTGTAAGATCATTTTTAAAAATAAAATTATATATATAGATATATATTTATACGAAGATAATGTATGATACAGTAAAGTTTTGTATTTTACTAAATTTTTTTAATATAAATTAGTTGTATTCATTTTTTTTATTGTTTTGAAAAATATTTTATCAAAAGCACAAATCGAGATGTCAATGACATTTTTTTATCCGTTTATCCAATCCGTATCATATTTGGAAAAACAGATAAAAGTAAATATTTTTTTTGTTACCATAATTATTATGGATATGAAAATGGCTCCACCTGATCCGTACCACTCGTTGACGGAAATAAATCTGCTGTTATTCTAAAGGAATCACAGGACTGTTATTCCGATCACATCCGTTGACCTTTGTCGAGATTCGGATACAAATTTTTTTGTCTTGAGATTCGTACATATAAAACTTTAAACGGTTGTGATAGAAATAACAGAGTCCTGTGATCCCTTATCCCTTATCCTTGACACCCCTAATCCAAAGTTTTTTTTTTTTTAAAAAAAAACTTTTGTCGTGATGATAATATGACAAACGATATTACAGGAAAAAGAATACAAGCCATTCAATTCAAATGTGGAAACCAATTCAAACGCCAATGTGGTGTGTTGATCTTTCTACGCCATTATTGGGGGTTGACTGATAGGAGCCACTCTGAGTTCCCTTCATAAATGCTCTCACTTGGCTTCCCTTCAATTTATGTCACCGCCTTCAGTCTTTGCACTCGACAAAAATTAAATATTAAAATAAGAAAAGAATGTTGTATGTCACGGGAAAGGATCAAGTCTGGCTGTTTTATTTTCCTATACATATACTTACTTGTATTTTAAGGGACTTAAGTCATATTAATTTATACATGCAAGAGGCGTTTTCTATAACAATATATATAGAGTGAGGCTATGGTACTATGCATATTACGATTTGTTACCGTGCTACGGCTCTATATTTGAGTTTTCAAATCCTCACGGTCGATCCAAACCATTCATCTTGTTCTCCATATTAATATGTGTTTGGAGACCAAATTTTATATTTTTTGAAATTTTTTTACTATTTTTTTAGGTTTATTGAAAATCACTGTTTTTGGATGGTCCAGAATTTTCAGATCAAGTGATTTTCTAAATATCTAAAAAAATAGTAAAAAATTTTCAAAAAATGTAAAATTTGGTCTCCAAACACATATTAATATGAAGAACAAGATGAACGGTTCGGATCGACCATTAGGATTTAAAAACTCAAATATAGAGCCGTAGCACGGTAACCACCCGTGATATGCATAGTACCATAGTCTCACTCATATATATATATATCATTTAATGCTATGTAATGTTAATAAGGTTTTAAACATGAGTTAATTTGTTTAGAAAATAATCTTAAACACTGTCGAAACACTACTTATTCAGGACCGTGCGATCATAATTTGAGCTAATTCAATGAACGGAACTCTTTAAAATTACTGTGGATTTCAATCGGACTTTATAGATCTTAATTCAAAATTTGAGCTATAAGGGGATATGAATTGCACCTTACATCCCCAATCTTTCCCCAAATCAAAGAAGAAAAGAATTTTCTCATTAGTTTTTTTTTTCTCCGGACAATTTCGTCTAATTTTATTTTAATAATCTGTAAGAAATTTTACAAATCTAAAAGTTCTACAAATGTTTTCGACTCAATTTTCTTTTTCAAATGAGATTCACTGTGAAATATTTTTTTTAATTATATTTGTATCGTAGTTTTTTCTTTTCTTTTAAATATGAAGAAGTTTTTTTTTGTTATACGAAAACATAAATTTTCACGTAACCATACAACAAAGACAGCTTATACAAGAGAACCGTTTGCGTAAAGTTTTTACGTAATAATGCATAAATATTTTATATTCACGGAACCGTTTAAATTAATGAAATACTAAATTATCAGCACGCATCTTAACATAAATTAGGCATAATACATCTGATTTTGAATAAAATTTGTTCAATTTTTTTTTAACATAACTCAATGGTGTACAAAACTGGTGATCTCGGTACTTTGACAGAGTTCAGATGCAGTGACGTAACACAAATATTGGGTTTTAAATTGAGACTATCCGATTTGAATCCGTGATAATATATCCGAAGTGGAGTGCACACATCCCGAGAGATGAATTCAAATCGCAAAGCAATCTCGAATGACGGATTAGTATCGGACGGTCTCGATTCAAAACCCAAAGATTGGGTTACTTTAGGCGATCCGGATCCAATTTGACATGCAGCGTAGAATCAGGGTCGACCAAGAGGGAGGTCAGTGAGTGCATTAAAGAAGGAACACACGGCTCCTAAGTGGAAGCAATAAATAGGGCACAAATTGGTACAAAAGGAGGCCCATTCATGTCTCTGTGGCAGGGCACGTGATGTTGGCACGTAACAATTGGTATTGCCATGACAGGTTACAGGGAAGGGAATAAGGGTTTCATGTGACCGTTTGGTAGGTTTGTGTTAATTGTTGTGTCCGTTTTTCATGTATGGAGTTGGGGATTTTTTTTTTATTAATTCTAAATAAATGCAAACGTTTTGGTACATATGAAAATTTATTTTGCATTATCAGAAAAAAATTAATATATTAAATTTCAGGTCCCCTACAGCTTATGCATCCTTCAACAAAAAAATAATTAAATCAATATATAAATTAGGAATAACTTATAGAGTGTATAATTTATTGTTCGGAGAAAAAATTTACTCGTTTTTCTTCTTTCCCGTCCCTTTTCCTTCCTCTACAAGCTCCGATTCTGGAATACAACCTAAAGAGATTTTATTTTCTTTTGCGTAGTGTGTTGGCCAAAATATGTTTACAACTAATTTGTATTTTAATAGGTACTTTTAACATGATACATAGATTAGCTCCCGAAATATTTATTAATATCCTCAATTAAAAAAATTACACAAATGCCCTCCATTTCTTTTATAAAATGTCGCAACCGTCATAAATTCTGACGGTTCACACAGAACTGAACTGCTACAATTTATGGCGGTTTTGATATTTAAAAAAAATTGAGGAGTAATTGAGGATTAAAATTGTTCATCATTTTTTTTAATAATTAATATCAACCTCACAATAGAAAACTTTGACAAAATGATAGAACCAAACAGAAACAAAGTATAGTTCAATTGAAAAAAAGGAGCATCCTTCTTTAGGATGGGTGTATATGAATGCTCTAACAATTGTACACATTATTACTGTATGATCTGTGTGCGATAAAAGAAATATAAAATTTTCCATGCTGTCAATATGTACCTTCCTGTTGTAGTACATATCTCTATATATTTTTCCCTAATTTATTTCTCTCATTTTTAAAGCAGGTGTAAGTTGTACATGTATTTTCTAAGACATCTCTCGTAAACAGGTGAGGCTAGAGCGAGAGATAAGGCGAGAAATATGATATCTTAACCGAGAAGGTGATCTTTGATGAAGAAGCTTCAAACGGGCGTATCTCGAGTGTTCGATTTCAGCATATTACCACTTTTCAGAAAGAATGCAAGGAGAAGATATCAATTTAGAACCCATAGCGTGTTAGTGTAATAATATAGAAGTCAATCACAGGATAATAGTATTATATATTGAGGAGGGTTCAAATGCCTCCATTTTTTGTGCCTCCATCATGCCTCCATTTTTAAAAATTTTAACAACTCAAAATTTAAATCTTAAAATTCAAAATAAAACCGTTGGATATGAACTATATCATTTTATCTATGCACGTGTAAAACATTATGGCATTTAAACTTGTTTGGTTGTCATCTCGAGCTTGTAAAAATGTATACTAATGCGAATAATTTCTAGACGTTGATTTTTCAACTTATTGATTTATATAAAAGCAAAATCAAAATGTGATAATTTTTTTATGGAGATAGAGAGAAAATAACATAGATCACATCTAACGGTTTTATTTTGACGTTTAGGTCTTAAATTTTGAGTTATTTAAGTTTTTAAAAATGGAGGCATGATGGAGGCACAAAAATGGAGGCATTTGAACCCTCCTCTTATATATTTTTTCTTCATTAATTGGATGATTAATAAAAATATTACTTTGTTCCTTGAGATTTATTGAATTTATGAATAATTTCAAATTCGTGACTTGAAATTGTAGAACTTCATAATATAGATAATAAATACTCTTAATAGTCTCTAACCATGGTAATTACCAGGAACACTAATTTACCGTAAAAATGTTAGTATGTGAATTAAATGATGGTTAAGTTTTATAGACCATAGACAAAAGAGTTGTCATTTTAATCACATAGATACATGTTAAAGAACATGGTACTTGATAGATCCTAAAATGAAATGTTAAATGGTTATGTTCGTGTCATTAGTGTTTCATTAAGTGTTAAGTTCTAAAGTATGAAGTGTTTGTCTTTTCTAAATAAGAAATGTGTATTCGTGAGTGTTATCTAATGCTATATGTAAAAAGTAGCTATGACGATGACATTTCAGGATACATGACTTGTGCAGAGGGAAGATGTTGCCCAAGACTACTATTGTCCCTTGTATTACTATACAAGTAATAGTATCACTAGGCCTCTTGATGAAGTAAGGTTATCAGTGTGCGGTATGATTACAGAGTTAATCGTATTTGATAATCTGCTTAAGATTAACAAAAAATAGGTTTGCAAGGATGACACACACCTATCTTTAAACTGATCTGATACTATGAGACAAAAGAATTAACACGAGTAAATTGTTTACTGGATCATGATATTGTACTGTACAAAATCATATGTATAAATTGGATGGTCATAATGCATTCTGTCAGATGCCGCTTATGATTGGTAGAAGTTAAAAGGGTTTTCATTCTATTTACCAACATAATACAGATCCTATCGGGTCACACCAATTGAAAGCGAATCAAATAAGTTTATGATTAATTATAAATGTTATAATTAATATAAATGTCATAAAGATGACAAGTTTAAACAGATTATATTTATAAGCACATATGACATGTTGTATAAATATATCACAACAACATACGCAAGAAATATAATTGTTCAAAACAATTATATAGATATCAAATAGATTACAAATATTAATTATGAATTAATATTATGGGCCTAAAGCCCATTTCAATTTGGGCCTGAATTAGATTTAGAATTTAATTTAAAAGCCCAAATCGAAAAAGCCCGAAAGCCCAAAATTAACCAATTGAATTATGGGCTTATGACTCGAGGGTTATTTTGGTAATTTCACTAAAGTTAATCTTATCCAATGGCATTTTAGTAATTTCCAAAAAAGATCAGGGGCATTTTGGTAAAATAGATTGCTTAGATGGCAATTATGTAATTTCCTGAACTTCGAGGGCATTTTGGTAATTATCCAAAACCGACCTATAAGGGCATTTTCGTCATTTTGAACCGACCTATAATGCCTATAAATAGGCATGCAAGGTGAAAGAGAAAATCCGCCAATTCCGAGTCCGAGTTGATTTGAACATCTTCTTCTCTTTCTCGTATTTTATCCTTTCAAATAGTGATTTGAGTAGAAAAGAAAAGTATACGTAATCAATGTATATTCTTGCGAGTTGTGAAAAGTAATTTTTACAGGTGGTACAATATTTATAGCAAAAGAAATACCAGCTCTTTGGTTGGTTCCTCGTGGATACTAATAAAGACATCAGACGTTTGGTGTTTTTAAGCAAGTCCAACTTCAATTCCAATTCGAATTTGGAACAAGGTATAGTTGTTATGTTAATTTATTTAAATGTTAAATAAATTTGGTTTTAGAAATCAATCAGGGGAATAGATCCTCGACTTTTAGTAGAAGTAAAATTTTTATTTTTCGTTCTTTCCGCACCTTAAGCCTAAACCGAGTTCTGCGGTAGATTTCCAAACGGGATTTGATGCGTGATTCCTCAACATAGCGTTCATCGGGCTAATGGCGTAGTCATAATTGCAAAAAAAAGAAGAAGACATGAGTCTCAAAACTTGAGTTGAAGTTTTTGATTAATTCTTTCTAATGTTTGATTTTGTGCTCCTTTACCATGTTATCTATTTTGCACTACTTTTTCTTTGGTATATTTCATAAAAATGTATAAAGTCTGAGATCCAGGATTTTTTGTTGTATATTCATTTCTTTAGTTAGAATGTTATTCATGTAACTAATAATATGTGATATTTTTTTTTTAGAAATTGTTCATGTAAATGTATGAAGTCTAAGATGTAAAGTTTTTTGTTATATATTTTATTTGTTAGTTCGAATGTTATTCGTGTAAATGTTTTGATTTTGAAATTTAGTTTAGCATTTTTGATATTCAGACCTACAATATGCTATATATAAAAACAAAGACAATCTCTTGATTTAGGTTTTGTGTTTCATCAAAAAATTTGTTTAGTGGTTTCATTTTAAGAATTAACAAAAACAGACCAGAACCGGCAGGACTTTTAAATCGTGACGGTTCACTTCCTATAGGATCGCCAGAATTTCTGGCGGTTTTGTTCCGAAATGAAAAAAAAATATCGAGGGCATTTGAGTAATTTTTTAATTGAAGGTATTAATAAAAATTTCTGGACTCGCTCTATGGCACAATATCAATGAATATATATATAATATTTGCAGAAAACCAAATTTTGCCTACTAAGCTTATGCAACGTTTTTTCTATATTTTTTCTTTTGACCCCAACAATACTTTTGTTGTAAGTAGGGGTGTTCATTGGGTCCAGTTTATTCGGTTTTGAACCGAACGGAATTAATTCGGTTCAAACAGTTTGGTTTTTTCAATTTAATGGTTCAGTTTTCTTTCTAAAATCGTATTATAATTTCGGTTCGATTCGGTCTGAAAAATTTCAAAACCGAAATAACCGAACCGATCGAACTTTTATATATTATGAATTTGACCCTGACCGCTTCGGTTTATTTCTTAATCAATTGCTTTAAATACTTCGGTTTATTTCTTAATACCCCGGTTTGTTTGTTAATATACTTCGGTTTATTATAAATCAATTGTTTTAAATAAAGAAATTAATATATTTCGGTTTGAACCGAACAAACTGAACGAACCGAAATAAAACTTTGGTTCGGTTTGGTTCGGTTGCAATGCTAATTTGGTTTGGTTCGGTTCTATTTTTAAAACCGAATTATAACTTTGGTTTGCCTAGTTCGGTTTGGTTTCAACCGAACCGAACCGATGAACACCCCTAGTTCTAAGCTCTAACCCATGCATCATCCAAAGTAATCAAAGAGGGTAAAAAATTGAAATATTTAGAAACTTGCTTAACTATGGGAGGGTTGGCCCCAATTTGGAACAATACGATCCTCTTAAAATTTTGCATCAGGTTTTATAATTAAACCATGGAGAATGTACAATTTGTGAATAATGATTATGAGAAACGGTATTTTATTGGTTACGTTAATTAATAATAGAAGAGGAGCACACTTTTTTTGTTTGCGATATGTTACATTAAGATATTAAATGCCATTTTGACTAAGCTATTGGTGTTTATGGAAAATAACTTGACAAATTTATTGTTGTTTAAATGAAATGGTGTTGATTCCCAGCTAATAACCTTGATGTTTCCCATAACGAGCACATTTATTTATTGAAGAATCCAATAATAAATAAATACAAGGTTCAAAAAGAAAAAGAAAAACGCATCACATATAGGGGTGTCAATGTCACTCTTTTACCGTTTACTCAATCCGTATCGTTTCCGAAAACACAAGTAAGGATGGAATTTTTTTTTCGTTAGGTTATTGGGTACGGGTAACGATTTTTTCTCATTACCTTACTCATTTTTGTATAAAATAATTTTTAAAATAAAATTATATATATATATATAGAGGTAGGCTAATATACAATCGATTGTTTCTGAGGTCCCGTACAACCAAGTCATTTTCCTCTTTGTAAAGTCCAAATGATCAATCCAAACCGTTCATCTTGTTCTCCATATTAATATGTGCTTGGAGACCAAATTTTACATTTTTCTGAATTTTTTTACTATTTATTAAGCCACTTTGAAAATCGCTGATCCAACGGTGGCTTAACAAAACAGTAAAACCAGAAGCTACCGTTGGATCAGCGATTTTCAAAGTGGCTTAATAAATAGTAAAACAATTCAGAAAAATGTAAAATTTGGTCTCCAAGCACATATTAATATGGAGAACAAGATGAACGGTTTGGATCGATCGTTTGGACTTTACAAATCGGAAAATGACTTGGTTGTACGGGACCTCAGGAACAATCGATTGTATATTAGCCTACCTCTATATATATATATATATATATATATATATATAATTTTGGCTAATATACAATCGATTGTTCCTGAGGTCCCGTACAACCAAGTCATTTTCCGATTTGTAAAGTCCAAACGATCGATCCAAACCGTTCATCTTGTTCTCCATATTAATATGTGCTTGGAGACCAAATTTTACATTTTTCTGAATTGTTTTACTATTTATTAAGCCACTTTGAAAATCGCTGATCCAACGGTAGCTTCTGGTTTTACTGTTTTGTTAAGCCACCGTTGGATCAGCGATTTTCAAAGTGGCTTAATAAATAGTAAAAAAATTCAGAAAAATGTAAAATTTGGTCTCCAAGCACATATTAATATGGAGAACAAGATGAACGGCTTGGATCGATCATTTGGACTTTAAAAATCAGAAAATGACTTGGTTGTACGGGACCTCAGGAACAATCGATTGTATATTAGTCTACCTCTATATATATATATATATATATATATATATATATATATATATATATATATATATATATTTCTATGAAGATGATACATGATACAATAAAGTTTTATATTTTATTAAATTTTTACAATATAAATTAGTTGCATTCATTATTTTTTTTTTCTTTTTCTCTTATTTTGAAAAATATTATATCGAAAACACAAATCAAAATGTCAATGGTATTTTTCTATTCGTTTACTCAACCCGTACCGTATTCGAAAAGACATGTAAAGATGAAGATTTTTTTTCATTATTATAACGGATATGGGGATAAAAATGCCCCCCGACCCGTATCATACCCTTTGACACCCTTAAATTCACATCGTCATTGACACGATATAATTAAGTTTTTTTTTTTATTATTTGTGCTTCTTCCATTGCAAATGCCAGCTCAAATTGAATTTGTACCCCATGAAGAGGTAAAAACATTGCAATCATTATCTCCTTGTGCACGAAGAATTTTAATGATTTTTAATAACCATTTCTACTTTCTTCTAAGCACGCAATTGAATTGACTTAATAAATAAACCACGACTTGAATGGGAAGAATAAAAAAAAAGTCATATCCCAAAATCAAACAGTATAATAATTGCAATAATTGCACAGGAACTTGTATTTCTTGTAGAATAGTATAATAATTGATGGATGTTAGGAAAATGGTTCCTTTAGCTTACATTTTTATAAAATCCTGTAAAATTATTTTAGTTAAATAAGATAGCCTAGTGCTTGCAATAAGTATCATTATATTCATGTATTCATAGAAAATAATGACCGAAATAATGACCAAAAGACCACTATTTTATAAGAATTTCAGAATTACCAGGACTGCAACGACAAATGGTAGACTCCAAAAAAGAGTCCGTCATTTTTCGTTGCGGTCCCATTCTTATTAAATGTACCACTGAGTATTAGATAATTTTAATCTTACAAATAACTGAAGAGAATATAAATTGAGCTTGATTTTCCCTGACTCCCTGAGTGTAATTTTACCACAAATTCACAATCTGTTGTCAAAAGGAAAGAAACAAAACTAAATACTTATTTCTCTTGTATATTATTGTTTATTAAATGAAGGATTCCATTGTTTTCTATGTTAAAAAGATGTGAGGTCATTAATTATGTGTGAAACGGTACCATTTATATATTTACTGCAATGTACATGCATGTAATCAAGTGAATATTTAATCACTTTTAAGTCGCAAGATTAAGAAAGCAATCTCTACCGTCAAACCTCCGAAATTTTTATTTATACCATATTAAAAAAGAAAAAACAAAATATCCATGATTAGGATTTCGAAAAATACCTGGGCCACCTAGTCAATCTGCGGTCCCTCAAAAATAGAGCTATAGATTGGCTTGAAGATAATGATATTTTTTGAAATCCCCGAAAAATATAGTTTTTGGTTTATTTTTTTTAATAGGGTTTAAATAAAAATTTCGGGTGAAACCTAATAGATCATGAGATTGTTTCACAAATTGAGAGTAACAAGAATGGGAGAGGAATATAGTTTTTGGTTTATTTTTCGTTTTCATTTTTGAGAGGAGAATTTCTCTCTTTTCTTTGGCAATTTTTTTTGTAAATATCACTATTTTTATTAATATCAATTAAGCTGTTGACGGCACTTCGCCGCCAACCATA
This sequence comes from Carex rostrata, assembly GCF_964058835.1. NCBI lineage: Eukaryota > Viridiplantae > Streptophyta > Magnoliopsida > Poales > Cyperaceae > Carex > Carex rostrata. Next base: position 4,919,251 of record NC_135939.1, read on the forward strand.
AAAAAAAAAAAGAATGGGAGAAGAATATGCTTGAGACCGTTTCTTACTTTATATTTACTTTGCAGTAATTTATTTTATTTTATTTTTTTCCTCTCCAGGCAATTAATTAATCAGCATAGCTTGTGTCTGAAGCTTTGGCAGACATTTAGACAAGCATTTATACCAAATAATATAATAATTGGACTATTTATGTGAAAATATTTTATTCTTCGATTCATTAGTACGGACTTAAAATATCGGTAAATATATTATAATTTAAAATTACCGAAAGTCAGTTTGCTAGCTACTTTGGATTTTCCTTTATTGACATTCAATTGCACTTAAGAGCAGAAAAAATGTGCGTGCCGTGACATGACTAACACGTCTAACTTTGATCTCGTACCGTGCCGTGCCGTGATCAAGTTATTTTTTCATGTACCGTGACTAAAATATCAAGGGGTGATCATGGCGCGAGAATGGTCACGCCACGTTAGTCACGTCGTGTCCAAAGGTGTCACACGTGACTCACGTGGCCATTTAATCATAATTTAAGTTAGTTTATTCAAGATTTACTATTTAATCAGTATCTAATGGTCCTAATTACACAATATCTAATGGTGCTAATTACACGTGACTTGCGTGACTACGTGCCATTACTAAATTTTTCACGTGATGCGCCGTGCTGTGTCAAAGTTTTAAATAATGATCACGGCACGCAAATGATCACGACACGGAACACGCGAATGATGGTACATAACTGGCACACGTACCGTGTCATTCCGTACCGTAATTGTGCCGTTTCGTGACGAAACCAGCTCCGCGTTGCCATTTTTCCGACTCTAATTGCACCAACTTGTTTTTCGCAATCAATCTGTTTGTCCCTCTTTGAGTCAAGTACGTGACGGGTTGAAAATGTGTGGTGCACGCGCGCACAAGCACAACTGGAATGTATATATATTTAGATAATATTTGGATAAATATATAATAAACGAGAGAACAAATGAGCTAGCGAGAGGTGAAGCATCCATCCATCACAAATAATGAGCCGACAAAGGCCATGATAGATAGCATCGACCAGAAGGCCATACTAGACACCAAACAGTAGCCATCAGCACCTATGATTGCCCCATGCCAACGACCTTTACGATTTGTCTCCAGTCGTACGCATCCACACTACCCATAACCCATTGCCTGATCATGCCCCGCACCGCAAATCGACACGCGATCATGACCACCGTGTAAACGTGATATTCATTACTCACAGTCACAAGCAGCAGGATAAGAAGAAGATCCCAATTATCAATTATGTGTGCATGTCGCCTAGCCACAAATCATTGCTCTTTCTTTGGTTTGGACGTTCCGTATTGAGGTGCTTTGCTGGGACGAGTTCAGATCCAGTAAAGTAACCCAATTGTTGGATTTTAGATCGGGATCGTCCGATTCAAATTCGTGACAATCTATCAGAAGTGGAGCGCATATATTATGAGCAAGGAATCCGAATTCCGAAGCAATCTCGAGTGACGGATTCGAATCGGACGGTTTCGATCCAAAACTCAAAAGTTGGGTTACTTTAGGGGATTCGGGCCCTACTGGGACTCGGAATTGGGTTCGGATCCCCTGAAGTAACTCAATTTTTGGATTTTGGATCAGGATCGTCCGATTCGAATCCGTCGCTTGGGATCGCCTCGAGATTTAAATGTGTTGCTCGAGATGTGTGCGCTCTACTTTGAGATGGATTGTCGCGGATTCAAATCGGACATTTCCGATCTAAAATCCAAAAATCGAGTTACTTCACTGGATCTGGATTCCTCGGAATGGGGGACTGGTATGGGTATTAACAAAGAGTAGGGTTAAAATATTCCTATGAAAATATACTTAATGTCCAAATTTTATATTTTTTGAAAACTTTTTACTATTATTTTAAATGGGTACAAAATCACTTCTCCTCCTAAACTATTCAAAACTAGTGATTTTGTATTTATTTAAAAAATAAAATAAAATATGTTTTCTAAACACACTTTAGTATAAAGATCATGTTAAGTTGTTCGCATCGACTATTTGAATTTGGAAAACAATGATAAATATATGTAGTATGATCGGAGCGCCAAAACTAATAATTCATTTTAACCCTACTCATTAATAAATTAATCCATAAAAGTTGCCATTCAATTAACAATACGAAGGTTTGCATAATTTTTTATTTATATAATTCTGGCTAATATGAATTTTATTATGATCCGTTAAAAGTTTCACCTCTTCAAAAATTAAGAACAATCAACACAACTATTTAATAATTTAAATATTGTATTTTTAATTCAAAATTAGTACCCATGATCTGGCATGGATTAAATCTTTATTTATGTTAGAGTCATTTAAAAATTTTATCTCCATCTCATACAAAAAAAATGTCATTTATGCAAACTTTGACATAAAATGTGTAGCTGATCACCCACTCTAGCTGTATACATTGAAATATTCTAAGTTCCTTGTTACATCGATTCACTAGACTTTTAAATACATGTTTTATACGTGAAAGTCATCCTAATAATTTCCCACCGACATAAAATAATAATTTCACATTTGAATTTATTATACATATAATTATGAGTTTTGTATACAAGATAATGGAAGCAAGTCAATAAAATTTACTACAACGTGGGTTGTTGAAACAAATCAATGTTGGTTGACCGATTAAAACATGGTTCAGTCTGGTTGAGAGACCGTCTATTTATTGTTCCGAAATTTTTATTTATATCACATTTCAAAAAAAAAAAAAAATCACGAGAAATTACATAAATATCAGGGTTGCCAATTCAATCTGTGGATTATTTTTTAGGGCTGCAGATTTATTGGAGGACCCAAAAATTCAAAAATACATTGTAATATACTGAAATTTAGGTTTTTGGGAGGACTCTAGTCAATCTGCATCCCTAAAAAATGAGGTCACAAATGCCGCAAATTGAATTGGCGGTCATTGAAATTTATGAAATCCTCAATTTCAAAGGTGTTTTGGTTTATTTTATTATTTTTAAATGGTATAAAAATTTCGGATTTATTGTTACTACTTCATGACTTAATTATATATGTTTTTGTACTATATTCAAATTGCAATTGGGAGAAAACACCAGTTGCTGTTGAGTGATGTGAACAATGAAAAGCGCTTATTTATTTATTCTGCCTTTCAAGAAAAAATAATTGCTTAAATTTTGTTGTGCAAGGGAGCAGCTTGTGTTGCTTAATTATATAATCTCTTGCTTTGGAACTTCAGAGCCTTCTTTTGAATTCTCCCATCATATATATATATTTTTTTGGTATCTCTCCCATCATATTTCAACAACCAAATTAATTCATTCAGGTGATGAATCAATCGATTCGAGTTGGTAAAGGGACAATAAAATATTAGCAGCACGTCCGATGTGACAAGAATCATGCATCGTAATATCTGGAAACTAAAGTGCCCACAGGAACAGCTTTTATTAAATTATGTAAGGTATTAAAGTATAGGTCACCAAATGAAAATTTTGATATAAGCAAAGTGCAAAGTGCAAATTGGTCATTTGAATATTGAACAATGATACTCATCCTTCTCATTCATCTACGGAAACAAACTACTATAAGTAATAAATTTATAAATATTGTGTGTCTTCGTGTGAATTTTTTCCAAATTTTTTATTCTTACCATTGTAAAAAAAAACAAATTATAAGAAATTCGAAAAATACCAGGGCTTCCAATTCAATATGCGGCCCATTTTTTTTGGGAGGGGCGCAGATTGAATTGGAGGCCTCCAAAAATCTAAAAATACATTGTAATATAATGATATTTAAGTTTTTGGAAGCCTTGGTATTTTTCAAATTCTCCAATTTCAGTGTTGTTTTGGTTTATTTTTTTTAAATGGTATTAATAAAATTTTTGGGATTTCTTCAGAAATGAAGCTAGAATTAAGAATATACAACAGGTGGCAATAAATATAAAAAGAAAAGAAAATTGCACCCTTATAAATTAAAAAAAATTAAGGACTTGAATTTGTTATGTAAATGAAATTGTGTGAGAAGTAACAATTTCAATTTGAAGTATAAATTGTTACATTTTTACTAATAATTTTACAGAAAAATAATAAAGCACATAGAAATATGATTGCCACTTTAATATTTCTTCCAATATTTTATTATTATTAAATAGAATATAGACATATTAACTTCCACTTTCAATCAACTCCTCCATTGCAAGAAAAAAATTATTTAAAAAAGCAAAAGACATTAACTAAATAAAACTTAATAAACCCCACTTTTATATTGAAAATAACATTAGCACTCAATTAATCTTAAATAATTACACACTAATAGTAACTTCTTATAAAAAAAATCTCTTAATTTGTTGAAACTTACAAGATGCAAAAATAGAAAATACATCTATTAAGTATGCCTTCTACTTTTGAACTTTGATAATAAGAAATTTGATGCTAAAAATAAGTGCTTCCTCAATCCTTTTTTATCGAAGTACTTTACGTTAGAAACCGTTAAAATTTAAGTTATGTAGATTTTAGTAATTAATTTAGAAAAAATATAACGCTTGATGTTATAAATGCATTCAAAAGGTAAATATATTTACAAGTACAAACTACTCGCCTCTTTGATTAATGTATGCACATCATTTTGAAACGTGTTTTAACGGACAAAAAAGATACTATTATTAGCACAAAAAATTTTCTTTTTCATAAAAGTTCGTTAGTCAGTTTTAACTCACTAACGAACTTTCAGTTTTTTTTACTATTATCTAAATAATTTCCATATAATATTTTTTTTATTAAAAGATCCCCATATACTCCAACATATTTTAAATATTATTCTTAAAAATTGAACCTGTGTCTTCTTAAAACAGAGATGGAAATTCGTGTCTCTGCAGCAAGTCCGCATTCAAATATTCCTATAATTTCGAAAACAAAAAATAATAAAGAGATGGATGAAGTTGTTTAAAGAATTCGTACTTTGGAGCAAAAGCAAAGTTTGAATTGCAAAAGATATCGGATACATGCACAAATCTACGTAATAATGAGATGCATGTGTACAAATCACTGTAGCTTGAAAGCATTTCCGAGTATTATATAATCCATAGTCCGCGTATCCCAAATTACACGGGGCAACTTCCGCTTGTGCTTTCTAAAAAAGATTGGAGGTGGTATTCATAAAAGGGTAAAAAGAAAAGATACAGGACTCCAATGATAGTTCGCATTATTGCTTCCCTCATGCCCATTCTGTTTCCAAGATTAAAAAAATAAAATTAAAAAACAATTAAAATACCCAACTCACGTGCACCTGGTCAACCTGTTGTCGGTCAAAGTGCCCATTTCATACGGATCCCCTCTCTCCACCTCTATAAGAACCCGCAGACCCGCTTTTTCTCTCCCCTCCCTCTTCTCCCTCTCTCTCTCTCTCTTTCAGTTTCACTTTCCTTCTCTAATGGAGTTAGGTTTAAGCTTAGGCGACTCACAGGTGGGCTTAGCGGATGCGGGTAAGGAGTTAGTTCTGAGTCTTGGAGTGGGATCTGGGAAAAGAGGAGAGCCGATCCGAGAGAGAGAATTTGTGGCGGAGGGGAGAAAGAGTGGCGGAGGTGAGCCAGCGCCTCGGTCCGGTGAGCCGCCGGTGCACCTTAGTCTCCTTCCGCTCAACTTTTCCTGGCCTTCTAACAACCAAAACAGTAAAACCCTTTGCAAAAAGTTTCTTTCAAAAACCATCCCCAAATTCTATCAAATCACACAAAACTAACTGATCTTTCAACTATTATGTAGGGAATCTAGAAGTTTCTGTGAGAGGTTTTGATGTGAACCAGGCGCCATCGGCTGAAGACATGGATGAAGGCGCAGCGCTGTCTTCTTCCCCCAACAGTGCAGTGTCCTCCTTCCAGATGGACTTGTCAGCACGCCGAGGCGCTGCTCCGACGACCAGTGGCGGTGCCTCAGCTGGCAACGGGGATCTCGAGAGGAAGGCAGGTGACGGGTCACATTCTCGGGCCAGTGACGAGGACGAGTCGGGTTCTTCTAGAAAAAAGCTCCGCCTTTCCAAGGAGCAGTCGGCGTTTCTTGAAGAAAGCTTCAAGGAACACAATACACTCAATCCTGTATGATATCTAATTGTATTATTCTCTCTTTTGTTTAATCATGAAAGCATATATTTTTTTTATTTGATTTTGTTTTTATTTAACAAAAAATAAAAACAGAAACAGAAGCTGGCGTTGGCGAAGCAGCTGAACCTTCGACCAAGACAAGTGGAGGTCTGGTTCCAGAACAGAAGGGCCAGGTATTACAGTTGATTAACTAATCAAATCAATCAATTAATTAAGAATTTAACGTGTTAATTTGCCTGTTTAAGTAATCAATAAATTAATTTTGCTGGATACGGTTACAGGCTTCCCAACCTATTTAATTCTTGTGTTGTCTTAGGAAAAGGGATACCAACCACTGCTGCAGTTTGTCTCCATCCAAAATATATCCTCCTCTTTTGTGGGGGACCTTTGTGTGTTGGTCACATGTCTACACTACAACCCTTGTTTGTATAAATTAACCATGGCTGTAACAATTCATCTATTATTTTTTTTACAGAACAAAGTTGAAGCAAACAGAGGTGGATTGCGAGTACTTGAAACGGTGCTGTGAGACTCTGACGGAGGAGAACAGACGCTTGCAGAAGGAATTGGCTGAGCTACGGGCATTGAAAACAGCGCACCCGTTTTACATGCATTTACCAGCTACGACTCTGTCGATGTGTCCTTCATGTGAACGTGTAGCCTCCACTGCTACTTCGTCATCGTCTGTGGTTGGTACCATGTCAAATACTGGCTCCACTACTGCTGCTGCGGCAACAGCATCGGACACCCGACCGAACTCGTTTGCTGCTTTGTTTAACAGGCCCCGGTCTGGGTATCCATTTTCTGCACCCCCTCAGCAACCACCGGCTAACTCGTGATGTTAGCTAGTTGGTTGTGGCTCTGTAAATAATCTAATTTCTTGGTTTGTTTTATCTGTAGGTTTGCAAAACAAATGGGTTATTGCGAGCAAATTTTTTTTTCTATTTATCTTTTTTTGGTTCTTTTGTTCATTTTTAGGCATGAAACTTCATCCTGCCATGCAAGAGTGGGTTGCAAAGCTGCTTGAATGGCAGGGATGCTGATTAGCTAGAAGTAGGAAATGCTGAGGGGATTCTCCCTTTAATTAAAAAAACTGAAAGGTGGATAGAAGATGGTGATATCTTTTCTTTTCTTTGGATATCAAAGTTGTTTTAGTTAGTAGAAAAATGCCTTTGGAGTCTTCATAAAATGGTCATGGCAAAAGCCATATCTAGCAGCTTTTAGAAGCTTTTCACTTTGTTGGTTTCACCATTTTTTTTCAAAAGAATTCACGAATATGTTATCAAACAATTCAAGATAAGCAGCATCAATCTGCCTCTAAGCCTCTTCCTTTTGCAAAATGCTAATGATAAATCAATGTGAAACTTTTCATATATACAGCTTAGGAGTATTAGACAATAAATAAAACACCACAAGTCTCCATTTGGAAAACAAAAGCTCTCCTTTTCGACTCTGGTCCAAGCAAATTTAGACTTCACTGTGAGGAGCGTGACAAGGACCAAAAGCCCAACCCATCATTGCCAAAAGCGAATGATCGTGTTGGTGTTTTTTTTTTTTATTCAAAGATATGAAAAATATGTCTGGCTAAAAGACATTGTGAAATCATTTTATCTAGAATTCGAAATTTGTGGTTACTCAGCTGTTGCTATTAGAAAAAGGTGTCGGTAAGTTGAAAAAAAGTTGTTATTTATGCAGTGTTTTAAAATACGGATTCGGTCATCCATACAAAAAAGTCACTGTATATTGGATATGTGGCCCATGCAAATTTGTATACGGAATTACATATGCGGTTTTACTATTCTTTATTAAAGAAATATAAGATAAGATAAAACTAAAACTAATTTACATCTAAAGACTTGTTTAGTCTAGTGATTTATGTTATTTATCATATTATAAAGATTATAGATTCTAGTCTCATCTACCACAAAATAATTTTTAGACTTTTTTTAAGTCCACATAGACCATAAATGTGTCAGAATATTTAAAACCGCATGAACTTGACTGCATGAGGTTTTGTATGCGGAAAATCACTGCATAAGCATATGCGGTCCGTTTGGCTGCATTTTAAAACACTGATTATATGAGTAAAGTTAGTGTTTGAGTTCGTTATATGTAAGATTAAGATTCCAAAATTATATTCATGAAATAATTCATTTGTACCCCTTAATTTTTTTGTACAAAATAATTTTGAAAAAAATAAATATTGATGCCCCGTAAAGTTAGAGCTTCAAAAAAATCAAAGGAATGTCAAGTTATCAAGTATATTTGATTGTTAGATGAAACATTAATTATTTTCAAATTGAATCATATGGCTGAAAATCATTTAACGTTTTACCAATAAATGTTCATTAATGCATAGGGTTACCTAAATTCAATGTATGTCACTAATTATTTATTGTGTGATCATATTGAATTTCTATATATATATATATTTTTAGGTTTCATTATATATAATAGTATTTGTCGAATTTTTTTTAGAAACCATAAATATATATATATATTTTTTTTTTTGCCAAACCAACTTGATTTCTTTGGTTTTTATAAAAACCATGAGAACCGAGATGCCATTTCGGTTTGAGGTGTTTTCACAAATTTTACCCAACAGCCACTTCATTTTTTATCGAAATTTGTGAAAATGGCTCGGATCGAATGACATCTCAGTCCCGAAAAAAAAAAAATCGGACCGAAATGGCACCTGAGCTATTTTAATTTACATAAACACTAAAGCAATCAAGTTGGTTTGATAAATTTTTATTTTTATTTGTGGTTTCTTAAAAAAATTCGTATTTGTCTCCACTTAAAATTTACGAGTACTTCTAAAAAAAAAATTTCTGTCCAGTCTAAGTTCTCTACAACTTTGATGGTTTTTATGACAATTGTGCTAATGTAATCATAAATATAAGGACTTGTTTTGATAGAAACCAGTTGAAAAGCATAAATTAGACAGGTAAAATTTTGTTTCTTGCAATTGGTGCCGTATGTAGGAGTTGACCTTGGCAAACAGTTGTCTCCTAAAGTTTGTACAGTATATATATAGGACGCAGAAATAGTAATTTTTCAGACATAAAATCATTCAATTTTAAAGCTACTTTTCAGATTTTTCAATTCTCCATAAATAAATTTTTGAAAGTAAATTATTTCCTTGTCGGATCCTCGCTATTCGATTTGTTTTGTTATAAACCATCAATATTGATGTTATAAATTGCGATTTATATGCAGTATGCAGAAGGTCATTGTATACTACATATGCGAATTTTTATGTGAATTTATATATGCGAATTTAAAAATATTAATTCATATATATAAACAAGTGTGCGGTAATATGCAGTATTTTCGATATCATACAAACAAGTATGCGGTAATAATATGCGGCCGAATATGCGGTCACATATGCGAAACCGCATACAGATTTCTATGCGGATTAGAACTGAATACTCATATGCGGTTGCATTACAGAGACCGCATTTTATTACACCGTAAATCATATTTAAAAATAAAAATATTAACAAAAAAAGAGTGTAATTGTATTAAAAATTACAAAAATAATCATTACCAAAGATAAAATTCAGAATTTTTCAGGACCGAATTTGACTTTCTATACCCCTCCTGTTACAAGTGACATGCAAGATCACACCTAATTTTGTTAAAAATGGTGTGTACTAAATCATAGATTATGTTATTTTTCGAAGTAACAAATCTATGGTTCAGTAAATTTTTTTTAAAGAGGTGTAACTGATCAGAAATTCGATACCTCTTTTTTGGATTTTCCGTGAAATCTTCAATTCTATACTGATATTTTTTTGTAAAAAAAAACCATCTAATAAACCTTTCTATTGTATTTTTTTTTTTAACTACATTTCATAAAAAAAAAAATTCAAGCTATTTCGTCTCCATTCGAGTTAATTTCTTCGTTGTTATTAATTACAGTTAGCAGCCGTTACTTGAATACAAAATTGAAAAAAGAAAGATTTCCTTGTCTCTTCAGATATTGATATAGTCGTTGTATTTGAACCTTTCAGGCAAAAAAAGGTGCAGAAAGGCAAGTCTCAATTTTAGACTAGCACTAGATTTTGAGACTAAAATGCAACGTGTAACAACAAAATTTAAGGTTGATTCGACCTGGTCCGATGACACGACACATCAGTCAATACACACTCAATTAAATACACGACTATTTACGCGGACCAATGGAGAGATGTTAAGTTAAGATGATGATGATGCAGTGCTTTCTTTTTATCAAATGATGATGTAGTTTGACTTGAAACAAAAAAAACAAACTTAAATTTGGGTCGGTTTCAAGGAGAAATTTTTTATCCATAGAAAATAATAAAATAAGATGTACGGAAATAGATAGAGTGATTAGAAAGATCGGGATCAATAGATATAATATTTTTGGATCGGATTCAATGTTTTATTTTTTTTATTAATTGTTTATGTTAGTTATGCCGAATGAATAAAAAAAAAAATTGAATCGAAATTATTAAGTCCAATTCAAATTTTTAATCAAAATATGCTGTCACATGTATATATATTGTATTGCTATTTAATTAATTTTGTCATATAACAAATAATTAAAGTTTGATACCCATAATTCTTTTTCCTACTTGTAGTTTAGTGATATAATTCCTCAAAGATATATTGACATATATCCCACGTTTTATATTCCATACAATTTTTCTTTTGTTTTTTTGCCGAGAGTCATTTTCTGAAATTTTTACGATGGTTCGAAGAAGGATCGTCTGATTTGAATCTAAAATTTCAACCCCAGAGAAGAAGCAACAAAGACAGAGATGCATGAAGCATTGATTGCATTCCTCTAATAAGAGGTATGAGGTTCAATTGTTCAAAGAGTTTGAATGGTGCTCAAATCTCAATTGCCCAATTTAGCACGCAATGTCTCCCTTTTAGGCGGCAAAGGTGTTAGGAACTTGTGTGGCCTCTTTATTTCTGCTACTGATTGTTCGCATCTTGCCAAAAATTATATACAAATTCCCAAATTGTTTTGACCTAGTCTCTCTCTCTCTCTCACTCTCACTGTATTGCAGACAATTTTTTCTTTTTTTAGGGTTTGTGGAAATTTTCACTAAGATATAATGATATATAAGAAAATATGTACAGAGGTGCTACACGGATCAGTTGATCTGTGTAACAATTAGAAAGAATTACACCGTATCTCAAATACTAGAAAGCTCAGCCAGTAAAACTATAAAAGCCCCAATAATACCCAAGCCACCTCTTTCACTATTACATCTAACTAAATAACAACCAGTTATATTACAGTACGTATTTGGATAAATATTCTGTATAGTATACATATTATGCACATAATACATTTTCATATGCATCATGATACAAGACTGGATCATGTTTTGGTCTCATGGATGGTTAAAATGTAGCTATCTGCATGAATAAACTATTATTTCTTTTTAGAAAAAAGATGAAAGTTCAGCGATTTAAATTTCGAACTTGCGACTTTCTTCTATAAACATGCATATACAGAAAAATTCTGCCTTATTGTTAAGATCATGAGAAAAAATTACCATGACTTGTGATTAGGAAAGATATTGAAAAATTCTTCTATGGGTCTTTGTTAAGATCAAGCGGTCCAGATTAAATTGTTGCCTATGGCCATTCCTAACCAAGAAAATAAAAAGAAAAAGAAGAAGAAGATTGTCAAACCTGTCTGTTTCCTTCTACCTTTTAGCAGACATAGTCCGAAGACTAGGTTTCTTGGTTCACATAAGAAGCGCCATTTCTTGAAAAAATGCAATCAGGTGGTGTTCAGTATTCACATTAAATCAGCTTCTTTCTAATTATTGAATACCTTTTGTTTTGAAGAAGCGACACGTACGTCAGATGGGTGTTGAGAATTTATGTTGGTAGAAAATGTGGTCAAGATAAGGACACAGATTAAATTTGTGTTTTGCTAGGTGCTCTGTAAATAGAAAAGGGAACAGAAAATGATTTATCTAAACATTGTGAACTCAGAAATTTAATCAATTATGACCAATTAATGCTCCATAAAAATAGTTACACTTTTATGGTCATACATGTCAAAATAATCAAGCATGTTTTTATCAATGTAAAATTAAATCAAATATAGATGAAAACTATTTAATTTCTTACTAATAAATATTTGTCAGCAAATCTTGTTGTTTATATTTGTTGAAAGAAGCAAGTGCACACAGAAAATCCAGCAGGCTGGAGGCGCACAATCACAGCCCCTATTTGTTTCCATGTTTGTGTTATCTAAATATAGAAAGGAAGATATGTAATGCTACGATTGAGAATGCTAGATTATTTGTTTTTGTAATTTATCTCTTTCCTTTTTTTCTTTTTTCTTCTTTCCTATTTCTCCAATTCTCATCTCCCTATTTGAAGAAGCTGTGATTCCTTGAATTGTAATACACAAAATTTATATCAATAAAACAAGGGTGGGAAGAGAGTTTCATGGGAGTATTGTGTTCCTTTAATTTCATTAATTTCATCAATATTCAAATTGATACTATCTCCCTTTCCGTAGCAATTAGAGTATATGTCATGTTTGGACAAAGGGAATGCATGGAATAACTGTAACAGAGAGGGAACATTGGAGTATAATTTGGGTTGCAGGGGTTTGGGTCCTCTGATGTAAGAGAAACGAAATAATTTTTTCAATCAAACATCGCGAAGTGCATTGTTTGTTAAATTGTACGGCTTTAGATATTTATCAATAGATACTTTTTACTTGTAATTAGTAATAGAATAGGATTCTTGTTCTTTTATCAATACAATTGTTGGCTCTGCCAACCTCAAAAAAAAAAAAATCTTTTGGGATTGAAATGACTCCAGCCGTTTTTACAGATTTCGGAAAAAAAAATACATTCAAAAATTGTAAAATTATCCAGGACCGAATTGTCATTTCGGTTTAAAAAAAATCCAAAACAGAAATGACATTTAGGTTCTTGTGATTTTTATAAAATAAAAAATAATTATCTTGGTTTTATAATTTTTTTTTCCTAATTATGGTTTATAAAAAATATTCTCAAAGCTCGGCCACGGTTCTCCACGTCAATTAATTGTCAAATGAATGATCTTTGGCTGCTTCGAAAGAGCAGAAACGACAAAGAGGTTCGAAGATTCTTCGAAATACGGCTGGAATTGGGATTTTATTACATCAAAGATTTTGACAGGAGGATGCCTTGTGTTGTGTTGTGTTGTGTTGTGTTGTGCCGGAAGCCTGGCTGACACCTGGTCACATTATAGATGAACAAGTTCTCTAAAGTAGCATTATCTCTTTCTTTTATTTAATATTTAAACGGTTCGATCAAATTTTTAAAATATTGTTAGATTGTTAATTCAGCCTTTTGCTGAAAATAGTGGATGTAAAAATGTCATGCAATGATAAGATATGCCACGGTACATGATTACGTGTTTCTTATTGTGACTATTTGTGTCACATAATTCTTTTGAAAAATTAACATGACAAGGTATGATACATGATTACACGAGTTATATGTCATTACGGTTATTAGATCTTAATCGAATAATCGATAAATTTCGAATAAAATAACTTAAATTATGAAAAGAATGGTTATATCTGACCATACGTGATTAGTCACGTTTAGACACAAAATGAATGGTCACGACATAACTAACATATCGTGACCATTCACATATTGTGATCGTTCTTTCAAATATAATCACGACACATCACATCACATCACATCACAACACATAAAAATATGACTTAATTATGATAATGTAAGTTTTGACATGACACTAGACGAATTTACATCCATAGCTGTATAACAAGAGAAAAACAAACAAATACCACCAAAAATATTTTGGACTTCTATTAGAAAATTTCAATAAAAATTATTTCAGTGTGTTTGGTCAGTAGTAAAGTTACAAGTACTAAAACGTGAGAAGAATTTTCTTTTATGACAATGTGATGGTGAAGAAAGAGATAACCGATGTATACTAATTTGGTCAGTGTCGGTGGCTTTTCTCTCTCCTTTTTTTCGAACTTTTTGTGATGCAATCCATCATAACGGGTGCAAAAAATAGACATGATATGACGGGACGGGTTGAGACGACTCATTACGTGAAAAGGTACTGAGAACCATCATCGAAGAAATCAGCTTTTGAGCGGGTGGCTTGCGTGGAACCCACGCGATTTTCTCGGCCCAATAACAGCCCAAACAAGAAGAAATTACCTTATCCTCATCTACTATTGATTGGATGTACAATTTTTCGTGTGGCATTTCTTATTGAAGCTCTCGTATTGTTTCAACATGTCCGCAACATGCGAAGCAGCAGAGTATGCTACTCATCTATTTCGATTACAGTTTATAAATAATTGAACAAACTTTTCACTTAGGCCCATAAATCTACATAAATTGCAAAAACTTCATATTATATGAGGAGGGATCTAATTACACTTTTTTTGTTGACACCGAATTACACTCTCGATTTTCAAAGTTTTCAAAGTTCAAATAGTTGATCCAAACCATTCAACATAATAGATATATTGAAATGTGCTTGCAGATCAAATTTTGTATTTTTTGGAATTTTTTTACTATTTATTAAGTATTTAACAAAATCACTATATTCAGACCATTGAATTTTTGTACTCATCTTAATAAATAGTAAAAAAATTCAAAAAAAAATGTAAAATTTGTTCTGCGAGCACATTTTAACATATCCATCATATTGAACAGTTTGGATCGACTGTTTGGACTTTGAAAATATAGAGTGTAATCCAATGTCACAAAAAAAGATATAATTTGATCCCTCCTCTTTTGTATATACATGATGTTTAGTTATGAATTTAAAGCTCATGTAACATATTCTTTGGCTGCTATATATAATTAATTAATAAACTAGAAAGTAAGGCAAGAAGAAATAATATCTTAACAACAGCCTATGTCAATCATTATTTCTGGGACCAGGCAAATAAATGTCAAATAGGGATAAATTATTAACTATGATGAACACAACGAATATGTAGCAATCATTAGGCGTTTGTCATGAGTGCAAAATTGCAAATAACACCGACCATGCGAGAAATCTTATAATAATAATATTAAAAGCTTTATAATTTTCTTATAATAATATTAATTAATTAATATAGTACACAACGACAAAGCCAGAATATTTCAAGATTTACATCACATCAAATGATAACCATTGTTTCTTATTGAGAAGTAATTATTTTTCTCCAACATTGAGTTCGAAATTTGAATAAAATATTTTTATAAACATTAAATGAAATATGAAAACTAGACCTCCATATTTTTTTTTCAGAAACATTTGCGTACATAGAGATAATATCAAGCGAAACCATAGTTTGTATTAGGATAACAGACAACAACATTAATACCAAGGTTCTAAATAGTAATTATAGCGCTACAGTTTTTAAGGTCCAAAAGAGCTATAACGCAATCATAGCTAGCTATTTTGAATCATTATAAAAAAAATGCAATTAATAGTGTTATAGCTTTTGAGGTCCGAAAAAGCTATAGCGCAGCTGTTGCATAGCTATAGCTAGCTACTTAGAACCCCAATTAATACCAATAGTACACTAAATAATACCAATCATATTGATAGGTTTTCCGCTCCAGGTTTTTGAGGGATGAGGTTAATGCGTAACGAAGAAATACAAATGTAGAACCCCAAGGAAAATCTAAAAAAAGTTAGCATAGAATCAATATATGCTAGGATTAAAAGAAACCTTGTTATTCCACTCAATTGATGACTAGTTATTCTTTAAATTGCATAAGAAAACCTTTTCAAAGTCATATTCTATGTAATCCGTTAGAAATTTCTACTGATAAAAAAGCTTGTAATTTGGAAATATTTTTGTAATATGGACAAAAAAGAATAAAATGAAATTAGAACTTAAATTTAAAAAGTTGAAAACAAGTAAAACAAAAAATTTGAAAATCCGATCTCAATGTGTTGGGCCGGATTTTTTAAGTCCAACCATGGTTTTTTGAAATGTGATCCAATTAGGTCGTATTCATCTTTTGAAAAGCCCACAGATAATAGGCTACACAGGCTCTTGGCTTGTACTATAAAATTTTCAGTTCCTCATCTTGCTTTTCAATTTTCTTTTTAATTTTATTTCTCAAATGCTAATTTTGATTTGATATTTTTACACAAAAATGTTTTCTGTAATTTGCCATTCTAACTGCCTGCCGAGTTGTCGATATGTATAGTTGCGGTTAAATCAGATTTCATTTCTTCTATGTTATGAGGTGTACAAATAGAACAATTGAGATTTACGTCATACATATTGAGATTTTATATAATTTTTTTTTCATAAATTCGAACTTTAAATATTTATTGTATTTTTCGAAAAATTTAATTATTAAAAAAGCCAACTAATGAGAAGTGGGATTGTTAAATTTTCAAAAATAGCTTGTGCATTTTCAGACTGGAGTTAATGCTGGTTCTTGGTGGGTCACAAACATATATCTACATTCTTTATAGCTATTAACTAACTTCTCATTAATCAACACATAAGGGACATTGTTAGGTAAAGAGAGTTTATGCAGTATTGAAAGGTAATGGTTCTAAACACTGAATACATATGTAATTGTGATCTGAGTATAGGGACATAATTGAAAAAAAAGAAAAAAAGAAGATAATTTATAATTTATATATATGTAATTGTGAAGTTCTCCTTCCCCCTAAATCTTGTACATCATGTAAATAATAGTCAAAATGTATTAATTTTAGATTTATCATGACTTTTTAGAACAACAAAAGAGATGCGATGCAACTAATTTGGATATATTAAGAGACAACCTTGTGTTGACTGAAATGAATTTATGTTTTTTCGTGCATATTGAATTCTTGAATTCTCATAATATAGATATGTTAGTACATCTTTTTGGATTCTAGAGCTTATACACTATTCAATCAAACGCAAAGGATTGAAGAATAAGAGGAACAAATTAAAGATCAAAACCAGCAAAAGAAATAGGTTTCTTCTTTAACAGTTTGATTGATTCAAGTTTGAACATGTATGTAATTTCATTAAGAAATCTGACGATTCAGGCATAAGAATAATTTTGGTTGTATCTCATTCAAAACCATTAATTTACATCCACATGGTTTAACTTCAATAAATTTCCATCCACATGGTTTGACTTTGACATTGACATCTAGTACTTCTAAAAAAAACCAAAACTAAAAAACTAAAAATTCCACGTGTTTCCAGTGTCTGAAACAAGCCATTCTGCCAACTGCAGCTAAAGTCCTCACTGAAAAGAAAATAAGACCAGCACAAGTCAGCACTAGATAAGGAAAATAAATGCTGGCAACGATAAGGCTGAATTTTCTTTGTTTCCCAAATTTGCCCGTGGGGTTTATTAAACAGGAACAATTACACAATGATCTCTTCCCCATTTGCATAACAGCATTTAAAACCTTCAAATTTCCCCATAATATCCCAAATAGCATGCCTGCCATCAATAATCCCTGCATCAAGAAATACATGTTAGGATACAAACAACCCACGATCGTCCCGGTCCCCGCATTCAAGCAAAAGCAATTTCTTTGTATTCCGCACAAATCCATATATAAAGGCAGTTTAAAAAAGCTTCAAAGATAGAAAGGTACTTACCGATCCTGACTGTTGTGTTGTGCCGCTAGAACCAGTAGTGTGGGACGATAATTCTTCTACAAGTTTTTGGATGGTCTTATTTGGTATCAGGTCATCAGCCGCCACATTACGTGAACCGCAGGCGCACATGCCCGTGTTAGTAATGTGATCCCTTATGCCTGAAATAATTAAGGATAGAATACACGATATTCCTCTTAATTAAAAAGAAAGAAGAAAACTGATAGGAAATTTAAAAAAATATCCTTTCTTTTCAAATCAACAAGCAAAATGCCCCTCTTCTAAAATTATTAACAAAATGCCTTTGTGGTCCCACCTTTTCCCTCCCTTTCTCCTCCCAGGTTCCCACCTATTCCTTTCCGCCCCATTTACTCACTCACATTTATGTTTGAATTGAAGGATACAGATGTATTAACTCTTATGAAAATTTTGTGAA
The DNA here is from genome assembly GCF_964058835.1 of Carex rostrata. Classification (NCBI taxonomy): domain Eukaryota; kingdom Viridiplantae; phylum Streptophyta; class Magnoliopsida; order Poales; family Cyperaceae; genus Carex; species Carex rostrata. The sequence goes on from NC_135939.1 coordinate 4,937,398, forward strand.
CTAATGTATCAATAATTTATGCATATATTTATTTTTAATGTAGATTTTATAAGCTAAAACCTGCAAACATGATATTAGCTTATCAGTACAGTATTTATTTTTGAAAGAAGATCTATAGAATATTTTTAACATATGAATCCTTTTAACATACGTTAATTGTAATAATGGTATTAGTTTATCCTCTAAAATATTGTTTAATATATGGATCTTTTTAAGCTGCTTATATGATGTCTTGTCAAGCACCTGGAATTGTTGATGCCACAAATAGAAAAGAATAGTGAAACGTATTTTTAAATTGATTTAATTGAAATCAACAAAGTGATTTAAACTGGCACTGGACCTGAAGCATGCTTCCTAACCATTTAGGTGAACCAAATTTATGAAAAAAGTCGAATTATTTGCTACAATCATCAGTGCAACAATGCTACTATTTTCTATTTGTAGCAACAACAATTTAAGATGCTTGACAAGACATGATCAACTTACAAATATCCATATGTTAATTAAAAAGATTTTAGAGGATAAGCTAATACCAATATTATAATTAACATATGTTAAAAATATTCTAGAGATTTCTTTCAAATAAAATATTCGATTGATAAGCTAATATCATATTTGCCAATTTTAGCTTATAGGATCTACATTAAATATATATACTTATGGTTCTATCTTTTCAACTTACATAAGACAGACGTTTTAAGTTTTCATGTAAACCCTTACCTTCGATTTAATCATATTTTGGAAATAGGAAGGAAGTACTTACACTTAGAACAAAAACTCTTCATGCAGCATTTGAGAGCAATAGACGCCGCCTCCATAATTTCACTGCACAGAGGACACCTTAAACCCAGTGGTATATCAGTCCTTGATTGCTTTGGAATCATGGTCGGCACCTTCTCCATTTCTTTCACAAATGTGAAGCTGAATGAAAAGGGCAAAACATTTAAGAGTACGGAAAGTTGAAATGTCAAAACCCTCAAGTCATCATCTTATTTACATTTCTCTTGGTTTGTGCTTGGACCTATTGATAGCAAATTCTACACTAGTGTGCTTATGAAATAAGAGCTTCACTAAAAAGAACCCAATATAACAGAAACAAAAAATTGAAGGAGTACAAAAAGTTGAAATGTCAATACCCTAAAGTAATTGTCTTATTTACATTTCTCTTGGTTTTTGCTGGACCTATTGATAGCTAATTCGATACTAGTGTGCTTATGAAATTAGAACTTCACTAAAAAAACCAAAAGAGAAATGAAAGCAGCTTTCACTCAAACCCTCAAAATTGAATACGTTTAACAAAGCTGCAACCTGCAATAGAAACCAAAAGAGATTTGAAAGCAGCTTACTGGTCAGGTTGAACAATTGCAGAGGTGACACCATTGTGTCTTCTAAGCCTTTTATTATCATAATTTCGGTCCATATTTGTGTGGCAATGCTGAATAAAATGACCTGACATAAAAAAAAAAAAAAAAAAAAAAAAAATAAAAAAAAAACTATGTGAGTTAAGGTCTGAAGTATATGTACAGAAACACTACTTTTATGTCAGTCCAGATATTATTCTAGTGTAGTTAAGGGTAATATCCTAGAGGACAGCCCTAGTGGCTGGTTTATGTCAGTTTTACATGTTCAACACCAGAACTCATTCATCAAATATTAAGTACTATTACATGGCTGTACTGATAAGATAATGCATTCATACCTGGAGTATTGCATCTGTGACAAATATAGCCTATCGGAGGCACCTTTCGTTTTGTCCCATGATTTTCTGTTGAAACCAAAGTTAGAAGTTGATTTAATATAATATAGAAATTAACATCCACCTTGTCGTGAATTAAAAAGTACCTTTGAAATTAGAAACGACCAACTTGTCATGCCCAATGCCAGCTGTTTCTTCTGATTTGGATTTGATAAGCTGATTATTTGAAGCATCTATCATTACGGAAGAAAATGGATCCTCACCAAAATCATCCCATGTCAGATCACCGGGCTGCAAGATTTTTAGCTCAAAATCAGGTTCATATTTTCCTTCATTTCAAATTGAAAATACTATTTTCACTACGCAAGCTTCTAATTCAAGCGGTGCATGAGCACTTGAAGTTCAGAAAACACTGCACATCATCAAATCATATATATATAAAAACAGACTTATAAAGAGAAAGTAATAAAAGAACTTACCTCTTCCACAGTAGATGTAGATGAACTAGTTGTTGCTTCTCTGCTGGCATTTTCCCTGTAGGATATAAAAATATTCAGTCACCTTTATATAGAAACAAATATTAATGTAATAATATTACTCTCTAACTAGCACATCTACCAAAAACCATCTAAGTATCACAAGTAGTATCAGTACCTCTAGTAATTACAGTGAGACTTTCTACCTTACCAAAAACAACATTATTCCTGTACCTATATGGATTCACATGCATACCTACATATATCAGCATAAGGTAGGGTCTTGGTCATGGTTTAAAATAGCGTTTAGCAGTTCTTAAGATAACCAAAGAAATAAGAGATGAACAGAAATAATCAAGCAAAGTACAACGGAAGAGATAGGTCCCGCTAAACAGAATTAGCAAATTGAATTTGTCATCACTATATTACGAGTTATCGATATGACTACTAAAGTACACATTTGTTATACAAGGACTTACAAAAGCTTGGTCTTGGTACAGGAAAAGGATCTATAGCAAGAACTATCTGATAATAAAATAGAAAATTTGTTTGAAATATAGTACTGTACTCTTTTAGCTGGATGATAACATGCCATGCCGGTGGAACACGCTGAAGGAGGACAGATGTGTTTTTGGGTATCAGCGCGTCTCCATTGACATACTCTGGGAGGAAAGAAAACGAAGAGGATGAAAAACAAATTCAAATTTGCTCAGAGAGTGATGGTTACAAGAGTTTTGTAACAGATTACATAAGAAATTTAAAGAAAACGAGTGCTCAAGACAGTTGAGCTCAAGAAAATCTAGACTAGGAAATTATCAAATAGAAACAACTAAAACAAGAAAATAAATTCAAGATAGAAACAAACCTGCATTAGTTTGCGAGTTGAATAGGAGGAGGCCATCTCCCCTCCTAAGTTTTATTGATTCACACAGTCTTCTCCTCAGGTTATTGACAGAAATATAAGCGCTTTCAATGTACAGCAACTTGAACTCCTTTTGACTCTTAAATCTGTAATAGATCGTCGCCATCTCTACACAGATTCAAGATAGGTTTATTTAACGGTCGGCGCCTATTCGGGGCGCGAGAGAATAGAAAAAGAAAGGGTTAATTTAACAGGGGATAGGGGGCTTGCTGCGCGAGAGAATAGAAGAAGAAATGAAACGAAACGGTCGGTGCCTATTCGGGGGCGCGCGCGAGAGAATAGAAAAAGAAAGGGTTTCATTTAACGGGGGATTGGGGGCTTGCTGCGCGAGACAATAGAAAAAGGAAATGAAATGAAACGAAACGGTCGATGCCTATTCGGGGGCGCGCGCGAGAGAATAGAAAAAGAAAGGGTTAATTTAACGGGGGTTAGGGGGCTTGGGGGCTTGCTGCGCCAGATAAAAGAAGAAAGAAATGAAACGAAACGGTCGGTGCTTGGGAATTCTTATCCTCTGAGATATCTCAAACTTTGCGCAACTTTATGGAAAATCCAAACCGTTTAACTACGTTCTACACGAATCTCAAAGCACACATAATATGGACCCCTACATCACCCCCGAATAAGAACCGGACACGTCGGTCACGCAAAAGTTGAGATATCTCAGAGGATACGCACTCTATTCGGGGTGCGAGAGAATAGAAAAGAAAGGGTTAATTAGTTCTTTAATTTTTTATTATATCTAATATATCTCTTAATCCTTTCTCTTCTTTCTTATTTACCAATGAGGTAAATGAAATTAAGTATCCATATTAAATGAGTCATTTTAAACTATTATTGTCAATAATATCCTCATGTTTATCTCTCTGCTTCAATTATTTTTTCGCTCTATTGAAACATCTAATTATAACACCTTTGAAACCAGGCTTCATAACATTCTTAAAAATACGAAATGCAGCTGCTTTCGCCTCCCATTCACTTTAATCAGCTTATCCTTTTGTTTCTCTCCATTTATAAAATTCTCAATTTCATCAGATAATATCGATAAATGAGAGCTCCTGATCACATGTATCAACGCCAGTATTATTTGAGCTTTGAGATTCGCACAAAACATATTGCAACCGTTGAGATTTTCCAAAAAAAGACACGCAAAATATGAGATATCTCAGAGGATGCGAATTCACCGATAGCACCTCTAGGTGTACGGCAGAATTTTGATTAAACACGACAGCATGACTACATAATAGAAAGTTGTGTAGCATTGAGCCATTGACTATATAATCCAAATTAATTTAGCATTAGAAATTTAAATAATAATTACCATAAAAAATCAAGACAAGTCTTTAAGCTAGCTAATTTATTCCTAATGATTAGCTAACCTCGTGCAATTAAGTCGCAGTCATTTTCGAGAACTTCCCAATTCTCATTTTCACCTTAAGTTTTTTTTTTTAAAATCGCTCAAGAAGGTTTCCCTTTTTCCACATTATGTCGTGTTTGTTTAATCCAAGTGAAGAAGAACAAAAGATGTTACCCGGTATCAATTTTATACGGCCTCTCCTGTTTATAAAATTAATATAATTAAACTATTTAGAGTTTCAATAACAAAAACAATCCAACATAATATTTTTGACAACAAAACACATTCACTGCATATCTACCTTACATAACATAGATGCAATTATTCTTAAGCAAAACTGAACCAATACAAAACAACAGATACCTAAACTTCACCGTAGTAATTTTAATAATAACTATACAGTAAAGGAAGTTAAAGGAGGTTTATCACACCAAGCAAAGGTCAAATTACACCTAAACACCTCCCCTATAGATGTTTGAAACTTTTTTAAGTAATTGCATGCTTCTCTTTTCTCAGTAATCAAGCTAACAAACACCACTGGTTTTCTTCGCCTTGACTATTTTCTTCCAGTAAGATATTACCTCCTCTGCGATTTCCAGCTCACTTTTGTGCGTTACTGCACCTCCAGTTTCAATGTCAATCTGGGTAGTGATAATCTGAGTCACATGTTGAACGTGTTCCTCTAATTCTCCTAGCACCTTTTGAATATCTGAAACAAGCCGTTCTGCTAAACTGCGGCTGAAGTCCTCCCTGAAAAGAGTACTTTGATATAATCTCTCTGGTTCTCTTAATTTAAAAATTAAAAAGAATAACTTGGTTTAGAGGATAATAATGGAAACTTAAGTGTTACTTTTTTATTTCTTTTCCTGTTTATTGCTCGCTTATGTATGAACTAATTAAGTGATGTTTTCTCTGTTTATTTTAAAATAATCACAAGCATTAAGTATTTTAAAATTGGCTGGGCTTGATTTGCGTGTAGTTGAACTTTTCTTTTTACTCCAAATTTTAATGTTTCAAGGAGAGTTAACCATTTATCCAAGGACAATTTCTCCTTAGCTTGAATTACCTGACAACAACACGAAGGACTGCAATGTGCTGTGCATCAGCAGGCATGGTGTAAGCCGGTACAATCCAGCCAAACCGCCTTAAATTCTCAGATATGTTAAAGACTGTATATTTGGTACTATCCTTCAGGGCAAAGGCAACCAATGGCACGCCAACTTCCTTTGATACTATGTTGAAGCATCCTGTTTGTTCTATTCCTTCGCGCAGAACCTTTGCATTCTCCATGCAATTCTCCATTATATCCTTGTAACCCTGAGGTGATAATTAAGATTTAATTAAAAAAAAAATTTAGCATATTCCACATGATAAGAGCCGAACTAAAAATGTTTCAGAGTCAAAACCAAATCATTTTCAAATCTTCCCTCTATTTGACAGTAAAGAAGATGGAAACGAGAAAAAAATAGTAATTACATGTCAAAATCGTATGGCAATAGATTAAGTTGAATAGAGACTTTTATACAGCCCATTCAGAGTATAAAACATTCTTGGAACAGATAAAGTGGCATTGTCCACATTTTTCTTATTTTCCGACTAACAATCACATCAGCTAAGTTTCAGTTTCAGTTTCCATTTGGCACGTACATTGAATAATTGCCTCATAGAATAACTACATGTCACACACTGGGAATTTTTGGCCTAACCAACCAAAAATTCATGTATTTTTGGCCTTAATCATGTACACTGATATTTCAAAAGATGAAAAATATACGAAGACGGATCAAATCTGTCAATCTAGACACTATTTTACAAATAAAGGCAAAAAATTCCAAAACTAAAAATAAGTTTGTGGGAAGTGTTGCTGGTCTGATCCTTGGCCAATAAAATAATATCTAATTTGAGCATTTTTGATAATTCATTCAGGTCGTTATACAAAAGTTGTTTAAATTAATTGTTTAACGAATGGTAAATTAACATCAAATATTATCATTTCTTATGTGCATGACATTTATACATATAGCCATATCCAACACGTAGCATTTTAAATTTAAACTTATTTAGAACTATTATCGAGATTATAAAGTTAAATCCATCATCAATAGATCCTAAACCTTGCATAAAAGCTAGTTTTGAGTTTTGACATTGCATATAGAATAATAGATATCGATGTAGAAATACTGGAATTAGAAACTAGCATTTCACTTCGTAGGGTTCAATTTATTTATAAATCATAAAAACTAGACACCAAAAAGAGAGAGAGATCTACCTCAAAGCCTAAGCGTATAAATTGGTAATACTGTGCAATAATCTGACTGGATCCTACAAGAAAGAAAAGAAAAAACAAAACAAGTTGCCACTAATTAACTTACATATTAATTCTAACATGTAAGCAATAAAAGAACAAAGAACAAGAACATCCATGCTTCAGAAAAGCTGATGATATTTGGATATAATCCACCAATTAGTTTGGTAGCAGCTTAGATGAGAGCTAAAGTTGTGTAACTTTTGGGGAAATTATATGGGTTTCTCCTATAATTTTCTGGTCTATTCAATTTCCATCTTTTCCCTTGCACTGTCACTCCCATATTGGAGAGAAAATACAAGATGCTAGCTCTCAGTAACCAAAGAACCTAAAATAACCACCAGCTCAGAATTGCTCACATTTTTTTCATAATTTTGTGACTTAGGTTGTCAAATAATTATGTTATCATCAGATTTAATTTGTCCAACCTAAATAAAAGCAGATGACTCCATCTTAGATGGAAATTCCAAATTATACACAAATCTTTGTGAACCTTATCATAATGGCACAACTGACTGGTACAAGTTTACCATTTTGGCTGGTAAATAATGACAGTAGGTCCTCATGTGACCATAGAGAAGGTAAACCTACTTTGCTCCCAGGCCGAAATTAAGCCCATTAGTTTAGATTTTACCTAGATGCCCAATCCAGCCTCAATTTAACATAGCAATGCCCCTAATGAACCCGCGACTTCAATTATTATTTTCAATGGTATTGAGATTGCAACCTTAAAAGCATGCTAAACTAAGAAATAATAAACTGTGAACCTTTGGAGAAATTGAGAGTAAAGGTGGGTTGGTCCGTCCCAAGATAGTTGATATGAAAAATGAGCTCATCAGGTAAATCCTCCTTGCTCCGCCAGACAACCCAACCGACCCCCGGGTAGACAAGCCCATATTTATGACCACTTACATTAATGCTCTTTACAAGAGGTAGCCTAAAGTCCCATAATAGGTCTTTGTAAAGGAATGGCGCTATAAAGCCCCCGCTGGCAGCATCCACATGGATTGGCACATCCAACCTATTTGCACAAGATAGACATATTAATCACTTCATTCCTACACTCACATTTAAAAACTTTTCTGTCAAATAGTTTGAAGATATTAGGAGAATTTAAGAAAAATAAGAGCAATAAAGATGCTTAACTGGCAAGTGCCCGAAGGGTAAATATTAAGAACAATGTAAAGGGATTTGTTTAATTGGATTATGTTGTTATTTTGAGCAACTTCAACTTTACAATAAGGCTGTTTGGCCAGCTACCACCTTATGTTGCTTCACTATTGTTTTGTTCTTAATGCCGCAACTGACAAGCATAACATTTTACATGATTTTAGTCACTCTATTCCAATGCTCAACACTTCTGTTTTCAAATATTGAATGAGCCTGAGTAAATGGAGCTCCTTCAGTTAAAATGAGTCCAACTGAAGTTTACACTGAAATAAACTGCATCTGGATTTAGGATTCAGTTAGGCATAGTTTTTCACTTAATCTCTCATTGGTAGTTTGACCAGAACTAATCTAAAATATGTATATGTTAGAAGTAATAGTATGTTCATCCAAATTAAAATCCTTGGTGATTACCCAGTTTCCTTGTTTTTCTGTGTCAGAAGTTCATTCAATTTCTCCACATCCTCAAATTCTCCAGTGAGAGTTGAGCCCAAAATAGCAGCCACACAGATAGTATTCTCATCCACCATCTCCACAGCCTTCTCAGGGTTCATGATGTAATACCCCTCTTTCAACTTCACCTCCTTCAGCTCCACTTCAAAGTACCTTGCGAACTTCTCCCAGCAAACCTTTAAATTGCAAAAAGTAATGTCGGTACTCGGTACCAATAGCCAATAAAATAAGTAAAACAATAATAATATCACTTTTTACCACTGTTCTATCAAGGCTTTCATTATCTTCTCTTTTTTATTTTTTGCATCCTCACATACATGTTGTGGCACCAGATATTTACATGGTCTATTTGCCAAATGATTGGGACAATTATACATGAGAGTGCTGATCAAATGAATGATCCCAAGAAGAAAAAAAATACAATTTTACCTGAACATTGGCACCAGTAACAATATTGGGTTTGTCATAAGGCTTTCCTTCAGCTTTTCTCTTGTTCTGCCATTTCCTTTTGAATGCCAGCCCAGCCAGCATTATAGCTTCGGAACTCCCAACCGTACCAACTCCCACAGCTGTTTCGTCTTCCCCTATCGGCGCGTTAAAAAGGTGCGCTATCATATTTACACAGCGGTTCTACAAGGAGGCAAAAAAAGACATTAGCACTTCATATAGCACATTAAGTCTAATTAATCTAATACAGATCATTATTAAATTGAATAAAAGGTGTGTTGAATGTAAAAACAAATGATACAACTAAGGTTTTCTTTTTTAAAATAGGTTGTACTAATTTTCCATTAGTTTGGCTAGAGTAAGGTTATAAAATATCTACTTCCAGTTATGGTTCTTAGTCTAATTCTTTTTCTTCTTCTTATCCCTTTTTGTAACAAAAGAATAGTTCTTATTTCTCAAGTCTGATTTTTATTTTTAAATATCATACCAAGTTCTATAAACAGGTTCTCAGTTCTCTAGGAAGAAACACTCTTTTGGTTGACCACTTAAATGTTTATATCTGGGATGAAAGGTAAAATGTGGTTTAATTGAGCCATTACTCACAATTGTAGCGACCTTGCATAGTATGTTAACTAAAACAGCCAAGGAGTTAGTTTAGCTCTTAGTTTTTGTTATTGTTGTTGTTGTTGGAAATCTAGACATCTCACTTCAATAACATGCAAACACAGTGATGGAAATATGCACGGAGACATCATATATTGCAACCTTAACTGGACCAAGAACCAGCACAAACCCAATCAATATAAAACCAACAAAATATGCCTCGATTAATTGCTATCTGGATGTGTCTTTCTCTCTTCTAATTAAATGCCTAAGTTCAAATACCCAGATTAATCCATACTGTTCGTATTAAGCATTGAAAAAACTAGATCAATAAAAACTGATTCTGCATTGGATCAAGTAAATTCCAATATTGGCCCACACAACAACGCTAGAAATAGAAACTTCCATCACATAATATTTGACTTGTGGAAATATAATATGATTATTTAGCATGAAAAAAGAAACATAATGTGCTATTTTTGCTAAAAGGATACACAACATCAAATGGTAAAACATATCTTCCATAAATAGGTATTAAATAATTGAAAACAAAGAGTGTCGCTCCTTTTAGTATCCTAAACCTTCAACTTTTCTCTTTTTTTGTTTTCCCATTTTTTTAGCTTGGAGCCAATCTCAAGTGGTCATTTCCAAGTAAACCAACTTGGCCCCTTCCTACAGGGCAGGAAATTAACAAGACAAATGGATGGCCACGGAGCTCTACTTTCTCCATTTTACCACATACAAATTTTCCCAAATAAAGAAATAGAAAAAAAAAAAAACCCCTCTCGAATCCCCACCCCAATTAAAATCAACAGCATTCCTCAGAAATAAACAAGTTACCCATCATCAGTACCGCTTCAGAAGAAACTAAACTTACCTGAAATGGAAATAAAATTACAAACACTACAAATTTCACATTTTATTATTGATATTATTACTTTTAATTTTAATTATTTTCCGAGGACTGAGGAAGGCTGGAAGTTATATTTGCATTATCAACTTCATAAGTCAGTCAAATATTGCTCATATCTGAAGCTAGAACCTTGCTTGTAGAAAAGCTAAAACCTCTGACCTAAATACTTTGTGTGTATTATACTATACCCACCTATAACTTATTGACAAAATGACAAAAAGAAGTACCTGAAGCTCAGTTGTGACAGGATACTCATCCATGTCAACATAGTTCTTGTTCACTGCCGCCATCATTAACTTGTCGCACTCCGGCTCCATCCATGTGGTCACAAATGAAGCCAGATTCAGCCTCGGGTTCCCATCCAGCATCAACTCGTCGTTGATGACCTGATACGCGGCCTCCTTTGGTATCGACTCCTCTGGCAGCTTGAATCTGGAAAACAAAATGACACAAAATAATCATCAACTGAGAGACTCAGAGAGTTTATACTTGTTAATATTTAGTGACAACTTTGGTACCGAGGAAGTGGATCTCGCACATAGCGAGATGCAAAGGTACAGTGGAGAGCTGCATCGTGAGAAGGTACAGCCTTGGAGAGAACCATGATTAAGAGAAAAGGAAGAAAGTTCTAAGTTTGTGCTGTGCTGGTTTGAAGGGTGAGTGGTGAGTTGTGCTTTTATTGAGAGAAAAAGATTGATTTAACAAAAGAATAAAGAAAATTGGAAAAGAAGGAGAAGTGGGACCGGGGAACAGAAACGCGGACATAGCGAGATGCGAAGGTGGGGTCGAGTGTTGCGCGCGTGTGGGAAGATGTCGTCGTCACCACCATCTTTTTCGTTTTAATTTGGTTTGAATTTGCGATCGGGAGATTCGACTCATTTGAGACTGAAATACCTGAGGGAGAAGCATATGAATATATGATGCATATTAGTTTGCTGAGATATTTTAGGCAGCGTAGTGTGAAAGTGAAATACGATAGACGCTCGAAAGTCGAAACGACTCGTCGCGGCCTTCGCGGGAAAGAAGACAGCGCAACAGTGCACTCTGCTCTAGCACAAGGCAGGGTCCGGATCCCCTGAAGTAACCCAATTTTTTAGTTTAGATCCGGACCGTCCGATTCGAATCCGGCCAATTTGGTCCGAGGTGGAGCGCACCGGGCCCTTTAATTTAACGGCCCGATTCGAACTGACGTAATTGAGGTACTTTAGGAACTCCGAACCCACTATGTAATTCACTTGGCAGTGGAACTTATCGGGTCCGCAATTGATGCAGCGGAACTGCGGAACGAATTCATATCCTCTGAGATATCTCAAACTTTGCGTGTTTTTATGGAAAATCCCAACAGTTTAAAGGCATTCAGCACGAATCTCAAAGCAAACAAAATACTGACCCCCTACATCACCCCCGAATAGGCACCGGACACGTCGGTCACGCAAAAATTGAGATATCTCAAAGGATACGTACTTGGATACCAACATTGCCTCTGAATCCAAATAGAGGAGACCTGCTGTAGCCACTGAGGATGTGCTCCAGATGGGGGTACACGGAGGGAGGGAAAGGGCGAAATCACTGTGCGGAGGTAGTCTTTTGCTATACCCGAAACGGGTTAAACCCTTTTTACCCTGCCCGTACCCGTTACCCGTTGCCCGGGTCAAACGGGTAGACGGGTAGACGGGTACGGGTAATATACGGGCCGGACAAGGCATTTGAAAAAAAAACCCGTTGTACCCGTACCCGTTTACCCGCCTACCCGTACCCGCCTACCCGTCTACCCGTACCCGTTACCCGTACCCGACCCATTACAAATTGGAATTTCAAATTTTTTTGGCGGCCTCCTTTTAAATTTCAGATCCAGTGCAATCCTAAGGGATTGTAGGGTCCCTCCAATTCCAAATCCAACCTTTTATTTAAATCTGCTACAATCCTAAGTAAATCTGGGCCGTTCGTTTCTATTAAACAGAAAAAAAAAAAAAAAAAAAACCCGCCCGGACCGGACCCGTACCCGTGGTACCCGTACCCGTCAACCCGCAACGGGTATGGGTAATAAACGGACCGGATAGAGGTTTTGGAAAAATTACCCGTCTACCCGTCACGGGTTTTACCCGTACCCGGCCTACCCCTTTACCCGTCCTACCCGTTACCCCTAACGGGTTACCCGGAACGGGTCACGGGTAACCCGTTAGCAAACCACTATGCGGAGGTGAACTCAAATCAGACCGGATTTGATCGGACTAGTTTACTTGCTCCAAAAGGAGAGAATCGGAGAGGGAGCGAAGGAGAAAAAACATTGTTTGGAGGTGAGCTCCGTGTTCAGTTTTGACGAAATCGGAATGTACAGATTACTGTTTGAAGGAGAGCTTCGATCCTATCTTCTCTCTTCCCTTCCCTTTAATGAGGTTTTACTGAGCACAGCATGAGGATTTAGGATTTAGCAGCAGTTTAGGTTTTTTTTTTTTTTTTTTTTAATCCTCAAAAAAAATAGAGGAGCCAAGAACAGAGTTAGAGAGATCAACAAACTTTTAAGAGTGTCTTTTAAATTTATAGTTTCTTTCTTATTCTATTCAATTTTTTTACGACTCTTTAGTTTAAAAGGTTTGATTATTCATAGGCCTGTTATCAAACTGATTTTTCAATATGATACAAATATTAATACTACAATACGATACGTATCAGATACGGATACGGATTATATATAAAGCAGTGTTGCAAAATGCGGTATGCGGAAGGGCACCGCATACCGCATATACGGTATGCGGCCGCATATGCGGATTTTTATGCGGACTAATATGTGCGGATTTTAAAATAAGAATTCATATATAATTTGTATCATTATATGCATAGTCTCACAACAAAAATAAAAATACAAACATAAATGTGAAATAGTGAATAGTTGTAGTCAACATATCAGTTATCACAGGCCACAACTCACAAGTCAGTTATCACACAACTCAGTTATCACAGCATAATACATAAATTTCATAGCATACAAACATAATGCGGTTCTATGCGGCCGCATATGCGGAACCGCATATGCAGAACCGCATATGCGGAATCGCATAGAACCGCATATTAGACCGCATATGTTTTTTCCTATGCGGTTTCCAACCGCATACGCATATGCGGCCGCATATGCACCGCATAGAACCGCATTTTGCAACACTGATATAAAGTATGGAAGTAACATAGGTAAAATGTATATTTGTATTACGGATCAATTCATATTTTTATTTTCAGAGTTCAAACATACGATCTCTATTAAATATAATTTTTATATAAAAATATATTTGTAGGTCAAAGTTTACTTTTTCATAAAAAAATAATATTTTTAAATAGATAGAAAATCGCTTTATCATTCTAAAATAATGTTTTTTTTACCTGTTTAGAAAAATAGTAAAAAGTTTTTGAAAAATGTAAAATTTGATCACCAAACACATTTATATATATGAAGATCATGTTTAGTTGTTCGGATCAACTGTTTAAAATGTGAAAACAAAGATATTAATTCATAACACGAGTCGATTCATAATATACATATTATTATAGTCTCACTCAAGTCATGTGTATAAATTTTAGATCTAACGAAAAGTTTATAATGCTAATGTTAATGATGCAGTGCCATCTAACCTTCAAAGGGAAAAAATAAATCATAATACAATTTATTAAATGTATATATCCGCTGCAAGTTTAAAGAGAATAAAATTTTGCAAATATAAATTCTCTTTAATTGGAGAATAAGATTTTACTTTTCTTTAGTTAGAAGAGTTGGAATTACTTTTCTTTATGAGTTTTATTAATTATTCTCTTTAATTTTGTTTTGAAAGAACTTTGATCTTTATACTGCCAGATCGTATCATATTTTTTTTTGGGGCCCATACGACAGCCCCATTTAGCGTGAAACTGATTTTTTCTATTGAAAAAATAATAATAATATGGGATTGCTCAAAATTGTGAAAATTGGCAGGCGACAATATCTTTTTAAACTTTTTTTTTTGGTATCTATATCTTTTTAAACTAGAGATAAGTAGTCGACGTTAATCAAACTTATCACTTCTTAGTTCTTACTGAAAGAATAATAGTTTAGCTACTATGTTCGAGGCGATTCTCGTTAGATGACAATTTCTCAACATCTGGTTGCTTCTACCAACATTTTCAAAAAAAAATCAGCGTCTAATTGTTGTTGCTTTTACTAAAAGATCTATTAAATCAACAAAAAAAATATTACCAACTTGAATAGACATTTTCTGATATTTACTGTTGAAATCAAAATATTATATTCTATCCCAAAATTGAAGCACATTTAGAAAAATACAAACAAAATATACAGTGCTGAAGAGAACATGCTGCAAAGTCGCATGGTGCCTTCATTTGTATCAAAATCGGACCATAATGCCCAGATCTGCTCAGGAGAAAAAATTAAGTCTTCCCAATTGGTGAAACAAGACAAAGTTACATGTCTCTTCTACGAGAGGTTATGAATTTGAAATTTAAATAGAAGAAATTATTTGTTATAGAGTTTGAAATAAAAGTTGTTGGATTGCTCGACTCCCACCATCGTTGATGGGGGTAGTGTGTACTAGTTCTCTATCCTTGAATTTTTTTTTTTAATTCATATGTTATTTAATTGTTATTCCACTCTAAAAAGTAATTTGTCTCACTTTGAAGAAGTCCAACCCAGTAGCAATTTATATTTTCTTTCTTATTTTCAACAAACAGTCCACTTCTTCGCTGCAATCATGGATCCTCTCGCTAACTAATCGCTACCAATTAGAAATATAAAATAAAATAGCGAACAACGATCACCAAAAAAGGAAAGAAAAGAGTGAAATAAAAAGAAACAACGATCAATTAGAAAGAATAAAGAAGAGAGCAACAGAAACAACGATTGAGTGATCATATAGAAAGATAGGCTAGTAGTGATCATCGATCATATATACTTCAGATTCTTCTAAGCGAAGTAGTGAATGGGAAAAAAGAGGCAAGTAACAAAATTCGTACGTAATTCTTGAATTTTGTTTGCCCACTCCTGACTCAAATTCTAATTACGCCATCGTCCACCACTTATTTAAAAAAAAAAATTGTGAAAGAGGGCAGTATTGGAGCGGCTAAACAAAAATAAATAATTGAGTGTGCTAGTTTGGGGAGGATACGAAGATGTTTCTTTGCAGTGTTGTAAAAAAAATATTCGTTTAAACTGATTAATTGGCCGATTAGTCGTTGACAGTAATCAGACCGTCATGAATCCCAACTAATCAGATGATTATTTCCGAATATGGCCGATTATTCCTGATTATTTTTTATTAATCGCTTGACAATATTTTGTCCGTCCAACAACAACCACATACAATTATTTACAACACCGATAATTACAACGCTATATAACAGTAGAGTGTGTATCTCTTCAGGTTACTTACGGTGTAATAGAAACAATCATGCTGTTTTTAAAACTCCAGCGCGAATTT